>NC_142011.1:106337530-106660030 GCF_049901735.1 Notechis scutatus | reverse complement strand
CTTGTCTTACTCCCTTATTTATCTTTATGGTATCTGTATTTTCCCCACTTATTAATATTTTTGCGGTTTGCATGTTATAAATTGTCTTAATAAATCCTATAAAATTTTCACCAAATTTCATGCCTATCCGTTGTTTAATAAGGAAGTTCCAATTCAGGTTGTCAAAAGCCTTCTGGGCATCTAAAAATATCAATGCCATTGTCTTGGTTGAGTGTACTTCATAATATTCTAATATATCCATAATGGTTCTTGTATTTGTTTTTATTTGCCTATGGGGGAGGAAGCCATTCTGATCAGAGTGGATAATTCTACTTAATACTCTCTTTAATCTTTCCGCCAATATTGTAGCCATTATTTTGTAATCTACATTTAAAAGTGATATTGGTCTATAGTTTTGAATTTTTTGTGGGTCTGATTATTCTTTATAAATAAGGGTAATATATGCTTCCAACCATGATTTAGGCATGTTAGCATTCTTCAGGGCTTCATTGTACAAGTCCACCAATATCTCCTCTATTGTTTCTTGGAATTCCTTATAGAATTCCAAAGGAATTCCATCTGGGCCAGGGGTCTTATTTGCTTTTGGTGTTCCAATTGCCTTCCTAATTTCTTCTATAGATATTTTATTATTCAAATTTTGTTTCTCTTCATCAGTAATTTCGGGCAAGTTCTTTTCATTCAAATATTGATCAATAGATTCTTCTGGTATTTCTTCCTATTTATACAATTTCATAAAAAACTCCTTAGCAATTTCTTTCTTTTCTTGGGTCTGCGTGCATACCCTTCCTGATCTTGGAGAGCTACGATCGTTCTCTTTTCTTGTTCTTTTTTAATTTTATGGGCAAACCACCTCCCGGCTTATTTGCATTTTCAAAATAATTTTGTTTTGCTAATTTAATTTTTCGGGCCAAATCTTCCTGTACATTTTGATTTATCTTATGTTTTACCAGATCTATTTCTTTCTCAATTTTTGAACTGTTTGGGTCCTTTTGTCTACTTGTTTCTAAATCTTTCAGTTTCTCCCTCCATATGTTTTGTTGCTGTCTTTTTTCTTTATTCTTTTTTAATATTGTAAGCAATAGTTAGACCTCTCACATAGGCTTTGGCCGTATCCCAAAGATTCTGTAGAGAGGTATGTTCTCTTTTGTTTATTTCAAAAAATATGTTCTATTCTTTCTTTATCATTTCAATATATTCTTTATCTCTTAATATGGTATTGTTAAATGTCCATCTTCCAATTTTTCTCTTTCCTTTCCATTTAATTTGAATGGGATTATGGTCAGCCCATAGATTTGGCAAAATCTCGATCGTTTCAATATTCTCCATTAACCCAGGGTCCATCCATATCTGATCTATTCTGGACCAAGAGTGGTCGGAGTTTGAAAAAAAGGTATATTGTTTTTTATTTGGATTTAATTCTCTCCACACATCTTTCAAGTTAAGTTCTCTTACCATATTATTAAAAGACGAAGGGAGTATTCTCCTTTCCTTTTTTTTTTTTTTTGGGAAGTTCTATAATCTTTATCTTTATCTGGGACTGCATTATAGTCTCCTACAATGCATACATTAGCATACTCAAATTCTATTATCTTATGGTGAAGCCTATTATAAAAGTCTTTTTGGTTTGTATTCGGGGCATATATTGTGACTAATAACATCTTTTTCTGATTTACATTTATTTCTATAAAGAGCATTCTCCCTTCTTGATCTTTGTATATTTGTTTATATTGCAACCAATCCTTTACATATACTATAATTTTTTTTTTTGCAAGTGCCGAGTACATTTTACCCAAATTTGTATTCTTTAAGAGGTCTGCTTGATTATCTGGAATATGCACTTCTTGGATACAAGTTATGTCAGCGTTTTGTTTTTTGAGTTTCCCAAATATCTGTTTTCTTTTTGATGATAAATTTAAACCATTGATATTGTCTGAAAATAAAGTGATTTCTCTATCAGTGTCACTGACTGTGTGAGGCATTTCTCGTTTCATTCCTTGTTCTAGGCTCTCTTCTTCTTAGTCTGTTGCCTTCCCCTTCTTCTCTAAGATTTTGGGGTTCAGAGTGTGAATCAGATTCTTTTTCTCCGGAGAGTTGTTCCTCTTGGCTTCTCGTATTTAGGTCGTCTCTACTTTCTTGTTCTTCCTCGGGTCCTAGGTGTCGTTCACAAAATTCATGTGATTTTTCAATTGTATCAATTTTGTATTTTTTGTCCTGCCACGAAACTAAAAGCCCCACCTAAATACCATTTCTAATAAGTTGAGTTGATAAAAACTGGTAGCCCCTTCTCCGCTCTCTGACTCTTCTGGGTATTTGTTTCAGTGTAACCACTTCATGATCTTTGTATACAAGTGGTTCATCTCTGGTCTTACTATAGAGCAGGTCTCGTGTTGTCTTCCTCGCAAATCGAAAGTGAACCTCTTGGGGTAGTCCATGTCTCCTCGCATAGTGTGTATATACTCTGTAGACCTCGTCTACATCATTTTCAATTTCCAGTTTGGGTTTCTGTAAAGCCGCCGCTATCAGATTCGTCATAATTTTACGTAGATCTTCCTTTTTGTCTTCCACCACATTCTGGAACCTAAGATGAAATGATGCTTTCTCTAATTCCATGTGTACCATCGAATCCCGGAGTTCGCAGTAAAGCACTTTCCAATTTTGTTCTGAATCCTCTAATTTCTTTTCTACCATCTCCGTTCTTGCCTCTACTAAATTTAATTTCTGTTCATTTTTTATCACTTTTTTCCTGCATCTTTCCAATCTTACTATTCAAATTTTGTATTTCGTTTTTCACTTGTCCTATTTCAGTTCTCATCTCTGTTTTCATGTCGTCATGGTTCCTCGCTATCAATTCGTGGGTTTTTGCCATCATTTCCTGCATCATAGTTGCCTGTACTGTCTGTAGGCTTTGAGCTGAACTAGTTTTTTCTGCCAATAGCATTGCATCTATAGATCTCTGCCCCATAAGTAAAGACATTGTTGTTGTAGTTTTCTTTCCTGATTTTACATTTGTAATTGATGTTGTTGCCATTTTAACTATCTGCAGCAGCTCTTTCCAATCTACCATCAACTACCCTCGTAGAGCACTATTTTCCTCTCCTTTTCAGTTCAATAGTAATATTAATACATATATTATTATATTATTAATTACCAAAATTCTATTATGGAAAATCACAATCAGCTCTTATTTCTATTTTTTCTTATTGAACTTATTCAACTATTACAATACTTAGGAGAATTCAATATTAATCAAATCCAGATATATTTACTCACAAAATCAAAAGTCTTATATGCTTAATTAATTAATATAAAGCAGCCAATTCATTAAAGTAATTAAATTCTTATCTATATATAAATATCAATTAATCTATTTCTTTAGAGTTCTTAATTATATGCTTACCTCAGAATAAAAATACCTCAATTTCTTACTATATGATTATTATTTAAAAGTCCGAGTTCTATATTTATGAAACACACTTTCAACTGTCCAGTTATTCAAAAATTATTAACCAGTATTCTTAACTCAATATTCCAACACATATATATCTATTAAGATTATGTTTTACCAATATTATTTAGTTACTTATGATTGACCAGTTGAATGATGTCCATGGATGATGATGATGATGATAATGATCTTCTTCTTCTTCTTCTTCTTCTTCTTCTTCTTCTTCTTCTTCTTCTTCTTCTTCTTCTTCTTCTTCTTCTTCTTCTTCTTCTTCTTCTTCTTTTCCTTTTTTTCTTATAAATACCTTCATACAGTTCTTAGTTCGAGTTCAAAATGTCCTCTTTAAATTTGCACAGTCACTTCCACCATTTCGTTTCTCCTTTCTGTTTTGGCTCCTTCTTCTTGCTCCTTTATTCTCCCATGTCTTAATAGATACAGTAATAGATGTTTGAACCTGGGTCTGTGCTTGTAAACTTGCACACTCCCTGTTTGTATCTGTTTGTGTATATATGCAAAAGTACCAATCAAAATTTAATGCATTAATAGTCTAGATGTTGTGTTACATTTTATATAATCATGCACAGTAAAGATACTGTATAATGCCAATTTTCGGTACAGTCGAACTACTGATAACAACAACAATGGCAATTTAATAATATCATTAGAAAAATATTGAAATTGCATTGGTGTTTTTCTTTACCTTACAGCACCTAAGATAGTCATTTTGTTATACAATGCCCAGAGTTGCTTCTGTGAGATGGGCAGAGATAGCTAGATATTTAGGTAAGATTTTTTAAGCACAGAAATCAGATTTCTGCCTGAATACTTCCCATGCATAATCTCTTCTCCAAAAATGAGAAAGCGGTTGAAATTCAGATGGGCAGATGGCTGGCTTCCAGATAACTAAAACTGGGCACTTTCTGAGTCAAAAGAATCATATAGTGCTCGCCCTGCTCAAACATGTATCCTTAACCAGATCAGTGGAAAGCTGAAAGACTTCCAAAGGTAAAAGCTGAAACAATGACAACACTGCTTTCCTAAGTTTGTAGGTAATTTTCTTCTCTGAAATCATTTGTGAATTCATACACATAATCTATATTAATCTTCTCCAATCTGGTGCCTGAATACTGGGCTGGGATAATGCAAAATTATTTTGTCTTTCAGCACGGAGCTTTTTGGTTGTCCATGAATAGGCTGACTCAACCATTAAAAGCAACAAGAAAGGACTGCACTTGGAAAGGATAGATCAGAATACTTTTATTGATACCTGAACAGTTTCAAATCCCCTTGTTAAAATAGGAAAGGCATAATCTGTATGGATAATGCTATTGTAATTATATATTCAAAAATAACCACATTGTTTTTCTACAGTTTTCATCACAGATGTAGCCTAGTGGCTAATATATTTTGTTGCACAGCTATGTAAACTTATCTTCTGCTTAATATGTATTATGCTAAGTAGTCTCAGAAAAACACAGTGTGACATCTCTACTTCTTACCTGCAGTATATGATTCCAAATAATTACAGCTCCCCAAACTAACCTGAAAGTTAGAGGTGCTATATCAGTGCTGAAATTAATAGCGAAGCTATTGTGTATCAACAAGTCGCTTCTTATAAATCCCTACTCTTCCTCACAAAACATAGAAAATACAGGTAATCCTTGTTCAGTGTCCACACAGAGTGGTAATTCAGTCATTAAATGAAGAAGTCACTAAGTGAAACTGCAACTATGCTTCTGACTTTATTTCAGTTTTTCTTTGCTTTGCAGATCTGCATATGTTGTAAATATGAGGACTAGTCACAAAGTTACTTTTTCATCACCATCACAACTGCAAATTGCTGCTGTATGAGGCTGTTGCTAAATGAGGACTGCTTGTTTACAATCTAGGAGAGCTGTGAAAAGATTTCTATCCTTCATAGGTCATGGTTAGTATGACCCCTTCAAGCACCAGGTAGGTCATAATGTAACATCACTGAGTGACAACAATGCTTGCCTATCTGTCTCTTATTCTGCGCTGCCTCTGCATTTTGAATCTGTATTGAGTTATTTTATTGCAGCCTTAGGCCAACATAAGAGGGAAAACAATATGAAAGAGAAAGAAAAGAGATGATACCATCTTAAATTCAGCACAAAATAACCAGAGAGTTGATTGGATTGTTTTGAGTACTCACTGAGTGTCATAAAAGTCATAAAAGGAATGGCATGACTCTCAGTTACTGTCTCAGAAATTGCTATAATGTAGTCTGATAGAAGAGAAGGTACATATAATTCATCTGACCTGCCTGGTTTATCACTAGAATAAAAGTACTATAATTAAATTAAGGTCTAGATTTCTATATAGTTAGCAAAACAAAAGAATATGTCTTTACCTTTGCTCAATCACAGATAAAATGTTAAATGGGAAACATGATGGAAGATTAAAGACAAAACCAATCCCCTCAAAATAGTTGGCTGTTTTTGCACTGAAGACCTGACCAGCCAGGGACCACTGATATCTTGAATTTGATTTGTAGCATATTTGCCGAAAGGATCAACACATATTTCTCTAGACAGCTAGCACAAGGTGATGGAATGCCTTAACAGACCTTGGAAATACAGAAAAGGCAGCAAAATAGTTAAGAAAGGAAACAGGGGAAAAGCAAAAGCAATTTTTGAATCCAGGGAAGGGAAAACTTAAGTAAGAAATTCAGAGTAAATTTGCCTTAATTACATCAATTGTACAGCAAAACTACTTTGCTGGGTTTTCAAGATTTCGCTACATTACCTTACTTTTTAGAAAACCAATTGGTTCTAGTTTTCTGAACTTGCCACCCTTACAGAGCTTGACACACAGTATTTGGAAATAACTAGTAACCAACAACACTAGACTAAACAACTGCCTCGATCTCATCTTCTGCAATAGTTTGAATTTAATTTAGGGAATACAAACTAAAGAACCCTTTTCCAGTAGTGACCACAATATGATTGACTTTTGTCTCAACATACGTCCACACAAAAATCACCACAATGATGTAATCCCCAATTGTAACTTCAAAAAAGGCAACTATGATCTTATAGACAACGATCTCTCATCCCTTGATTGGCAATCTCTATTCACTGGATGCAATACCATTGAAGACCATTACAACATATTTTTACTTGAAGTCAAAAGAGTCATCAAACTATATGTTCCAACAACAACTCCCAAAACAAAACAAAAAGCAGATTACCCATATCAATAAGGAAACTTCAATCCAAAAAGAGATCACTCTGGCGGAAAAACAAATCTGGTCACGTTGCCAATTTCAAAAACCGATACAAAAATTTATGCCACCAGATAAAGACCGAATGCACCAATTATCACATTAAACAAGAGGAAAACCTTCTAAGCACCAATTCCACCCGTGCTTTTACAATTTTGTAAACAACAAACTAAAAGACTCAAGGTCCATCCCTCCCTTGATAGGACCTGATGGTAAAGACTGCAACGACGACACCATTAAAGCCAACATCTTTAACACATTCTTGGCTCAGTATTTGTAAACAGCAATGGATCATGCCCAGTATTTCCTAGCCATACCACAGATAACAACAATGATCTAATACATATCGATTTCACAGAAGACAATGTTGAAAAATCACTACGCAATCTAAAACCATCTCTATCTATTGGACCGGATGGAATATGTGCCTACTTCTTAAGAAAGCTATCCACTGCCATAGCCAAACCTCTAAGCATAATCTTTGAAAAATCTTTCAGGACCAGCTCCTTGCCTAACCTATGGTCACAAGCCACAGTCATCCCCATCTTCAAAAAGGGAGACCCAAGCCTAGTTGAAAATTACAGGCCAATCTCCTTATGCTGCGTCACCTGTAAAGTCATGGAATCAATTATTAACCAATCCATCATCCTCCACTTAGAGACAAACAACCTACTCTCCAATAAACAATTTGGTTTCAAAAAAACTATCCTGTAATCTGCAACTCTTACACTGCAAAAACATATGGACGACACAACTCGACCAGGGCAAAGCAATAGACGCAATCTACATAGACTTCTGTAAAGCCTTTGATTCAGTGGTACACGACAAACTACTCCTAAAAATAAAATCCTATGGTATCTCTGGACAACTGAATAACTGGATAGAAGCATTCCTGTCAAACAGACAACAAATGGTCAAAATCGGGAGCGTCCTATCAAATCCAGTACCTGTCAATAGTGGTGTCCCCAGGGCACTGTGTTCTAGGACCAACTCTCTTCATACTCTACATAAACGACCTCTGTGATCATATTAAGAGCAATTGCGTTCTCTTCGCTGATGATGTAAAGCTGTTCAATACCACAGACAATACTGCTACCCTACAAAAAGATCTTGACTATGTATCTGAATGGTCAAACAAATGGCAACTTCAAATCTCAACAAATAAATGCTCTGTCTTACATATTGGCAAAAAAATCAGAAAATAAAATACAAGCTGAATAGTCAAGATCTTGTTGATGACCCAAGCTCTGTAAAGGACCTTGGAATACTCACCTCTAATGATCTAAGTGCTAGAGCCCACTGCAACTACATAGCCAAAAAGGCATTAAGAGTTGTTAACCTAATCCTACGTAGCTTTTTCTCTGGTAATATCACACTACTAACCAGAGCATACAAAACATTTGCTAGACCAATACTCGAATACAAGTTCATCAGTCTGGAACCCTCATTACGTATCTGATATTAGCACAATTGAGAAAGTCCAGAAATATTTCACAAGAAGAGTTCTCCACTCTTCTACTCGTTGTAGAATACCTTATGCCACCAGACTTGAAATTCTAGAACTAGAAAACCTTGAATTACGCCGTCTTGGTCTGACTTAAGCATGGTATATAAAATCATACATTGCAATGTCCTACCTGTCAATGAATACTTCAGCTTCAACCATAACAACACAAGAGCACACAATAGATACAAACTCAAAGTAAACCGCACCAAACTTGATTGCAGGAAATACGACTTCAGCAATAGAGTGGTCAATGTCTGGAATACTCTACCCGACTCTGTAGTCCCTTCCCCAAACCCCAAAAACTTTAACCTTAGACTGTCTACTATTGACCTCACCCCTTTCCTAAGAGGTCTGTAGGGGGCGTGCATAAGCGCACCAACGTGCCTACCGTCCCTGTCCTATTGTTTCTCTTATTCTTTTATTTTTCTTATATGTACCCAATTTCATGTATTCACAACTATGTATACACTTATACTTATTATCTTGTAAACAATTGGCAAATCAAATAAATAAAAATAAATAAATAAACTTAGAGCTCTGTCGTATAACTTTCCCCAAAGGGAATCCAGGTAACTTTCATTCAAAGCTATCAGTCTGTAGAACCAGCGCAGAATCTTTGCAAGTTTCCTTGGGTCACAGAACAGGGCATTATCTATGTCACTATTTGGCCAGCTGCTTTTGAAGTACCCAAACATAGCAGAGCAGTTTCTGTTTCTGCCCAATTATTACAGTAAGAGAGCAAGATAAATGGATCTGATTGAGAGTCACCAGGAACTTAGCACACTTTTAAGGTCCTTCTGAACTTTTTACATGGGGTCAGTCTGCAAGTCACTAAATGGGAGTGCCTGGCCAGGAAAGATCCTGGTTCAAAGGAAAATTATGTATACTTTTTAAAATATTTAATCCTTCCTTCCCACTCCATTCTTTTAATGGGTTAGTTTCTCCATGACAACCAGCTCCTTGACAGTGCAGTTAAGTGCCTTAGGGATGCATAACATGCAAACAGGGCTGGTTTTTCAGAGATCTCATCCAAGCAGCTCATGCAGAGAGAAATCTACCACAGAAATGTGTCTATTGGTCTGGAAAATAGAAGGATTGTGTCAGTTCTGCTGGGAGTCCTTTTTAAAAGAAGGGCTTTAAATTATTTAGGCTTTCCAAATTATTCAGGATTTTCTGTTTTTGTTTTTAAGCTTATATCCATGTTACCTTTAAGTGGTGCTTTTTCCCTGTCTGAGGAAACCTTTACTGTATCAACTCATGCACTGAACAAAGGGATGGCAGAATTATCCACTTCTCCATAGCAATGGGAGTGAACAAATGCAAAGATTTTTAAAAATCTTGTTAACTAATATTAGCATCAATGGATAATGGATAGTGTTGCTTGTCCCATAATGAGAAAATACAGCAAGGAAAGAGTTACTGCTATTTAAGCATGCACAAAAGACATGTGATGAAAACACGCTGAGTGTCATGCCCCTGTCGGAGTCTGAATCTGAGGAGGAAGGAGGACAGCTGACAGGGAGTGGGAGTGTGGCTCCATTGGCTGTGGAGGAGACTGGGGAAGGGCAAAGTCCGGCAGGGCAGAGCAGGGAAAAGATGGAACAAGGGAGAGGAAGTTCAGAGGAAGAACCAGGCCCACTCCCTCGTCATCTTAGGGCACACAGGGAGGAATGGAGAAGAGAGCAACGTGGGTTGCGTGGCTTATAGGGGAGGAGAGGGCCCTGATTCCCTTCATTAGCCACAGCTAGGAATACAGTTGATAAGAAAGGCAGGCTGTGTGTGGTAGGATGCTGGGAGCAAATGTGAATTTATCCTGTGTTGTCCTGGCTTATCTGTGTTCCTGGCATCTTCCCAACTATGTGAGTTTTGCCATAGCTTCAAGTCTGAAATTCTTGCTCCTGCCCTGCCAAACTAATTACTTCAGTTTGGCTTGTTTGGACTTTAAGTTACAGTTTGTATTGCTCATGTTTTGGACTGAATTTTCTGCAATCAAAAGCTGTTCCTGGGAGAGTTTTTCTCCAGCCAGAAGGTAACCTGGACATTGGGGGCAAAATTGGAGATAATAAAGGGACTCTTATTACTTATCTGACTGTGTTGCCTTTGTGCCATGCCCCGGGTCATCACACTGAGAGACAATGCTTAGTCTTGAAGGACCTCTAGCAGCATAATCCCTTTAGCCAGTCCACATTCTTGTTACTGTACTTACTACTCCCCGCTCATGGTGCTGCTTACCTCTACTGCGCCGCCTGCTCCGTGATGGGTCTGTGTAAAAGGTCAGCTGGGGGTCATTGTCTGCTTCTGTCCCAGAATCCCCTTCAGGGTTCAGAAATGCAGAACCAGCTAGATTGAAAAACAAAGACAAAACAATTACCTATATTAGCTATTCTTGTATCCCAGCTCACATTCTCACCTCTTTACAGTAAAGATATATCTCCTTTATTTAATTCCCTTCCTCCTAGAAAAAAATTTGGCCTAAAAGAAAATAGGAAAAGAAACTGCAAATACAGTCAGCATAATTAAAGCTAGCAATAAGTACAAAAATGAAAAGAAACATTGTTTTGGTAAAAAGGAAAGCAGATTATAGCCAAATCAGTCTGGTGTGAAAGAAGTTGCCTCTCTATAAATGCTTGAGAGGACAGGTGTGATTTCAAGTATTTTTTTCAAAGAAAACAATCTCATCTCACAATACAGAATTTCAACATTGGGGTTTTGCCATTGAAATGGGTCAGTGTCTGATCATTATTCTATGAACCAAGCCCACAAACAGAACCACAAATAGTTTCTATAGCGGATTGATTCTTGGACAATATTTTAAAGTACAATGGATATATAAACAATTATAGAATTCTCTTCTCTCTCTACTCTGGCTCTACACATCTTCGAATACATTTAAGAAAAGTTTTGAAAACATATTCGTTTAATAAAGCAGACTGACCAGTAGAAGTGGCTGTAAATAGATACTGAGAATGGCAGTTGGTATAGACAGATGATAGATGATTTGTTATAAATCTCCTGTCAAGTTAGATGATTGTGACATAGACAGAAGTGTTATTTTTTATCTTTTTTTGTTATTAGCTTTAGTTTTACTTGTTAATTTTAATTGTGGCTGCTAATTTAATTTAATAATTTAATTTAATAATTTGCTGCTTAATTAGATGGAACAGAACTGCTATTATATGATCCCATTTAGCCAGCTAATTTAAAATTTTGTTATTGGAGTATCTTTAGGGGTAACTCTTACATGGCTTAATCCAGATAAGATTATTATGGTGCAGCTCACTGAGGCTGAGGCATCTCAATCAAGGTAGGGTCACAGCTAGCATATTGGTGAGTCCAACTGCCCCTCTAATGACTGACCTGTATTAAGGAGATGTTCCAAGCCATACACCTGTTCTGTTGGCATCGAAGAAACTTTGCAAGGCAGTTCCTGGAAGATGCATTAATGATAGCAAAGACAATCCTCTTCACTCTAACCATCTAACCATCTCATCATGGGAAGCCTTTTTTTGAACTATTACCATCTGGCAGACAGTACAGAATAATAAAAATAAGGACAAATAGGCTGAAAAACAGCTTCTATCCCAGGGCAGTAGCCCTTTTGAATTCTGCTGTATAGTGCAGTGTTGGTTTGGTGTTGGGGGTTTCCGGTTCAATGTGTGAAGGGTGAAGGATATGTGTTCGTGTTTATTTTCATGGTCATGGTCATGATGTACACTGAAGATGGTGTTTGATTTTGTTGTATGAGGTGCAATGTCAATAAAGTAAACATTTCCATGCAGAAGGTACAGTTGTATGCCCTGAGCTGTCCATGTGTTGATCAATTTGAATTGGTTATTTATTTACTGCATTTATTGCAATTATTTATATTCTATTCAATTCTGGACAGTGACTGTTACTGAACTTAAACAAACCATCAACCAGTGCCTGGAGTTCTTCAGTTAAATTAAGAGGCATTTGGGTAGAAAAGGGTCTTGGGAGTAATAGAGGGCCTTTTCAGCTCGCTATCATACAGTGAGATTGGAACTGTGGCAGAATTGCCATCTAGTGCCCTAAGAAAATGCCCCAGAATGTTCAGGAATCTCTTAGCTTTTTTATATCTCAAGATCCAATTTGTCCAGCTCATGTCTCACCTGAAATGACCCATTCATCACAAAAGACACTTAACTCAGCAACCACTAGCAATCAGTCATATTCCAAAAGCCAGCATAAAAACGTGACTGCAATATATACTGTCTTAAGATTCCCAGGATGTTTGTGATGAAGTTCTCAAAGAAACTCAAGGCATCCCTTCTTCCAGTTGAGCAGAAAAGATGCTCAGCACCAAGACAAGCATCTTGTCAATAACCTTCCTATTCTGTCTTTGGAACCTACAGCAGTAAAAACCATCAGTTAGCTTCCAGATGAGACTGAATGGGCCTGCTATGCAGAAGTCTCATGAGAAAAAGGCTGGACAAGTAAAGAAGAGAGGAGAGCACAGACTTCCATTGAAATTTGACTGGGTTTTATATAGGAATATGCTTCTGGTTGGCCTTTTGATTATCAATCTGCATGTTGCCCAGAGCAACTGATTTTTCCTCTCCTTTCCCTCTTCTTTTTTGAAGCAAGGAAACAAAACAAGGATTTTTGCAAAGTGATCCTTAACTTTTTCTTTCTCATCATTTCAGCTCAAAATCAACTCCTCTTCAATTGTTTTTTTAACACCTATATTTTTCCAGCAGGTGAAAAAGCATCTTAAGAAGAGTCATAGGGGCCTGGAGATTTTGCAACCTTTTCTGTTCATCCTTTTCCATTCAATAGGCTCACATACCAGTGATTTTAAAAAATAAGCTAAGAACAGCCCATGGTTAGAGTACCTAATTATTTAACTAGAATTCAACTATTATTTAACCAAAGTCTGTGTTGACATATCCTGTTAAACTACAAACTACAGATCACATGAACGTCTCAAGGCTTTCATGAAGCCCAGGAAATTCCTTAGTCAGTACCACATCCTGACAATACACAGGAGTTTTTGAAAATTGTGGTAGGATGGGCAGCTTTTTCAATCTATTGCTCCATCCACTTACTTCCTCACTGCTCCCATTTAACCTTCCTTTCCCTCCTATTCTCATCTCTATAGCCATCTGTAGGAGGGAAAAATGGCACCGTGACTGTTTTATGTAAGCTGTTGCCACACTTTTCAACTACCCAGATTATTTCCCCTTCCTCTTTGCAGAGATACATTGACTGCGGTGATAAGCAAAGTGGTAGTAGTAAAAGGAGGCTCTTACAGAGTGGAACACTTCCTATAATGCTACATTTATTTATTTATATCCCTCCTTTATTATTTTCATTAGTAAATCAAGGTGGTGAACATACCTATTCTTCTTCTTCCTCCTATTTTCCCTACAACAACTCTGTCAATTGGGATGAGAGAGACTGGCACAAGGTCATGCAGCTGCTTTCATGGCTAAGATGGGACGAACTCACAGTCTCTTGCTTTTAAGTGCATTGCCTTAACTACTAGACTAAACTGGCTCTGATCAAACTGTTGTTCAGCACGCTATACATTGCTATACATTTTAACAGTACAATCCTGGATGCTTCTAAAAACAAAATAATTGCACGGGTAGAATGTGCAGAGTAGCTAAAAGTTCACATAGGTGGAAAAATGTGTTAAGTAATTAATTACACAATCTCATTATTATTATTATTTTGAACTGTAGTCCTGGGCCCCCTCTGGCTCGTGAGTAAAACCCCAGGCACACCATTTAAATTCTGCTGTGGCTCTCACCCTAATCTAAGCTGCATCTCTTGATTCCATGACTTAATGCTATATGCAAACACAACCCTTGCATGTTTCCTAGCTATTGATGGAAACAGATGGACTAAGTATGCCCTTAGATCTGTTTCAAGGTTGCCCATCTATTTAACCACCTTATAGACTGCACCCTGCCCCGGAAAAAGCTCTAGATGGTACCTCGTGATTTGTTATTGATCCGTTTTCGTTGACTGCTAGATGTATGAGACAACAGAGTTGCCTGTTGATGGTTGGAGTCCACAGGACTTGTGGCAATGATATTATCCTTGTACTTGTTCATCAAGGAGAGCTTGGCATTGTCACTTCCTAACAAGAAAAATTTAAGGTAGAAACTTTTAGAAAAAGAGACAAAAAGGGGGAAAGAAAAAAGAATAGGAATAATAATAAGAAAAAAAATCATTTCTAGCTATCCAAGCATTAATATTTGGAACATCTTTAGATGTGAACCATGTGGCAATAGAAGTTAATCCTTCTACTGTAACCAACCATCTGTATGTTTTGAGCAGGCTTGTGGTTTTGTCCCAATATCTCTACATCCCAACAATAAATTCATTCAAAAGGAATTATCTTAAAATAAGAATTAAGCTAGACAAAAGTTCCTGTGGGAACAGCTTTGCAAAAGTTGAATCAAATTATTATGGATGCTCCCACTGAATTTTTTCACTGTTCACAGATCAAAAGCAGTGACATTGATGGTCACCTCTTTGATCTTGTATGATTAGGGCTTTAAAAAAAAAACTGGAAATGAGAGGGGGGGGGACAGAGAGAAACCAAATAAAAACCCTAACATTTATAGGGGAGGGAACAGGGAATTAACTTCTGCTTCACCTATAGGTTCAAAGCATATGCAGCACTTCAATCTGGATCTCTAGATGTTGCTTCAGAGGAAATGGGAATAGAAATCTGGCAGTCTTAAAGCAAGTGCTACATTCCGTATCCTCTGAAGCACATACATGCGTACAAACACCTGCTGAAGCCAGTGAGAGTTTTCCTCTCCCTGCCAAAAACAGGCACATGAGATCTCCACTTACCTCAAGTACTCCCATGTCAGTTTTAACACAGGGAAAAAAACAGCAAATAGTTTGAATATGAATATATTGAGACAGGAGCTAATGCAGAAATGTGTCTTTCCATCTATCTACCAACTGTCAGAAATTGTCTATGCCACAGGTCTTTGACTTTTTATATTGCTTGAAACACAAACACTGATAAAAGCAAGTAACCTGGCCTGGCTACAGAAAGACTGACCCAAATTTCTGTTTACCACACTGAAAACATCACTAAATATTCCCCAATGAAAACATGCTCTTTGATAACTGTCAAAATTCATTAACAGACCTACTATTTCCACGTTGTCCTTGAAGCAAACGCCTCCTTATTGCTTTATTACAGTTAACGTTATTCTAAGTCACATTCCACTGGCATGAAGCCAGATAATACGGCAATTCAAACTTGTGTAGCCAAAATTTAGCCTTGCTAGAGACAATGGGAAAGTGATGGATTATATGGCTGAAGACGAAATACCAGCATTTCATATTAAGAAATTAGGTCAAATAAGCTGTGCATCGAAGGCAACTTATATAGGTATATAGAGGTTAAAAAATATATGCTGATTACGACTAAGTCCCACCTGGGGTTAGATCCATGCTCGATTTTTCATTACAGCCCTGTAGCGAATCCAGTGTTCTGGTCATCTGGCTGGCAAAGTCCTCACCCCCGTTCATGCATTCTCGCTGTAAGTGGTGACGCAGGTCAGTAATGTCATATTCATAACCGTCTAGGATTGGAGTCTCTCTGATACTCAGAGTTCCACTGGAGTTGTGGCCTTGCACCCGGGCATTCCGCAAACTCTCACGACCGTGGCCACCAATCAGCACTGAGGGGATGTAGTGGATTTCATTGGCTGCCTCAGCACTGGCACTCTTCTGGGGCTGTGGCACTCGACGGCGCTTGCACCAACGCCGGCGTGTGTAGAGAATCATAACCAGGCACAAGATGGAAAGCAGCAAGGCAATCATTCCTCCCTGTGAGAATCAAAGTGAAAGAAACAACCTCAAGATCAAGCAGTATGAATTAGCATTTACATGTTTAGCCTATATAACTTGACATTAGACTCAGAATTCCCTGTTTTAGAAAACAAGGTTTCATTCCTCAAGGATTTTGTGGGAAAATAATAGAATCATGGAAAGAATCACAAGCAGGGTTCATGCTAACCTGGAGGGCATTACTGAAATGAATGGGTGCTGCACAGTTGTGCATTTCTCACTGAGTTCTAACAGGCCTGCTATGGAAAGGCCTTCAGTTGAATTTAATTCATTGTCTTCCATGCTACATGAAACAGTGATTTCACAAATTAATTTTCAGAATAATAACACTGTCATTGCATCAGCAATACAAATTAAACTTCAGAATTTACCCTAGTCTATAGTGAAGTAGCTTCTACAAAAACCATGTTATTGATGATGCCAAGTCCTTAAGCATTGTATTTATGGATAATGATATTATTGCAATTTTAAAGAGTCAAATACTTCTTCAGTGCCTTCCTCTTGAAGAATTTTCTTGTATATCTAACCAACTCTGTAAATGTGCCAGGGAATGACTATAGAGTTGCGGGTGAGTGAACACTGGTCATGTCACTAATGGAGACGTGCAATGTAGTTTCACAGGAGATTAAGCTGTGGTTTCCATTTACAGTAGAGCCTGCATTGACCAGACAGCTGGATTATAGGATTTCACAGATTTCTTCCAAACTATATTATTCCCTTTACAGATGAAGAATGACATGAAAACAGAGAAGGAAAAATTGCTTCTCTTTAATTCTTTTCTCCCCAGCCTGTATGGCCGCTTCTTCAATGTCTTCTCCTCTCATTTAACTTGTCATGAAGTGGAAATAATCAAAGTGGGGTTGAGAACTAACAGAATCTCAGTCTTATATTTCAGTTGTGAAACAAAGTCAAAGCTTCAGGGCCCAAATGCATATTACTTTAAGGACCCACCTTGGACCAATTTTTCTCTCTTTTTAATAAATAGTCTAAAATCAGCATGAGGAATCCGAACTAGGTTGGGATTTTAACAAGAACGTTAAACTATAAAACGATAGATTTTACTGTGATTCCAGTAAAAAAAAAATTGGGGGGGGGATCACAATTAATATTATTTATTTCTTTTTACTGAAATAAATTAATCACTTTTAATAATGCAAATGCAGTGTATGGATAGGAAACCTAGCAAATGGTGAACAGTTAAAACTTCAACTCCCAGTCTGGTCCTGTGAACTTATTTTATAATTTAAAAGAGAAAAAAATGACGTGGTTCCCAAGATCATCTTCAACATAAGGTACAGTTTTGGTCTCCAGTCTATTGAGCCTTTAAATTTTAAAAGCATAGGGAAAATATATATAACCAAAACCAATCAATTAACAGCATCATGTCTATTCTTGGTCATCATCTATCTTTCTAGCTTCCTTTATATGTAATAGATTGCTGTAATAAAATAAAATAACCATCATCTGCTCCACTAGGAAAAAGAAATAAACGAGAATTACTAAATAGACAACAGAAGCAATGGCTGGCAAAGAGCATGATAATAACTACTACACTTCAATTCCCCTTTTGTTTTTGGCCTAATGAAAGTGTTTCTACCTTTCCTTAAAGCAAAAATATTTGCAAATGAAATTGAGAAGGAAACATTTAAGAAAGCCCTGAGTGTTTTTATCAGATACGACTCTTGGGTTAGTTCTTGTAATTCTATTAGATGCAAATTTAAGCCCAAAGCCTCTCATATTTACTAAAATAATGCAAATATCTATGCATTTAATAGAAAAGACAAAACATATAAAACAGAATAGAATTTGTAATGACATGTGCCCCTTGAATTTTCTGGAGTTTCCAAGAAAAAAAATGAGAATATTCTGTAATAAAACCTTCTATGATTTCATATACTCTAGGGAAGCTGAAATCAATTCCACTAGAATTTGAAGCAGTTTTACATGAGGCATTTCCCTTAAAAATGAATATCAGGTTAATACAATAAATTAATATTATTCTAAATTTCACTATATCTCGAAGGCTATCACTAGATATTCCCACAAATATTTGGATGTTTCACAGAACAGTCATTGTGGACTATGTGGGGTACATCTCATGAAAAATGAGATCAGTATAGAAATAAACTCACTAGTTGCTATATTTATTGCATACTTCAGTTTTCTGAAATCTGTGAAAACCCATCTTGAGTATTTGCCAAAACAGAAAGGTGAATTTTCCATAAAATGAATAAAATAATTTAAAAGGAATTGGAAAAAAACACCAATCTGATTTCCTTAAAACATTACTAGAGAGAATGCAAGTCCATTCTCTGTCCATTGCTGTTGAGAAATAAACAAGATCAGAATTTTAAGGTAATGTTTCAAATCAGTACTTTAATAATCTGAATTGTTTTATGCACTGTCAACAACATTATGCTATGCTGGGGGCTATATCAAAGTTATGATGATAGTACAAGAGCATGTCACTATATCCAGTAACTCAGTGCTTGCTTTATGTAAAACTAGAAACTATTGTGCTGTCCCAGCCAGTCTATGGGAATTGGATAGTTACTTAGAAATTATGAGCGGTCCCCTTAAGGAAATGCATCATGGTAAATGTAGTTAAAGGTATCCTGGGAAATGTAGTTCATGTCACATGGCCACATCTGTAATCCCGATTGGTCACTAATTTAACCCTCCATGGGCTGGGGGGAGTTTTCCTCACTTTTGCCTGAACTCTCTAACTCATGGCAGCTGCTTTCTATCGCTACAAGATGGGTTAGGAAATAACCATCTTTTACTATGAGACAGATATGCAAAGGATTGGTCATTAAAGAAGAACTTTGTCACAAATGTGAGTTATGAGGATACCTGATGAACCAATAAATGTACTTTGTTATGGAGGTCTCGTTGATTTATCTATCTGCATCTGCACAGCTTAAAAATCCACTACTGTGCAGAATACAGAAAAGTAAAAGATGATTATTTGTATTCCTGAAGCCCAAGAATAGTGAAAGGATTGCTTAATTTGAATTCCTGACGCCAAAAGAGGATTAATGACTGTTAATTTGGATTTGTGATAAAGCAAGTAATGTTGAAGCCAGGAGTGAATGTAGAATGCTAAGCTCTGTGCCTCAGTTTGAATTGCAGGGAGGGGCAAGTATCCCCCCTTCCCCTTTTACACGAGAGACTTTCCAAATATCCTACACTCTGGCTTTCAAAGGCTATCAAATAGGCAGGATTCCTTTGTCTTCGTATCAAGCCAGGAAGGGGCAAATGCCCTCTCCTTTTCTCTTCAGTGAAAGAAGTGCTGTGTCTCAAATTACAACTCCTAACTGGGAAGAGTCAATTTGTAAAACAAAGGAAGAGCCAGGTTTTACCCATCTGCCCTGCTTCTCCCCAGTTACCACCTACAAACTTTTTTTTCAAACACAGATGAAGCTACAATTCTCACCAGTTGGAGAGGGTTTGCCTTTTTTCCCCTATCTCTTTCTGTTCCTATGTTCAGCAGGAAGTGACCAATAAAGATACCTTGCATTCCTTGTCACCATGCAAACGGCCTGCCACGAGGCAGACCCCTTTGTTTCAAATCTCTATACAAATGCTGAAAGCGTTCCTTCACTTGAAAAAACCTACAGTGACTTCCTTTTTCCTCCCAAGCACAGGAATTTGATCTTTTTTCTTTATCTTTGCAACATATATTTTAAAAACCCCGCTTGGCTGCTGGGAGGAATTCCCCCCCCCTCTTTCTCTATCCAACCACAGAGGCTCAGGAAGCCTTGCTATCTCTGCTGACATGTTAATGCTTACTCTTCACTGCACTATCTCGTAACTCTCCTTCAGACAAGGAGCCTCAACGTAACACAGAAGCATGCAGGGCTCCTTGGCAGACTGACAAACCGCAACCAAAACAAAGGATGAGTGTCAACTGCACAGCACTGTGCGCCAACTCACCATGCCCTCGTTCGTGTCTTCCCATCTGTTTAGCCAAAGTGTATCCTGAAGGACGCCCCGAATATGCCGTGAAAATGTACATGTGGATAGACACTCAAAGCACCTGCACCCTGGCCAGACCTGCATTCTTCGGCCTCTTTGAGGTACAACAGGACGAACTTCCCTTCACTGTATCAACGTGCCATGGATCAAGAAGCATGGCGGGGAGGAGTGCTACTGGACTCTGCATAGAGTCATTGGATGGAAGTTCCCAGTTCCCACTACCACCCGTATTTGAATGCGATGGGGTACCGAACGACCACAGTCAGACTGCAACATCTGAGGTCATAAGTAGCATGCCTCAGCTACAGCACCTGGCTCATCACTTTCCTGCTCTAGATCCGAAGGCTGAGATCCTACTCTTGCTGGGAAATAATGCGCCACGTGCCTTTCTTTTCTCCGAGTCAATCGGCGGCCCCAGTAGATGGCCCAATGGCCATCAAATCTCCACTAGGATGGGCGATCGTAGGAATTGTCAGTGTCAATTGGATGCAGGCTCCAACCCAGGCACATGCCTTTGCACCATCCATTCCAACAGCCTTCCGACGCCCTTTAGCACCATTGAAAACAAGAATGACTTTCCAGCCTAAAAGGCCGCTGGTGATCAGTACACTTTCGCTAGGACACCCTAAATGTCCACCAACTACCACCAGACGTCCATTAAGACGCTCTACACAGGCATATGCCTCTGCAACACCCTTTCCAACAGCTTCCCAATGCCCTTTGACACTGTGGAAGCAAGAGTACCGTTCCAACCCTAAAAGGCCAGCAGAAGCAACCACCAGACTTTCACCTTTGCCACCAAGAGTACCTGTACACCCTAAAAGGCCGCCAGAGGTGACCAGAAGACTTGCACCAAGAAGCCGAACTTGAAGATTGAACCTCAAGCTTTGCATGCTTTGCTTTGTTTGATGCTTTATTAATGTTTACTGTTTTTCTTAGTTACATAGCTAACTGTTTATCTTAGTTATATAGTTATCTGCTATTCATAATATTACCGTTTACTTCTTATCTTAGTTGATAGCTAATTTTTTTTCTCTCTCTCTCTTCTCTTAATAGTGGAATTTACAATTCCAGGTGGGGAGTGTGCTGTCCCGGCCAGTCTATGGGAATTGGATAGTTACTTAGAAATTATGAGTGGTCCCCTTAAGGAAATGCATCACAGTAAATGTAGTTAAAGGTATCCTGGGAAATGTAGTTCATGTCACGTGGCCACATCTGTAATCCCAATTGGTCACAAATTTAACCCTCCATGGGTTGGGGGGAGTTTTCCTCACTGTTGCCTGAACTCTCTAACTCATGGCAGCTGCTTTCTATCGCTACGAGATGGGTTAGGAGATAACCATCTATTACTACGAGGCAGATATGCAAAGGATTGGTCATTAAAGAAGAACTTTGTCACAAATGTGAGTTATGAGGATACCTGATGAACCAATAAATGTACTTTGTTATGGACATCTCGTTGATTTATCTATCTGCATCTGCACAGCTTAAAATCCACTAGTGCAGTGATCCCCAACCTTTTTTACGCCGCGGCCCGGTATCCCCAACCTTTTTTATGGCGCGGCCCGGTACTGACATCAGCTGGGCGCCGCCATCTTGTTTTGATGAAAAAGTGCTTCTGGTGAGCTTTCTACCCGGAAAAGCTCACCGGAAGCACTTTTTCATCAAAACAAGATGGCGGCGCCCAGCAAGTCAGCGGCCCGGTAGGACTTGTTCCGCGGACTGGTGGTTGGGGACCCCTGCACTAGTGTACAGAATACAGAAAAACAATTATGGAAGTAAAAATGAAGATTGCGGTTTTCAAACTGCATATCATAACATCTTCTCATTGACAACTTAAGGATCTCCAAGAGTAGTTTATTTATTAGCCTTGTAAACTGCCCAAATCTGTTCTTATTCTGGAAAACTTACAGAATACAATCAACAGAAAAACAAAACAACCAATGAAATAAAAAGAACTAGGTTATCAAAGAAAAAGTCTGAAAATAACCAATCAAAATATCACACGAGCTGCAATGTCCACTCTGACGTAAAATATCACACATGAGCTCCAATTTCCACTCTGATGTAAATCCTGGGCACAGAGCAAGATTTTAAGGGGTTTAAATTAGGCTGCAGAGGGGGCCAAATGAATCTTGGGAAGATGATGCTCCAGTGGCAGGTGCCATGACAAAGATTAAGTAATTAAGAAATTAATTAAGCTAATTAATATATTAGAGGCTTCTGTAGGAGGAAAAAGTTAGGATAGCACTCATCCATTTGAGAAGTCTGAGTTCTCAAAGTTATGTTCGTCCTTCAATAATCTCTCACCCCCATTTGAAAGCTAACTTATATACAAAATGGCTATTTTCTGGAGACTATTTAGGATTTATTTTCCCAGTCTCTAATATGAACAGATAAAGAGATTGAATCCTAATCAAGAATCTAAATAAAGTTTGGAAGTTCCCCCTTAACCATTTGCTTTGAAACCCACCTACCTGTTGAATTCTAGAGATTGTAAAAAAAAGAGGAAAAGGTTGTTGCTGATAATGGAGATTTCTTGATGTGTGGGGGTGTGAAAACATATTTTTTTCTAGGGAAATAGCTAAGGAGAGGAAAATATAAGCTTCTTCCATTAGCACAGGTGGAATAGCCAAGATCAGACCCTGAACTCTTCATTGTCAGAAAAGTAGCTTCTTGCTATTTATTCAATGTAACAATCTTTGTTAAATGGATCACTAAAACTTAATGAATTTGGAAGAAAGAGGTAAAATAATGGCCGAGGCATACTTATCTCTGCTATGGACCCTCTGACCCCAAACCTAAGATTACGAATGGAATGTATATATAAAAAATCCGCTCTTTTGTCAAAGGTGTGGAAGCTTACACTTTAAATATGGCATACAGGGCTAAAGATAATCCTC
This sequence comes from Notechis scutatus, assembly GCF_049901735.1. NCBI lineage: Eukaryota > Metazoa > Chordata > Lepidosauria > Squamata > Elapidae > Notechis > Notechis scutatus. The sequence goes on along the minus strand of NC_142011.1, from coordinate 106,637,108 downwards.
ATCTTGATGATTACCCAACAGAGTAGTGGAAGTAGCCATAAGGAAAGTGAATATGAAAACTGCCTGGAACAAAGTGAAAGTAATTCTGTTACTGAATCCACACAAATGTGTGGGGATTTACACTAGCGGGAAGTATAAAAAGGACATTCAGTGGAATGAAGAAGTAAAAAAGTGCATGAATAAAAAGCACACAAGTTAGAATGATTGGTAGAAAAATTATAAGAGAAAAACAGTCTATGATTAGTACAGTAAGAAAAAGCTACAACAATGTAATCAAAGAAAGTCAGAAACAATTAAGATTAAAGAATATAGATAAAATGTTCATGGACATGAAAATGATTTGAAGTAAGTAAAATCAATCAATTATTATAAATGAAACTAAAGTAAGGCAATCCTAGAATACGTCAATTAAGATCAAAATGCTAATGACATACTGAAGAGTAGAGTTATATTAATTGTATAAATATTCGTGTCCCAGAGGGGGCTTCTTCGATCTGCTTGTATCTTTGTCCTTTGTATATGAAATATGTGTTGGTTAAGCAGTGTTCTGTTACTTCCATGAGGTGCTTGGGTAGTATGTATTTGTTTTTGACCGAAGGAGCCCCCATGGGATTGCCACTGTCACCCGTTATTGCAAATCTGTTCATAAAAGAATTCGAATCCAGAGCCCTGGCAAATGCCACCCACAAACCCAAACTATGGCTAAGATACATCGATGACACATTGTTATTTGGCCCCATGGAAAAGAAAACCTAAACAATTTCCTAACACAACTAAACAATACACACCCCAAAATCAAATTCACCATGGAAACGGAAACAAACAAACAACTACCATTTCTAGATGTACTAATCTACAAAAAAACAAATGGCACACTAGGACACACCATATATCGGAAGAAAACACCTAAACGCTCAATCACACCACCACCCAGCACAAATAAACTCCGAGCCAAACACTACCGTGTTTCTCCAACAAACGGCCTCCACCAATAGGAAGCCCCACCATGTTTTATTGGCATAAAATCAAATTAAGCCCCTCCCCAAATTAAGCCCCATATTAAACATGCGAAATGGGGAGAGAGCGGGGGGCTTGTCGTTAGTAAGTACTTTTGTTGCATGCCGGATATGGTGCTGCCTTCGTTGGGGGGCACTCATATCAGGAGACCTTCCACCGTTGCTTCTCCCTTCTCCCTTGCCTTCTCCCTGCCGCGGCTTGCGCAGCCATGTGCCCAGTCAGCTCCTCCTGCAACCGAGCCCTGAGGAGACACTGCTCAGGCGCTCCGTCTTCCCTTTGCTTTTGAAGGTAAGCGATTTTTTACAAGCCTCCCTGCCCGAGAGGGCAGCCCACCACGTGGGAGGCTTTTCGGGCCTCTTCCGTTCCTCCCGACCTCCCGCTGCGCGCCTCTGACGGCCCGCTCCCTTCAGCCCAGCGAGCTCTTCCACCTCAAAGAAAGGCCAGGCGGGCAGCTGCAGGAGCAGCAGCAGCGGGTCTGAGCCGCTCACAGCGGAAACAGCCACCACCCGTAGCCCGGCGTGGGGAGAGCGAGCGAGGTTAGCGCCCGCCAGCCCGGGCGAGATTTGGGAACGAGGGGCAGGAGGAGGCACGGACACACCACGGCTCACTTTCCCAGCTTTGCCCAGCCCTTACGGCTCTGGCGTGGCCCTGGCAGGATGAGCGGAGGGTCCGGCGGGAGGTGCTCGCTGCCTGCCAGGGCCGCGCCAGAGCCGTAAGGGCTGGGCAAAGCTGGGAAAGTGAGCCGCGGTGTGTGCGTGCCTCCTCCTGCCCCTCGTTCCCAAATCTCGCCCGGGCTGGCGGGCGCTAACCTCGCTCGTTCTCTCCCACGTCGGGCTACGGGTGGTGGCTGTTTCGCTGCGAGCGGCTCAGACCTGCTGCTGCTGCCCGCAGCCGCCCGCCTGGCCTTTCTTTGAGGTGGAAGAGCTCGCTGGGCTGAAGGGAGCGGCGCATCAGAGGCGCGCAGCGTAGGGAGGTCGGGAGGAACGGAAGAGGCCCCGGAGATTAGCCTCCCCAAGTGGTTGGGCTGCCCTCTCGGGCAGGGGAGGCTTTGTAAAATAATTCGCTTACCTTCGAAAGCAAAGGGAAGACGGGAGCGCCTGAAGCCAAGTGTCTCCTCAGGGCTCCGGTTGCAGGGAGGAGCCCTGACTGGCCGCATGTGGCTGCGCCAAACGCCGCGGCAGCAAGGGAGAAGGGAAAGCAACGGTGGCCCGAACCCGAAGGTCTCCCGAATATCCAAGCTGTCGCCGCCCGCCCACCCACCCGAGGATGCAAGGGGAGAATTAAGTCACCCCGAAAAGACGTCCTAGCCGTTTTTCGGGGTCAAAAAAATAAGGCCCGGCCTTATTATGTGAGAAACACGGTAATTACCAGAACCAAATGCCTGGCAGACAAGACACACATAAAGACTGAACTATGCCTCCTGACCAAAATATTGATAGCTAACGGCTTGCACAAAAACAAAATCACGGACCTGATCCACAAAAACACACTGAAACACAATAGAGACCCAGAAGATGAACAAACCTATGGAACAGCTGTCCTGCCCTACATAAGAGGAACAACAGACAAATTCAGCAAGATACTACACAGGCATCATATCAAGACTGCCTTCAAAACAGACAGAAAAATAGCAGCCATCCTAAGAAACCCCAAAGATAAAATTGACTTGGAAAACCAAGGCATATATGAAGTCCCCTGTGGATCATGCCCTGCCACATACATAGGACAAACCAACAGAAGGATAAGTACCCACCTTGAAGAACACAAGAATGCAATAAAAAAGCTGGAACACACTTCCTCACTAGTCCAACATATGAAAACCACAGGTCATAGCATCGAGTTCAGTGGCACCAAAACCCTAGCTACTGTATAAAACCCCGGCTACAGAATCATCAGAGAAGCCATAGAAATTGATGAAAGTCCTAATAGTATGAATAGAAGAGGTGACTCCACCAGACTATCAATCATCTGGAAGCCTGCACTCACAAACAAACAAAATCTCTAGACCACAATCCAGGCAAGCACCTGGACACAAACAACCCCCCACTAATACCTCCAGCCCAAACACGCCCCAGCCAGCTACCCAAATAAAGCCTAGCTTCCTAATAAATAATTATCGGCCATTCACAAGAAACCAAGCTGCACTAAGAAACCCCAATGCACAAAACACAGTGTTGCCAACCAATCAAGAATACAGCAACTCGAAGACCAATAAAAACAGACCTAGGCTCCCAGCCAATCAAGATGAGGAAAAAAAACCATTCAAATAAAGCAGAAAGCCAGCACCAAATTCAAACAAAAAACGGCTGCTAAGCCTGACACACAAGATTAAAAAGAACCCAATACACAAGCCTGAGGATGGCAGATGAGATTCTGCTGAAACATTGCTATAATAAAAGCACAAATATTAAGACATGGGAAAATACCCGAAGAAACCTAAATACCATATATATATATATATACACACACACACACACACACACACATGTGTTTTCTTAAGTTTTCGCGGGTATTTATATGTATGGTATTCAGCTTTGTTCGGGTATTTTCCCACGTCATTATAGTTGTGCTTTTAAAGTTGCAGCAACATTTTGGCAGAATCTCATCTGCCATCATTAGGCTTCTGTATTGTGTTCGTCTATTGTGTTCTATATATATCAACAAGGGTAATGAATGTGAAAATTAATGTATCAAGACTGAAGGAGAAACTGGCTGGGAAGTGGTAATCACATAACCCTGGGACAGGGTTAACTATCATAAATGCATGCCAGTTGCCAAGCACCCAAATCACATGGCCATGGGGATGGTGCAGCAGCGGTCATAAATGTGAAAATCGGTCACAAGTCAGTTTTTTCAATGGTGTTGTAACTTTGAACATCCACGAAATGAATGGTTGCAAGTCAGCGACTACCTGGATGGCCAAATGCTGACAGAAAAATAACAGACAATTTATGATCTTTTGTGAGAAATGAATATCAAAAGGAGATAAAATATATGTGTTCAAAAATGTTACATAAAAATAAGAAGTGCACATATCAGATTAAACATCAACATTTTATGAAGTGGCAAAGGGTTTCTGAAGTATGTGTGATAAAAATAGAAGTGATGGTCAAGAATGGATAGGGAATGAATAATTCCAACTGGATATAAAAATACTGTAACTGAGCAATGAAAAATAGTACATATTAAAGCAACTTGATCACAAAAAGGTAATGAGCATGGATAAAACTGCAAAATAAATATATGCAGAAAGACTGGCCAGGGTTGGAGGAAAAAGAACAACAACAGTGCATAGGCTGATGGAAGTAACAACGTTTTGCAAGGACAGGGTACAGAAAGGTGTAGCAAATTGATGAAATAAACTAGATTTAGTTAGATTTCCTCCTCTACCCTTATTGCAAGTCTTTCATTTTGCTTACTATTTTTTGTTCCAGTTTTGTTCTCTTGACCTCCATCTCTACTTTAATGTGTCTTGGTTCAACTACAGAGAACCCATTCAAACTAATCCATTTTCTATTAACTATATTAACACAATTCCAAAGGTCTATTATTTAGCCGCAAACCCGTAACTTATTTTAACCAAGACCAGGGTGATCCAAATCACTTTATTTCTCTTTTTACGCCCTTCTATATTTCTCTACTTACTTCTATAGTCTTTCTTTTATGATAATTCTTTATCTTGACATTCAGACCTTTAAGTGAATCCCTGAACATAAAAAACAGGGGAGTTCAGTTAAGATCTTTTAGAAATAAAAGAATACAATATAATAAGACATAATATTTTTAATACTGTTAAAAGTACAATGGACTATTAGGCAAGTCAAAAGGGGCCAAGACTATGAGGGAACTGAGTTGTGTATCGCTGTCCAAGATAAAATTACAGTACATACAGGAAAAGGCTGTTTGTGCTCACTCTGCTGCATAGCCTCAATTTAATTCTGAATGATATTATGTCAGAAGAGATCAGATGAAAATGAGATACAAAGTATCAAATGATGGCAATCACCAATGCTATGTGTGACATCTGAATCTAAGATGATGCTCAAATCATGTGTGCAACAGGCACAGTAAAGGAGACTCACATGCCCATTTATTTCCTGCTTCAAAGATATCCATAAAATACCAATTGAGATCTTTCTCCTGGGAAAGAAGCACAAAATTACAAAATTTTCAAAAATTCTTACTTGGGACTTTCAGATTTTCTTTCGGACTAGTCAGTTCAAAAAAAAAAAAAAAAAAGAATTGAACTCTACCACTGTATTTCAAAATTGTTTCAGCTATCACAAATTTGCTTTAGCCAACCTTAATTTTGTAGAAGTCAGTGCAATATCATGTGTGATCTTGGAATATATTTCCTGTGGTCAGCAGTGGGTGAGGAGCTTTAAATGTCTGCATTAAATGGCTATCTTTACTAACCAAACCTGTAACAGTGGCAGCTGCAAAGGATGTAATTCACTGAACTTTCTAAAAAATAACTGCAAAGCCACATGTCACAAGAGTGTCTATGTGATCTAATGGTGCTCTTGACAGCAAATGAATATGTTCTGAAAGCTAGGATATCCCAAAGGCAATTAAAGAACCAAATGATTCCTTCAACCATGGCTGCCTTCATACTACTGTTGCTGCTCTAACTTTTAAAGATTTGACAGGATGTGTTATTTACAGTACTATTGGTGCATTCTGCCCATATTTTAGGGCCAGCCTGTATTTAAACAGACATAAAGCGGCTTCTTTGTTTCAGTTGACTGCTAGGCTTGGCATTCTTAAGTTTGTCATTAATGCCCTGAATATTAAACAATATTTAATGTCTGTTGGTTAATTGATGGACTGATTGATTAACATCTAATTTCAGAGTTTCCAGACAGCAGTAAAAATAACAAGGACAACAAAAAGAACACCTCCAATAATTTTAAAAGACTCTCACTACTAGATTTTGGATTCCAAATGTTCTACTATAAAGACTTTATGGTGTTGTTCATGGACTTGATGAATTTGTTTATGTTGCTATCAAGTACCCTGCATACTCCTGTTTCAATGAACATGACATGGGGGACCCATTTCCTGTTCTTGACTGATTGAAAGATGCCACTGATTGAAAGATGAAAAATCTGGAAAAGCATTTGTTGACTGCAAATCATGTTACAGAGTGATTTGTTTCCTGCTGCCTTGAGCTGAACCGGGTTTTGAGTCTAGGGTCTGCATCTACATTTTGCAACATGTACTAAATACTGCTCTGCTTCAATTTGGAACTCAATGTATAAAATATATACAAAAAAATTAGGCCCTTGCTTATCAATGGAGACCAAGTGAGCAAGTGGCCAGTTTTAAGTTTCTGGGTGTTACCATAAAAGACCTGACCTGGGGTGCTCACATTGCAGCACTGGTCAAAAGGGCCCAGCAAAAGGGCCCTGAAACTTCTCAGGAAACAACAACTGAATGAAAACCTGCTGGTGACCTTCTACCACTGCACCATAGAGAGTATCTTAACTTGCTGCACCTGTGCATGGTTTGCCAATTGCACAGTGGCAGATAGGACAGCGCTCCAGAGAGTTAACATCATTGCCCAGAAGATCATTGATTGTCCTCTCTTGGAAGAGCTTTATATTCCTGCTGCCTTAAGAAAGTTCAAAACATTCTTAAAGATCCATCTCATCCTGGGCACCCTTTTTTTGAACTATTACCATCTGGTACAGGATAATAAAAACAAGGACAAATAGGCTGAAAAACAGCTTTTATCCCAAGGCAGTAGCTCTTTTGAATTCTACTGTATAGTGCAATATTAATGCAAGATCGGGTTTTCAATTCAGTTGTATAGAATGTGAAGGATGTGTGTTTGTGTTTTATTTTTATAGTTATAATGTACACTGAAGATGGCATTTAATTTTGTTGTACGAGGTGCAATGACAATAAACTAAACTAAACTACATTAATTTTATTTGAAACTGATGCAGAAATTGGAAATGTTCAGAAAGCGCATATCAAACTTTACTATATAACCACAGAAATGTTAAGATGTAAACCACAGATGTTAAGACGAAAGCAACTTACTCAAATATAGGTAGTCCTCAACTTACAACAGTTCATTTAGTGACTGTTCAAATTTACAACGGAACTGAAAAAAGAGACTTATAATCATTTTTCACACTTATGGCTGTTGTAGCATCCTGATGGTCATGTGATCAAAATTCAGACATTTGGCAACTGTCTCATATTTATGATGATTGCAGGATCCCAGGATCATTTTTCTAACACGCCTGTAGGCCAGACACAGAATAATTGCAAAATGGGGTAAAACTCAATTAACAACTTTCTCACTTAGCAACAGAAATTTTGGGCTCAATTGTGGTTGTAAGTCAAGAAATATTTGTAATACAATATGCCAAACATCTAGGTTTGCTACTATTCGTTTGCAATTTATGTTTTTTTTTCAAGGAATATTGTTATTTATGGTCACTGACCATGCATGCAAAGGAAAAACAAAAAAAGACAAAGAAATACAATTTTAGAACATTTGTTCTATACAAATGGTAATTCTAGAACATTTTGAAATAATAATGATGTCTTGAAAGTGACATGGCTTACCATCACCAATTATAGCTATGACTGCAAAACAAATGGTGTTTCCCTTAATAACATTGTTAAAATTGAGTTCCAAAACTCTTTTATAATAAATCACTAACTGATACAGAAGGTCTATGGAACCTGGGTGTATTTTAATTTTATTGACAATCTAAAAGATACAAACTTTACTGGTTGTTGGCAATAACTTATGCAATGGCAAATAGTGTCACCTAGCAACAGCTTGTTACACTTTGAACAATGCAAATTTTCTTCCACATATAGGTATATGTATTCTGGACCAGAAACATTACCCACACAAAATCAATATGCAAAACAGTGATTCTCATCCTCTTTGGGAGAACTTAGTTTTTGGAACAGATCACTGTTATTAGAAATAGGCTTTTTAAAAAGGATGCCATTACTTACGCAACTGCATTTCTGTGGCTAAGCAAGGGTGTTGTTAAAGTGAGTCACACCTGATTTGACCACCTTTTTGCTACAGTTGTTAAATGCATCACTGCAATTATTAAAAGAATCATGGAGTCATTAAGCAAATCCAGCTTCCCCTGTGATTTGCTTGTGAGAAGCCAGGTGGGAAAGTTGTAAGTGGTCATCATGTGATCTTCATACATGCAATCCAGTAGTGGGATTCAAAAAAAATTAATACTGGTTCTGTGGTTGGTGGGCGAGGCAGGGGAAGGATTCTGCAAAATCTCCATTCCCTCTCCACTCCTGGGGGAAGGTTACTGCAAAATCCCCATCCCCACTCCACTAACCTGCTTTCCAGCTCTGTTCTCCTGTGCAGGACAACAAACGAAGACCCAGCTGATCAGCTGGGACTCAGGAGGCAGAGAATAGATGGGGGCGAGGCCAGTCAGAGATGGTTTATGCTGGTTCTCCTAACTACTCAAAATTTCTGCTACCGGTTCTCCAGAACTGGTCAGAGCCTGCTGAATACCACCTCTGGTGCAACCATTGTAAATAGATGTAGGTTGTCAAGGGCCCAAATTTTGAATCATGTGACCATGAGGATGTTACAAAGGTCGCAAGTTACATTTGTTAGTGCAACAGTGACTTCAAACTGTCGCTAAACAAACGATTGCTAAATCTAGGACTATTTGTATATTTTCTAAATTTTCATCTTCTTTCAACAATATAGAAAGCACAAAAGCCTCTCCCAATATCTATTACCCCACCACACTTTGGCAGATCTCGAAGATAGATGTTGTCAGCATTTTTTTAAACAGCATCTGTGTCCTTGTGATGTCAGTCAAATGCAGGGCACGGTTCATTATGTCTTCCACTGTCCCCATTAACAAGAGATCAAGGCCATATTTGTTTGTTTGTTTGATTATTAACTTTATATGCCACCCATCTTCCTGATAAGGTGACAAATTATTGATGATAAATGAATTTTAAAGGCTCAGACCTTAAACAATTGAATTACTTTCCCATAGGCATGTTTCATACTGTTAGTAGTTAGGTTACAGGGGTTTTTTTTGCTTTCTCATTTAAGCTGAGAAAGAAATATTTAAGTTCTTAATTATAGCCATGACTTGATTGTTTGCATCCAATACTCTTTTTATTTCTTTATTTTATTATCAGTTTGTTTTACTGTATTTTATGCTGTTACATTATTACATCCCGTGGCTACAACAATAAACTTATTCACTTACATTGACTCTTATTTCACTAACTAATTAACTTAGAAGAACCATTGTGGGTGATATTACTGAAGCAATAACAAACGAGTTTCTAATCCACAGTGAGCCAAGTATCTTACATTTCCCCACTTTTTAAAATAAAACATTTAAAAGGAAATAATAAGGAATACTACAAAAGAATGAAGAGAATATTTAAGCATGGAGTCATGGAATAAGTAAGTAAGTAAACAAGAGATCTACTAGGATATTATTTCTAGTGTATTTTAATTAATTATAAATAATTGAATATAACATATTGCTCAAGGATAAATAACAAGACCTACAGTCAATACAGTATGAATTACTAAATAAAGTGCATTTTTTTCTCTCTCTCTCTGTCTCTCTCTTTCTACATATATATATATACACACACACATACACGATTGAGCCAAAACCTATAATTTATTCTGACTTAAGTATCCCATAAAATTGAAATATTCAAATTTTGTACAAGACATAAATCCATATGTTGAATAGTTTCCATTTTGAACTAAAGTCTGTGTCACCTTTACAATACTATATACTTTTTACTGAAAACTTGCTTATTTCTTTCTTTGATAGAATAATCGTACTGGAATGCTTTAAGCTTCAAATTAATTTTGTATCTTAAAAATAAATATGACTACTGGACTACAATTTAAATACAGAGTTTTGCATTATATCCAAAATCTGGGAATAATTTCACAATTCATATTGAACTCATATTGACATTATGTTCATAGAAAAAAAAATCATTTTCTAAAAATTGTTTAAAATTGAATGCATAAGAGATGTGCTTTGGTGGCAATGTGCTTTGGTGGCAAAGTGCTTTGGTGGCAATATTTGGTGGCAATCCTATAAAACTTCAATATTTTGGAAAATGATTCATACTAAAATGATTGAATTGGATCTCACCTGTGGGAGTCACTGCCATGAGAATCACTTTCCCCCCCTCTAATGCAGGATTAATTTTTGGTAGGATGAGAAAGACAGTCTGATTAAAGGGTGAAGACTCAATAGCATAGCCTTGTTGAAGATGCCAGCCCAAAAGTGCTGAGAGAAAGCATGAGATAGGCCATCAACCTCCAACGTCCAGATCTTCCTCGCACTTTGGAAGCCACCTATGATTCCAATGGCCCAGTCCAGCCCACCCCAATCTATTTAATTTGCCCTGTCCCATACCTGCATAGTAAACCAATTATTTTCTAATTAAAATCAAACTTCAATTAGAAGTAATTTCAGGGCAGCATGTGTTTTGCCACCATTTTCTCTCCAAAACAGTGCCGTACTGATGGACTGAAAACAGCCATTGCTCTTTGCTTTCTCATCTTTAAGCATAACTGGTGTCACACAATGTAACACTTTCTCTGATTCCAAACCGAGGCTAGAAGATACACAGTATAAGGATGTTCCATTCCTTATGGTGATGTGGATTTAGTAATAGATCTAAATAGTACTAGCCCTCTATACAGAGATAAGAAGCTTTGTCATTTATCCCATTTTTCTGAGGAAAAAAAATCCAAGTGCATATCTGTAAGACAGTACCATTACACAGAAAAGGGGCGTTAGTCCTACCTGAACGCTTCTTCTCGGGGAGCCGAAGGGAGAATCCAGGATGGGTAGTCTCTAGTCTCCTAGCTCTGCAGACCGAGTTGAAAAACTGAGGACATACCCCCTGGTAACGGTCCCCAGTTCTGAACGACGTTGAAGCGAATTCAGCTGCTCCTCGTCCTCAAACAGATAGTTCAGTTGATACTGCGAAAAAAGGGACATTTCCTCCCTATTCTGACTTGACAGAATACAGGTTGGGACTGGATTCTCCCCTCGGCTCCACGAGAAGAAGCGTTCAGGTAGGACCAACACCCCTTCTCCACTAAGCTGAAGGGAGAATCCAGGATGTGACATACCAAAGCTGGCTGATGGCTGTCCTACGGGTGGGATCTGGATTGGTCGGAGGTCCCCACCTCTACATGCACACCCTGCAGGACTCTTCTTCCAAAGGACGCCTCCGCTGAGGCAAAGGAGACAATTTTGTAATGTCTTATGAATGGGGTCACTGATGACCAGGTCACAGCTCTACAAATGTCCAGAATTGATGCCTGCGTTGCCCAGGCTGCGGTGGTTGCTGCACTTCTGGTTGAGTGCGCTGTGATCCTCCTGGGTACAGGAAGGCTCTGTAACTCATAGGCCTTTGCAATGCAGGCTCTAAGCCAGCGACCTACTGTGGAAGGTGTCACCCTGCGACCCAAAGTTGACAGCTGAAAGGAAACAAAAAGGGCTTCCGTCCTCTTAAGAGAAGAAGTTCTTTTAATGTAAATACGGAGGGCCCTCCTAACGTCCAAGGTGTGCCATTTTCTATCCAGTGCATGGGTAGGCTCAGGACAGAAATTAGGCAAAATCAACTCCTGTGAATGATGGAATAAGGAGTTCACCTTGGGCAGGATCCAACCGTAGAACCACCCTGTCTGCATGGAATACGCAGATCCTTCCTGATGGATAAGGCCGCCAACTCCGAAATACGCCTGGCCGAGGTAATGGCCACCAAGAATGACAACTTGCATGTGAGAAGGCAAAGGCAGACTTTACGCAAGGGTTCAAATGGGGGAGAAGTTAGTGCCTGCAGGACCTTAGGCAAATCCCAGGTGGGGTAGCAGTGGACCACCGGTGGCCTCAAATTCGTGGCTCCCCTAAGGAAGGCTTTCACCCTAGGGTGTTGGGCCAGAGTAGTAGAGCCCTTGACCGAAATCACTGAGGCCAAGGCAGCTACCTGTCTCTTCAAGGTATTGGGGGCAAGACCTCTAGCCAACCTGTCCTGCAGGAACTCTAATACGTTTGCAACAGAAACAACAGTGGGTTCCAATTGGTGACTAGCACACCAACTGCAGAAAATCTTCCACGTTGCGTTATATATCCTGGTCGTGGAAGGTCTTCTGGCCGCCTGGATGGTCTGAATGACCTTTGTGGAAAACTTCTTCCATTTCAGGATCCCCTGCTCAAATGCTAGACGGTCAACCAGGCTGGATCTGGGTGCTCGATCGGGCCCTGGCTGAGGGAGATCTTGTGCAGGGGAATTCTCCAGGGCCTGGCGACTGACAGGCCCACCAGGTCGGGGAACCAAGGACACCTGGGCTACCAACAGAACTTCCTCCCTTTCTATCAGTACTTTCCTGATTGCCCCCGGAATCAGTGGAAGGGGGGGCAAGGCATACAATAGTCCCTGGGGTCACCTGCACCGGAGAACATTGATCCCTTCTGCTCCCCAGGCAGGGAATCAAGCAAAGAACCTCGGGAGCTGCGTGTTCTCTGGTGATGCAAAGAGATCCAGAATCGGGCAGCCGAAGCATTCCGTCATCTCCTAGAACAGACTGGGATGCAGTCGCCATTCTAACTGGTCGACCGTGGCCCTGCTCAACCAGTCTGCCTGCACGTTGGATACTCCCGAGATATGTTCTGCTCGTAGGAACAACAGGTTTCTCTCCGCCCACCTGCACAATTGAATTGCCTCCTGCATTAGAGATCTGGAGCGTGTGCCCCCCTGCCGGTTTATGTGGGCCTTGGTAGCCACATTGTCCGTGAGGAGAACATGTCTCCCCACCACCTCCTGCCTTAGATCCTTGAGCGCTAAGCGGGCAGCCCTGAGCTCTAAACAATTTATGTTGTGGGCGAGCTCCTCTCGTGACCACCTCCCCTGGGTGACCTGAACTCCTAAGTGGGCCCCCCCAACCATAGGGTCTGGCTTCGGTGGTGATGGTAATCCTCTGGGGTTCCCTGTATAAGCATCCCTGATCCATGGCTCGGGACTGCCACCAATGGAGGGAACGAAGAACTGGCAAGGGGACGCGAACCCTCCTTGGAGAGTCGCCCCTGCTCGCCCTCTGGTAAGGGAGCAGGAACCACTGAAGGGTTTGGGCGTGGAAGCGGGCCCACAGGACAATCCCGATACACGATATCATTTTGCTGAGAAGTTGAGACAGCAAGATGATAGGCGCCTCTCTGGAAGACAGGATCAGCGACGTGACTTCCCTGATACTGTCTCCTGTGAGAGAGAAACTCCTGTGATAATGCTCCTGTGAGAGAAAAACTTGTCCAGCCAAGGTGTCTATAATAGCCCCCAAATGCAAGAGCCGAGTCGATGGTAGTAGATGACATTTGTCCAGGTTTATCGAGAACCCATGCTCTCGAAGAATCCTGATTGTCGATATCAGATCCTCCTCCGCCTGGGGTCTGGAAGAGGATGCTATCAGGATGTCATCCAAATAGCATTGGATGCTTATGGGTAAGGCTCTGAGGTGTGCCACTACTGCTGCCAAGAGCTTGGTAAAAGTCCGAGGGGCTGATGACAGGCCGAACGGGAGAGCCCTGTATTGAAAATGGCAGCCGCCATAGCAAAGCCTCAGGAACTGACGGTGGTTGGGGTGTATGGGCACATGGAGGTAGGCCTCTGTCAAGTCTACCGAGGCCAAAATAATCTCCCTCCCGCAGTCCCTCTAGAATGGAGTGGAGGGAGTACATCTTGAACCTTCGGTAGATTAGTTGTCTGTTGAGCCCTTTCAGGTAGAGGATTGCTCGCCACTCCCCCCCCCCAAAGGCCTTTGGAATCACAAACAACATTGAATAGAAACCCTGTCTCTCCTGGTCTACCGGAACCAGCTGGATGGCCCGAATGTCCAGCAGATGGCGGATCGCCGATTCCATGAGATCCATCTTTGAGAGGTCCCTAGAGACGGGGCAGCACACAAAGGCTCTTGGGGGGGAGGAGAGAAACTCTAGAGAGAGACCTGACCGTAAGGTTGACAGGATCCAAGCGTCCGTCGTGGTCTGTTCCCACCTCTGCCAGAACAGTCCCAGATGGCCCCCTATGGGGGATGAGGCTCGGGCGTCACTTGTTGCACCTGAAGGGTCTGTTGGAACCCCTAAAGGACCTTCTGCCCTCTTGCCTCTGACGCCCTCTGGCGGCAAAGGCCTGTCTATCAGCCTGAAACAAGGATCTCTGGAAAAAGGGCCTACTTTGAAAGCCTGCCCCAGCTTCCCTGTTTAAAGGAGGGCTTCCCGTAGTAGGGATGAGACTTGTAATCAAAGCGCCTCCCCTGTGAGGGCAGGATCTTTCGCTTGTCCCTGGTTTCCATCAAAAAAGGATCCAGAGCCTCCCCAAAAACCCTCTCTCCCTTAAAGGGAGCCAACGCCAGCTTCCATTTGGTTCTGATGTCCATCTGCCAATTTTTTAGCCAGAGAAGCTTGCGTGCTGTTATAGAAGAGGCCATGGCTCTGGAAAAAAATTTGACTGATGTGAGGGTGGCATCAGCAGTCAATTGAGCCACAGCTATAATCTTATTCAGGTCCTGATGCACCCTGAGATCCTCAGGTGGGATTCTGCCCTGTAGCTGCCTCAGCCACCGCAAAGAGGCCCGAGTAAAAAAAGATGTGGTCATCGATGCTCTGATGGCCCAGGAGTTGGCTTGATGAGCTCTCCAGAGCGCCATCTCCTCCTTCCGGTCCTGTCTTTAAAACGTCCTCCGCATCAGGTGGGATGACAGATGAGGAAGCTAGGGCTACCACTGGGCCATCTACCTTTGGCACTTCCATAATGTCCAAAAGGTCCTTGTCCACATTAAATAAGGTAGACTCAGACCCACTGGGGCGTGTACATCCCAGGGGACTCCCACTGCTTTTTGATCAGATTCAGAAACATCTGGGGCACAGGTACAGCATCCACCACAGATGCTTTCTCGGTGAACTGGAAATCCTCCTGATCCTCTCCCTCTGTGGGAAGGTCCTGAGTGACTGTGTCTTTTCTGAGATGAGCCATGCTCTTGGCCTTAACCAGCAGAGCCTTGAAAAGAGCCGGCTGGAAAAGGCCCTTAAAGGAGGGGGGACCTGCTACCTCCGACTCCTCATCCGAAAAATCCCTTTCTGGAAGGAGGTCCCTCTCGGAGCCATAAATTTGGCTGCTTTCTGAAGTGGAGGCCAAGCACTCTCTAAAGTGGATTGGCTGTTCTGCAGAAGCCTGCCCCTGCAGGACTCCTCTGTTAGTGTCCAAATAAGACAGCTGGCGCAGCTGCTTGACCTCTGCCTGCAATTCCTGTCTTATTGTTTGGGAGATCCAGGCTCTCATGAAGGATGGCATTTCTTGCATCTAGTTCTCCTCAGGCTGTAAGCCAGCTGCTATAGGTGTAAAGGTGTCTGCAGACACAGGTCTGGCTCCGCTGGAGACTTGGTCTGTAGGTGTCGCCATCAAGATCCCCTGAGGCGGCTCAGAAAAATTGTGAGAGGTCTCAGCGCTGATTTGGAGGTTTCCCTGCAAATCCTGAGTACTTGAGCCCCCAGGAGACCAGGCAGTCATATACTGCCTATCTACCAGTTGGTCTGGCTGCCTGTCATCTTGAGGAGGCAAAGTTTGAGAGGTGGCTCTGTTTTCAGCCATCCTGGAATCTCTCACTGCCCTGTCAAACTGTTTATACATGGCTTTTTGTCTACGCCTGGCCTGTCTATCCTCAGCCCTAGAGGGTCTCTTAGGGGCTAGAGCCCTGGCTCTAATCCTAGCTGCTGCCTCCAGACCAGCAGACCTGGACTTAGCAGATCCCTTTACAGCCTTCTCTCTACCCTGCTGAGGAACTGACAATTCTTGATCAGCTCCCTTGGCGGCCATCTTTGAGCCTGCCAAAAATAACTGTCACTTGACAGGGGTAGAGAAAGGGGGAAAAAAGTAAAAAAAACAAAAAAATATTCAGCCTAAGCTGTCAGCTACAGCCACAGTAGCTGTCCACCACTTCAGGAGGCTAGTGTGACCCCAAGTGGTGAGTTCAGCCCAGCTCCACAATTCAAAGGCCGAGTCAGAGAAAAAAAGTTGAAAAAACGGCTGACTCTTTGAATTGCAGCAAGCCCTGACAGGTCAGAGGCTTGCGAGCCTGGCGCTGGCTGCACCGCAATTATCAGGCAGACTCAAGCGTCTCGCAGCTGCCATGGTGCTCTGGGGACTGGATGGGGGGGGGCAGGATTTAATCCCGATGGCCAGAAGCCCCCCCCCCCAGGGACAATCCTGGAGACAAACTGCAAGACTGTCCCCAAACGAAATAAATGGCCGCTGCTGCTGGAAAGGGACAGAAGCACTTAGCGGCAGCTGCAGCTCGTCCCAGGCAAGGGAAAGTGGATCGGGAGAAGGCGTGTTAAATAAGATGCCGACTCCTGCCCCAGCCTGGGCCACATGGGCTCTCAGAGTCACCTCCACTCAAGTTTTGGCAAAAAATAGAAAAAAACCAGTCCACCAGCAAGGAAAGTAAAAAAATTAAAATAACAATCAAAAAAACGTGAACCGGAAAAAAGGCGCAAAAAAAATGAAAGTGCTAAGCTGTCAAACCTGTTCTAAGCCTCTCTGCAAAAAAAAAGCTTAATCCAGGGGGTGAATATTTTTCTACAATCCTAACTATTCAGAGCCCTTAAAGGGTGGTCTGAACACGCTGAGACCGAGTGAACTGGGGACCGTTACCTCAGTTTTTCAACTCGGTCTGCAGAGCTAGGAGACTAGAGACTACCCATCCTGGATTCTCCCTTCGGCTCAGTGGAGAACAGAAAGAGAAAGTGGAAAAATAAATTAACTTCTGTGCATAGACATTATGAGGTACAACTCAGCACTGGATTGCAAGATGGTCTCGTCCTTTATTTTAAGAAAGGTTTGGGCACATACTTAAGGGCTCTTTCAGACACTTAGCAGGCAGCCTGGTTGGGTTAAAAAAAGGCTCTAAATGCTGCTTTGCAGTTTTGTTTTTGCCATTATTTTTCTTGTCCAGAACTAATCAAAAGCAAAACATGACAGAAGAAAGCCGGCAGCAATCTAAGAGAGATACTGACGTTCTCATTAAAGCAGGCTTCATTAACTAGCCTCGTCGATATCAGGGCTGTCTGATGCCATGTTGACTCCTGCTAATTATCCTTTGCTTGCAAAAGAAATGGTAGGAGTCTTCAGCCTCACTTAAGAAGGAAAGCTCTAGCTCTTCAACACTAATTTTGTTTCTTTTTTCTCAACAGCATGTCAAACAATGGGTTGAAAAAAAGAGATTTTATGACACCTCTGGTACATGTTTTTTTAATCCAGAGATTCAGAACTGCAGAAACACATATAGGTTTACAACTTCAATTGTTCGCTTGAGCCAAAAGCTTCACTCGTGTACTGTACACATCCTACATAATTCAAAGTCAGGTTTGCCAAGCTAGGCTTGAGTTTTGAAAGAATTGGAGCAAAACACCCACCACATATGGTACCTTATTCTATTTGATGACTATGAAGGGCTATAGCTACCATATAGTCTGTATCTTCCCAAAAGGAAGACTTCACCGGTCTATCAAACCTCGGTCAATCCTAATCTATCTTGGCATTTTTCTCATACCTCCTGGTATTTCTCCAATTGAATAGTATTGACACATCCAATATATATAGGAATTACAACATGTTTTGGGAACCATTTTTTTTTGAGACTACTGTCTTCAAACTCTTCATTCTGGTAGTAGTTTTAATACATGCTGTACAAAATGAAATCTTTCTGAGCAAATTTTTCTTTTTGACCTGCTTTGAATGCATCATTCATGCATGCTAATTTACACAAATTTATGATGTAAAATGGTATGTCATCCTGTCATAGTACAATATAACGCCTGGCATTCTATGGCAGTGTCAAACCTGACAAATTTGTACACAGCCCATTTATTTCTTCTTTAACATATTATAACATAGCTACTGATTTATTTCTCCAACCATCTCTCCTCCCTTCCCTCTTTCAAAGTTTTTGGGTAGAAATCAGTCAAAGGGACCACATAGCTGTTCATAATCCCATTTGTTATACTCTGTAGACTCAGAAACTCCATGCCCATTTGAGTGAGAGATAAAAATTTGCTGCATGGATAAATGCATTGGAAAGATAAACATAACATTAATATTATTTTTTTAAAATAGTAAAGGTGTGAGCTACATGGATAATGAGTTGTTTTAATGATATGCCACTACCCATAAAGAACGGAAACAAGTTTGGAAATTAATTCAAACAATTCAGAAAGACCCCGTGATATATTAGTCTACTAACACGTCAATAAGGAAGACAGGAAAAATGCAAAGCAATACATGTACAGAGTAAGAAATTCTGCAATTACATTTCTTACTAAAGCTCTAAAACTGACTTTCTTTTTAACCTTGCAAGCATTCTGTCTTCTAGAATCTAGAACAATATTCTGTTCACAAGCTGGAAGTAGCCTAACTCTTGTTAATAGTGAGGAAGAAATTTAAAAAAATAAATATTGTATTTGCCAAAAGATTTGAGGCCAAAGTGGTCAACAGGTAAGCAGTCTTTTTCATTCTCCTTTCTGAGTGACTGGTCTCTTTCCTCTCTCTCTGCTGGTTATTTGGATTAAACAATCTATTGCAAAAGATATTCATAGTGATTGCGTAACAACAGTCTGCAGGCACAATAGTGGACTGGCTAGTATCCAATCAATTCTATACAAGAAGTACAAGGTGTACTTCCCTTCTTGAAATAAGAGAAACAAAAATAGTGTGGGTGGGATGGACGCCCTGATGAATACGCTTCAGATACTGTGCACTATGTACAAAAGTAATCAATCTTCACTTCCTATAAAACCTGAAACCTGATGTCAACTCATAAAATATGTCTATGGTCTTTTTAGAGTTGCCAACAGAAAGGGAAAGGGAAGCAGTGGACAACTTGCATTCCATAAATGTTTTCAAAGATAGTTTCTAGGTGACCGAAGTTTCTGCCCTGCAAAATCCTAACTGGAGAGTATGTTTGATGACTCTTTGCTATGAATGTGTCCCATTGGAGAATATGAATTATGATACAGCTAGGGGGTGGGGAAAAACCAGGCTCAAGGGTGACAATGAATAATGTGTCTCAGAGTGGGCTACACCCAGGCAGCACCGGCATGTTTATTTCTAATAAATCTTCTTTAAGTTTTGAAAATCCAGCTAGAGATTCATGATTTAAATGGGGGTAACTACTGGAGCCCTGCCACCTGAACCTATCAATGGCCAAAATAATTTCTCTTGTGCAAAATTAGAATCAAGAAATATTTCTTGATTCAGTATTTCACGCTTTGCCTCTGACCCTGTTTCCC
The DNA here is from genome assembly GCF_049901735.1 of Notechis scutatus. Lineage (NCBI taxonomy): Eukaryota > Metazoa > Chordata > Lepidosauria > Squamata > Elapidae > Notechis > Notechis scutatus. Next base: position 106,617,732 of record NC_142011.1, on the reverse strand, counting down.
CCTCCCCCAAATATGTGTCATTAGTCATATTCCCCAACAAAGTGATTTTGCAGTTGTAAAAGTCACCCGCTCCAGCCACTGTGGGTTTCCGTGGAAACGACCTTGGCGTATCAGTTGGAATGTGCCTAGTTTTGACTGAGATACCAGCTCCTTGCTGCAGCTGTGAAGTTCGCTTTCCCACCCCCCTTGCCTATGGCAACTTGAGAGCAGTTCAGGGATGCTTTGCGAGTTGACAACCATCTTTTAAAGGTAATGAGCTACAAGCACTGAAGTTATATTCTGTCCATGCTAGGGGACAAGCTGCATTTGACCTCATCTGTTCTGGGTCATGAAGAACAAGAACTTAATTTAGTACAAACTTTTCACATATCAATACTTCTGTAAAACAAGACAACAAATCAATTTACCACCATAAAAAGATATATGACATAACCAATGGCCTTGTTCTCTGGCACCTAGTATAGCAAATACAGTATATACCGTATTTAGTCTGTTACAAGACAATGTTCCAAATCAGCCAAACGTGTAAAACAGCTGAAGGGTAGGTAGTAATGGATTAAAATACTTATTGCAAAATTATGTTTCACTTCAAATTCCACAGATGTCTTTCTTGCAAAGCAGTCTTCAACTTTGCTTCCAATTTCATTTTAGGTGATAAACTAATGAACTATATTTTAGGGCTGTAAGCTATTATCTTCACTATTCTCAAAATCATGTAAAATAGCTCAGATGGTTTGCCTGAGAAAAAGTTTCCATATTTTTAAAGGTAAATGATCAGCTACTTTGTTACAAAATAACATTCTTACCTGGATTACTGGGTAAAAGGTGACAGCATTTTATTTAGACTTAAGGGCAGAATGGATACTCGCCATTACTGAGATGTGAAGGATCCGTAGCTCTTCTTCTGCTGATTCACTCTGGGGTTCTTCTGTGGGCTCTAAACCAGGGGAGACGGGTGTGCCATCTTGATGGTGGATGTGGAAGAGCAAGGTGCCATTTTCCAGCCACTGCTGTCTCCAGCGCACCAACGGGATATCTTCTGTATTGCCTGAAATCTCTGTGGGTAAGAGGGGACAATAAATGCAAATTAGCATAAAGATTCTCTCACTAACCCAAGCCAACACAGTTATTAGTCAGGGACAGTGGACTAGAATTTTAGAATGTACCAAGATAGTTTCTTTAAAAAACCAGAACATTATGTGCCAACTAGTATTCTTGCATTGATGCCTCCAGAGCCCTCTTCTCTAACTTTACCACTTCCATTTGGCAAACGAAAGACCAGCAGCTGGGTAAGATATATGGAAGCAAAAATAAAAATAAAAATAGGGACATTCAGATGAGTGGAATATACTATCTTTTCGTTTAAAAAATGTCCCCCAAAAATCCTGATCTCCAAAAAGCAAAAGGAGGAACAAACTTTTCCGTGCATCCTCCAGCGATGCCGTCCCGTCCCATCACTGCAACATCTCAACATGCAAACATTTTTTTTATGTTTACAATGTTAAGTAAGGCATCATATAAATTTAATTAATAAAATAAACTTTATGGTCCTTGGAAGATTAATTAAAGCAGAATTGTGATCCCTCCCACAGAACAGTTATGCAATCTTGATTTAAAGGAATGGATATACTGTAGCTGACTCCAGCTCTGAAGTTTAAACAGGAAACCAAAGATACAAAATAATAGATATATATGGGAAATCAAGTCTAATCTGTACCCTATTTCAGGGTACAGACAAATGGTTGCCCAGTCTCTTTTTGAAAGCCTCCAGTGATGGAGCACCCACAACTTCTGAAGGCAAGCTATTTCATTCGTTGATTGCTCTCACTGTTGGAAAATTTCTCCTTAGTTCTAGGTTATTTCTCTCCTTAATTAGTTTCCAACTATTGTTTCTTGTCTTGCCTTTTGGTGCTTTGGAAAATAGTTTGACCCTCTTATCTTTGTAGGAGCCCCTCAGATATTGGAACATTGTTACCATGTCTCTCCAAAGTCCTTCTTTTCATTAGACTAGGCATACCCAATTCCTGCAACTGTTCTTCGCATGTTTTAGCCTCCAGTTCTCTAATCATATTTGTTGCTCTTCTCTGCACTCTTTCCAGAGTCTCAACATCACTATATTGTGGTGGCCAGAACTGGATGCGGTATTCCAAGTGTGGTCTTTCTTTCTTTTTTTAAATAAATTTTATTGGTTTTTAAAAACAAACATAAACAAACAAAACATAAAAACATCAAGCTATCTTCCATAGGTGTACATACAGTGTGCCGGTTGGTTTACAAATTGTTTTGTGCTTCCATTTCGTAGTCTTCAATTACAATTACATTACATATAATCTCATATTGTCAATCAAAAATTAAATACCTTAGTATCATTATTAATCAATAATTTGACTCATTCATGTTTTACAGGATAGTCATAATTTACTTAGTTTATTTTATAACAGTTCATATTATCATCCCAAATCTATCCTAAAATCATTTTGTAGATATAATAAGAAAAAAGTACATCTTTACATATTTATTATTTTCTAAAAGTCTACGTATTTCATTACTGTATTTTATTGTCTAACCATTGATAGAAAAGATTCCAAATTTTATAAAATTGCTTATCCTCCTGTTCTCTAATTTCAAATGTCAATGTACTCTTTTCAGCACATTCCAATATTTTCTTAATGATTTCCTCCTGTGATGGTATTCTCTCATTTTTCCAGTTTTTAGCAAATACAATCCTAGCCGCTATTAATACATTTACAATCAGGTATTTCACGTCTTTACTATATATTTCAGGTAAAATTCCCAATAAAAATATCTCTGGTTTCAAGTCTATATGCTTTTTTGTCATTTTTTCCAACCACATGTGGATTTTAGTCCAGTATTTTTTAGCATCCGCACAAGTCCACCACATATGGTAATATGAGCCAGGTGTCTGATGACATTTCCAACATTTTTCGGATTTATTCTTGAACATTCTTGCTATTCTTGTTGGGGGGAAATGCCACCTGTAAAACATCTTATACAAATTTTCTTTATATGCTGTTGACATTGTCATTTTATAATTTTGAGACCACAATTTTTGCCATTTCTCTAAATCGATCCCATATCCAAAATTCTTCCCCCAAGCAATCATAGTTTCTTTAACTTGTTCTTCTTCTAATTTAATTTCTAATAAATATCCATACAATTTTTTAATCACCTTTTCATCAGTACCTGTCAAAATCTTATCTAAGTCAGTCAGTTTATCATAGAAACCTTCTGTTTTAGAATCTTTATCATACCTTGAATGTATTTGCGCATATGAAAACCGATTCATCTTTATACCTTGTTCCTCTAATTTTTGCATCGATTTAAGTTCACCCTTTTCATTCAATATTTCACCATATCTAACTGTTTGCTCCTTTTTGTATATTATAGGATAAGAAAATGCTTCAATAGTCGATAACCAGATTTTCAAATAACATTGTCTTTTAATCTTCTCCCAGTTTAACCACAGAGACTCCTGTATATAATGTCTTCTAAAATACCCCTGTGTTTTAGTTCCTTTATACCATAAAAAGGCATGCCACCCCAACAACAAATCATGTCCTTCTAATGTCAACAATCTAGTATTTCTTAGTGTTATCCATTCCTTAACCCACATCAGATTTGTAGCTTGGTAGTACAATTCCCAATTAGGCAAACCAAATCCTCCTCTAATTCTAGCATCTTGCAAAAGTTTTAACTTTATTCTCGCTTTCTTACCTTGCCATATATATTTCAACACAATTTTATTTAAATCTTCAAATTAGTCTTTTCCAAGCCTAATTGGAATTGTTTGAAACAAATATAAGATTCTGGGTAATATATTCATCTTGATTGTTGAAATTCTCCCTATTAGTGACAGTTGTAAATTTTCCCATTTCGCCAAATCTAACGCTATCTGCTGTTTAAGTTTGATATAATTATTCTCTTTTAATGTACTACATCTTGCTGTCAAATATATCCCCAAGTACTTAATCTTATTTGTGACCTGAATTTTCAATAGGTCTGCCAGTTCTTCCTTTTGTCTTAATAGCATATTCTTTGTCAAGATCTTTGTCTTATCTTTATTTATTTTCAAACCAGCCACCTTTCCATATGTCTCTATCTTTTCTATCAATTTTGATGCTGTTTCTAAAGGGTCTTCTAAGATGAAAACCAGATCATCTGCAAATGCTTGCAGCTTAAATTCTTCCTTTTTGATTTTCATTCCTTTTATATTCTTTTCATCTCTAATATTTCTGTTTAGCACTTCCAAAGTTAACACAAACAACAAAGGTGATAGTGGGCACCCTTGTCTTGTTCCTTTTCTTATATTGATAGAGTCTGTCAGTTCTCCCTCTATCATTACCTTTGCTGTTTGCTTATAGTATATAGCTTCTATTGCTTGAATAAATTTTCTAGCAAAACCCATCTGTTCCAACAGTAATAACATGAATCGCCAATTCACATTATCAAATGCCTTCTGTGCATCTAGAAATATCAGAGCCATTTGTTTTTCAGGATGTGCCTTGTAGTATTCCAAGGTGTCCAAGATTACTCTCATATTGTCTTTAATTTGTCTCTTTGGCAGAAATCCATTTTGATCAGGATGGATAAAATTATTTAAATATTTTTTAAGTCTTTCTGCCAATATTGAAGCAAAGATTTTATAATCTGCATTTAGTAGAGAAATGGGTCCAAGTGTGGTCTTTCTAAGGCTTTGTAAAATGGTACTAGAAATTCACATGATGTTCACACATTCACTCATTCATTCCAACTTGTCTGCTACTTTGTTAAGCTTTTTCCTCTTCCGGTTTTTGCCCATGAGCTGCTAACAAAAGATCAGTTTTTTTGCCAGTGTGCCAATTCAGTGATGGGGATCAGTCAATCTTTTTGAACTTTTCAACTACATTTGGCAGGTTGGTGCATGTGCTGCTTCATTCGTCTCTTCCAATTGTTTTAAAAGGTCTTCTTAACTTGATCTCTAGGTATAAAACCCTTCATTCTCATTTTGTATTGATCGTAATTTCAGCTAATGCTCCAGTTGCTTATTGTTACTATTATTTATCTAAGCCCCAGATCATTAACTAAGACTTTAAAAAAACCTGCAAGACTTATATGGACTTTCTACAGCAAGAAGACAACTGTTGATTTATGGATTAGGGGATTAGAAAGGGTTAAAGAGGCAGAGTAAGGAGTAAGATGGCCATTATTTGACTGAACAAAGGGCAGAAGTCAAAATCCTGTTTCTTTTTTAATAATTATTTTTTCTTTCTTTTCTTTTCTTTGTTATCTGGACTTTTATGATATTTTAAAATTCATATGTATAACTATAATCTATATCACATTTCTGATAAGGAAAGACTCCTTACAACTTCTCTGAATTCTGTTGTCAATGTTGCAGTTTCAATAGCTCCCCAATCTTCTTTCCACATTTATTCTGTGCCATTATTATTAAAGCAGTGTTTGAAGGATTAGATAACAAATCTTAAGCACATCCATGATTTTTAAAAGGAAATGTAAACTCTGCATAGACACAGCTAAGAAAGCCAGCATGTTTACATATGTTCTTATACCCAGGGAACATTAAATTTTGTCTATATACAACTAGAGAAGCTGAAGAGCCAATTCATGGAGACACTAATTTAATAAATCAACTACGTGTCCAGAATATTAACTGTTCTTATAAGGCTAACTCCAGGCTAAAAATGTACAGGGAGTTACTGGATGTTTAAAATAACCGTTTAAAGCCATTGGGTATGAACTTATCTTCATAAAAAAATCCTTTGGGTCCTATTATATAATTTTATCCTACTTTCTGTTATCAATTGCCCCTATGTAGTTATAGTGTCATTTATTTCAGCATTTAATGACTCAGAATAGCCACTAAATTTGATCTCATCTCATCTCCAGCTTTGGCCACTTCTAGAAAAAATAAAATCATTCCGAAGAATTAACTACAAAAGGGGGTGATGGGTAGAACTCCATAAGATAGAGGAGATCCCTCTATGCAAATGAACAATTCTATTGAATCACAATGTGCTCAGGAAAATAGCAGTGTTCCAAATGAAAAGGACATTAATGGGGTTCAATGGAAAGGCTACAGCAGGGTTTTCATGAATTATTCCGTACTCTCTTCTCTTTGAGGATTGCACTTAAATGTTTGTCTCATCAATATCATTTTTGCCCATTCCTCTCCATCATGTCTGTGCAGATGATCATTAGTTAGCATCTGTCACCATTATCATCCCACACCATTTGAGTGCTTGAGAAAGTCAACCTGGAATTGATGCTAAGCGCACTGGTCACATCTGATGCTACCATACGCTGTATACTGAAAGGTAACAAATGTTTTCCCTTACAGTTATTAACCCTTGGCTCCAGATGGCTGTTTTTTAATCTATTTGTTGGATGTTAATGCCAGTGTTAATGACTTTTCATCTAAGGCCTTAATGGAAGTCACTTGGGGGAATCAGCCTTACCATCAATATCTTTCAAACTTTGAACTTGAAAGCTGTGCTTTCCATTTTTTCCCCCTCCCTGGATTTAAATATGCTACCCCATCATAGAGATTCATGAGCTGTACCCTTAAAAAGACATCATTAACTAATGCAGTAATTTAGCATACCAAGGGCATCATAGCCCTAGTCTTTTTTAAACATGATACAAACAGGCAGTTCCTTTCTAGAGATTCCTTAAAAAAGGTCATTCTGCAAAACTGCTGCAAAATTAACAAGGAGTAGATCCTGAAGGCCTTCTATATTTGCAGGCCTTCACTAGTACAGGCAACCAACCCTAATGAGATAATATAAGATGGCCACCACAATATATCATGGATTCAGTTTAGATGGATGGGAGTCAGGTACAAAATCTAGTGCAAAGGAACTTGATACTGATCCCAGCATTGACAGCATTCTTATGGAAAAAGAAGTGATTTCAACACAGTAAAACTCTGTATGTAAGTAACATGAAATGTTGCTGAATTTCTAATGTTCACTAAACAACTATGGAACAGTTAATACAAAACTGTATGTGTGAGAAAAAAGCAGGCAGAATTTTGAATTTGGCAAACTATTGGATACTAAATTTGATGGTACTTGACTTCTCTTTTTAAAATTAAAATTTGGAATAGCTTGTGTCCAAGTATTTAAATGAACCCTTCCATCCTGACTTTGGGAAAATCCTTAATAATGTGGCTGTTTCATCAGCTATGATTCATCCCTCTGATTAAAAAAGTTATCTTAATTTCAGGCCACTTACTTTTATATTCCAATTGTTTACATATTTTTGTATGGATTGTTGTATTCCTATTGTTTATGTTATTTCTTTTAACAAGCGTTGGGGGACAAGGAATTGTATAGCACCCAAAGTCAATTTTTAAGTGCAGTGGTTTAAAGCAAGGTTCTCCAAACTTGGCAACTTTAAGACTTGTTGACTTCAACTCCTAGAATTCCCCAGCCAGCATGGTTGGCTGAGGAATTTTAGGAGTTGAAGTTCCCAAATCTTAAAGTTACCAAGTTTGGAGATTCCTGTTTTAAAGGGCTGTAAAGTGAATAACATAAACAGATGGTGGGCAACAATTTGATTATATAAATTCTATTTTAGTTTATGATTGTTGAACATTGATTTGTCATATTCTAATATGCTATGATAATCTGGTTCTTTGTTTCATGTTTTTCCTTGTTAAAAATTGTAAATTACAATTCAAGTCCTAGAAAACTCAACAGCAGATTATTTGATGTTCTACTCTTAAAATGCTTAAGATACAAAGCACAATATTGATGTTATTAAAAATAATTGGCAGTATCTAAGTAGTGATATTATTTTATTTAAATATCCATATAAATATCCATCCATAAAACACTTATCTTTATAGTTCATACAATGAAACCACCATGAGTTGAATTAACTTTTTAGAATGAATGGAGATTCCATTCAAACTGAGCCTCAATTTGCAATTGACTGATCAGTGAACACACCTCTTCAGGTAAGCAGAAGGAAGATGAGTCCTAGGCTCCTTTGAGTATCACGCACAGGTCTTCTGTGTTCCTTCTAAAATATAAATGCAACCACAGTACACAGCCTGTGTAACTGGAGGAGGAGCTAGTGTAAAGAAATGCCTTGTTTTTTCTTCTTTGCAAGTTTTTCAGCCTTGGGGCAAAAGATATGACAGACCAGTCTTTTTGCAGGAAAAGGAAGCATTTTAAACCCAAAAATTTCCAGAGCCAAAATATTTGAATCATTCTTACAGTCTGTTCATGCTAGTTAAAACATACTGCGCTTTCTTCTTACTATTAAGGGAACATGGGATGCAATTTCCAGGGCCACCTTAATTGAACAAAACCTATGAACAAATAATGTCTATTCAAGGCTGACTATCAAGGCAATGACCATTCCCTCTTGGCAAGGCATCTAAGCATATTTAAGAAATCTAAGCAAAATGTGCATTTGGGGTAAGAGGAGAGAGTGCATTATACAGATGACGGACTGAAGACTAATTTCTTTAAGTGCTTATTACAGCAAAGAGGACAAAGAATTTTTGCAAATTAAGGCGTGGTGCAGGGAACAAAGAAAGCTCGTTGTTCATCATACAGAATGTGAATATATTCATAACTGAGGCATGGTGTTTGATCCGCATTTGCCTCTGTGTTCGATTATTCTCTCTGAGGAGCAGAGCAACACAGAAGAATATGCCATGACACCCTTCTTTGATTCTTTTCCTACTTTTAAAAAGAGCTTCTAGCGCTCTTGATTATGGATATAAATAAATATATGCAACCACATGTGCATAAAGATTTCAGAGTTTAGGCGTCTGAACTGCAATATGAATACTTTTCTTCTTTCATTATTTTTGTTCTATAAAGTCTAACAGATGAACAAAAAAAATCCCCTTTGGCAAGCTTACAAGAATGTTGATTTGCAAAAATATTTTGAGCTTCTTTGAAATGAATATCTTTATTGAAACTAGGAAAATACACCTACATCAACTTTATTTTTAATGGAAGAGATTTGTATTTCACCGTTCCACAAATGGATGGCAGAGTCATTTAATTTAGAGATTCAGCGTTGATAATTGTTATCTCTATCAGCCTCTCTATGGAAAGTTCCATCTCTTACACTGTGACAGAAACAAAAATATCTCTTCTAAAATGCAGTATAGCCATTACTAACTGCACTGTGCATAGTATGGCATGTAAAAATATCATTCCTCTTTCTACCCTCGGCATAAATTTTGGCTCTCAAATTTTAAGGGTTAGAAAATAAAAGTTATCTTCTTATTTCACTAAGAGTAGAATCAGGTTAGCAGTGTGCAGATATATGGAGAAGTCTTCTGAACTGACATCCCAAGCCCTCAATTGAAATAGCTCATCTATATACTCAACACAAATTCATGCAGGAATTGCCCAAAGTGGCCTATGGATAGATAATATGGACTCTATAACAACCACTCTGTCAGGCTTTCAATCTTCTCCTTCATTTGCAGATTAAGGGAGACCAGACTTTACTATTCAGATTCCTAATCCTAATCTGTTTCCTTCCAACTTCTGCTGTTAGGTGATCCCATGCATCTTTATATTTGAGAGTATTGATATAATTTAACAACGCTCTTACATTAATTATATGTCAGACAGCCACTTTGGTCTAGCCTAATGGCTAAGGCACCAGGCTACAAAGCTGGACACTGTGAGTTCAAATCCCGTCTTGAAAGCCAATTGGATGACTTTGCACCAGTCACCCTCTCAGGGTTGCTGTTGTAGAGAAAATAGGAGGAAGATGTGTTGGATATGTTCACCACCTTGGGTTATTTGTAAAAATAATAGTGGTGCGACATAAATAATATTATATTTCATCCTATGATAAATGGTCAGTTGTCTTCACTTCCCTGACCTCAAGAAGAAAAGAGGAACAGCCACTTTCTCCCATCATTTTGTACCAATATACCTTTAAGACTCTCTGTCTCTATCAGGTCTACATTCCCAAGCATGATCACAGCATTACAGGACTACAGAAACATTTTTTATTACCAAGAATTACAAAGTAATACATATGAAGTTCAACATACAGCAGCATGCAGGAAACCTCTCCTACAGCATATACATATTCTAATCCAATTGCTTTGTTTACAGGTAGTCCTTGACTTACGACAACTCGTTTAGCGACCATCTGAAGTCACAATGGCACTGAGATGATATAACCATGTTTTACACTTACCACCATTGCAGCATCCCTATGGTCAAAATTTGGATTCTTGGCAACTGGCATGTATTTGGTTGCAGTGGTGGTTGCAGTGTTCCAGGGTTAAGTGATCACCTTTTGCAACCTTCTGACAAGCAAAGGCAATGAGGAAGTTAAATTCACTTACAGCCGTGTTACTAACTTAGCAACTGCAATGATTCATTTAACAACAAAGGTCATAAAAATGGGGTGGATCTCACTTAACAACTGACTTGCTTAGCAATGGAAATTTTGGACTCAATCATGGTCAAGGATTACCTGTACTACACTGGCTCTTAGTCGTGAACAGAAAATCAATGTAATTCTTTGGAAGCAACTGTAGCTCAATGAAATAAGCCATGCTTCACAAATTGAGGATTCCTCATCTAATCTGTGACAAATATCTCCTCTAAACACCTTTGGATCACCTCCTAGATATGGTATCGTATCAGAAAGCTTCCAATTATTGTCATCATCCAGAAAGCACAGAAAAGATGTGGAATGGCAAAGTGAATGGGGTTGTCATTAATTATCTTTAGCCAGATTGCAGTGATATTCCTCTCCTTTTACAAGTTTATTTTGCTTACTGCTTTTTGCTATTTTTCTATTTTTTGCATAATTTTACTTACCCCAAAAGAGATGAGCATGATGGGTCCCTATGTATGTAATCTTTACAATTCAAATTGAGTTCATGCAGTTTCAAAACTTGATTTAATAACAACACTACTCCATAAAAGTCAAGATGAATTATCCTCCAAAGGGCATTTATAGTATTCAGTTAAGCAATTTAAAATCATATAACCAAAGGCAATAACAATTTATAGGAAAAATAAGATTAAAGTATTAGAACCCCATATACATTATACATTACATAGAAAAATAGTGGCACCAGATAAAATAATCCAGCAACACAAATTATCCAAAACCACCAGAATATGTTGTAGTCTAACTGTAAGCCAAATAAGCTTAACCTTGTTAAGTTTGTTAAGTAGTTGGGCCACTACAGAAAAAGCACTGCCTCGTTATCACCAACACTTCTTACCCATAGAACAGGGGTTTCCAATCTTGGCAACTTTATGACTTGTGAATTCCCAGAATTCCTCAGCCGGTATGGCTAGTGTTAAGGCAAATTCATTACAAAGAAGTTCAACAGTTTTTAAAAAAATTAGCATGACAAATAAAAAGAAAGAAATGAAAAAAGATGGCTCTGACCACAGCTCATTAATGTATCTTTCCTAAAAGGAACGGAGAAGTCCACTGATACTACTGCATCAAAACTAATCAGGGCAAGGGAGTTTGGGGTCGAACCAAGCCTGTTCCAGAGATTCGGGAATTGGCTTAAGTCATAAATCTGTCTCTGGATCAAAGAAATGGAGGCAATTAAGGCTGCGTGTATGTATAATTACCAAATTGATGATCTATATAAATCAGCAAAGGCTTCAACATGGCAGGCTTAGTACACCAGGGAAAACAGGCTTCTTTCAAGAGCCTCTGATGCGGCAGGAGGTCACTTACTTATGGAAAGCAAAGCTCTGAAAGAAATCCATTTCACCTTCACTGAGCTGCCCCCTTCTGCGTTTACTGTAAGCAGCTGAAGCAACATACAATGTCAAAATTTCAAGGAACTGGTCAAAAAGAAAACAGATGCATTTCTTATACTTAAGAATCCCACAAAACCCAAAACCACCTATTCGTTGCGGTGGATAAGCATGCTTAACAAACAGCAAGTCTAGGAGTATGATCCCTGGTTTTGTGGAGGAAAAACATACTGACATGATGCCTAATAAACCTACTGTACATGATGTGTGCAGTAGTAATTCAGTTTTGTATTATAGTGTAAATTCTGGTGTGAGCAAAGCCCCCCTTCCTGAAGGTAGCTGCGTATTCCAGAAAACTCACATAGAGATTTCAAAGGCTCTAGTTGCCTATATAATACTTGTGCAGCCTTCAGCACCAGGTTAATTGTTGTATAGACATGTACAAATATATATAAACAAAGGCAGGCAATTGGGAAAGCTTTCAAAGCAGCCTCATTGAGCTATATGGAGAATGAAGCAACTTCAACGTTTAGAAGAGGTGTTTGACTATGCCAACGAATTTGAAAAGTGCTTTTTGGAGGGCTCTGCATTAATCTATTGCCTTATTCTATTCAGAGAACTCTGTTGTTTTCAGTGGGCTGCATGTTCTATTAGCTAAGCCAGCAACGCTGTGAAATGCTGAAGTTGATCTAAAAGTAAGTATACTTGTGAGAAAACACTTTTTAATACACACAGTAATGTGTGGACTATATCTACATTAATCTGCATTTTAGAAAAACTTCAGAAAAGGGGCATTCTGCCCGAATACATTTTCTTACGTATATACCACAATACACCTTTTATTAAGCGTTTTAACCGAGACATGTCCTCACAAGTAAACATCAAAACAAAATTCAAGAAATTGTCCAAATTAAAAGATAACATTATTTTTCTAATATGTGTATTAATTAAAATATAAATCATGGTAGAGAATTTAAGACTATAGACTAAAAAGATGTCATCAAATATTTTTACTGCCAGAGTAAAACAATCTTTGAAGTTATAGGAATAGCTTTTTCATACCCTTTATTACATTCTTGTTTCAAAACTTCTCTTTAAGCTTCTCTTCTTCTACCCCATATGTAAGAGCCAAAACACAATATGTGATATTGTGTCTGGAAGTGATACTTGCATTTAAACATTTTTACAAGAAGGATGACTGAACACAAAAACATTAATAGCCCACATTAAATGCTACAGCTCACCTTTACATAAGCACTTAGTCACAGGACCATTTGTGAAGTATCTGACATAAGCTGCTCATTGAGAATAAATTAGTGTTTGCCCTGGAGACATGGGTAACTGGCAATTTGCAAGTCTGCATGAATGTCAGAGAAACAGCAGAGAATAGTTGAACAGATGCGAGGGCTGTGCATGTTTGGCTTAAAGACTTTCTCCTCCTCTGCATGAGACCCTGGCAATCATGATCATTGAAGAAGGCAAAACGAAAGAGACTGGCATTGGACTAAGTACAGGAAGTCATCGTTTAAGAACCACAGTTGGGATTGACAATTCCATCACTAAGCAATACATCATGTGATTGGGACCAGTGGTGGGATTCAAAAATTTCTTACTACTGGTTCTGTGGGCGTGGCTTGGTGGGTATGGTGTGGTTTGGTGGGTGTGGCAGGGGAAGGATACTGTAAAATCTCCATTCCCTCCCCACTCCTGGGGGAAGGTTACTGCAAAATCCCCATTCCCTCCCCACTCCACTAACCTGCTTTCCAACTCCATTCTCCTGTGCAGGGCAACAAAAGCCGATCAGCTGGGACTCGGCAGGCAGAGAACAGATGGAGGCAGGGCCAGTCAGAGATGGTATTTGCCGGTTCTCCGAACTACTCAAAATTTCCGCTACCAGGTCTCCAGAACTGGTCAGAACCTGTTGAATACCACCTCAGGATTGGGACTTGCAATTTTACTGCCAGTTGACTCTACTTTTCTGAAACTGGCTGTGAAGTGCGCAACTGGAAATCACTGCATCAATTATAAATGTGAGGACTGGTCATAAAGTTATTTTTCCAGCCCTACTGTCACTTCAGATGATCACTAAACAGGGCAGTCATTAAGCAAGGACCACCTATATAAAGCACTGCTAAGCATGATAGTAATATAAAATTTGAAATGGTATAAAGGGAATGAATGGAAGAAAGTATTTCTTTTTCTTCCATGATTTCATGTATTTGCATACAATATAATATTTCAAGCAAAGCCAATTTGAAAAGTTGTTTTTACAATGCTGAAACTTCCAGACATGTGAAAGTCATTGGCAATAGGTTATAACAGTATATTGGGCTAATTTAATATTTTACATCTATTTCTAAAAGGTTAATACACTGCCTGCCTGTCCTTATGAAAGAAAGATGTCTTTAAGAATACATAAATTCCCTTACTTGCAGGAAATTATGCATTATTGTGCATTGCAACTTAATTCTGGCATGAAAACCACCAGCTGGTCAAACGTTGGTTTGAAACCCATAGCTCTTGCCTGACACTGTCCAGAGCTAGTTGTGATTACTAAAGCCAAATTCAGTCTAAATATTGGCAATGTTTTTTACTTTATTTATTTATTTGTATCCCATTTCATTATTTTTACAAATAACTCAAGGAAATGAACATATCCAAACACATCTCCTATTTCCCCCACAATAACAATGCTGTGATGGAGGTGAGCTGAGAGTGCCTGGCCCAGAATCACTCACTTGGCTTTCATGCCTAAGGCAGGACTAGAATTCATGATTTCCCACTTTCTAGCCTGGTAGCTTAACCTCTAGACCAGTTCAGAATTCTAGATTTAAAAAAAATATGATTTTTTTTGGCACATTATTTTTGCCTTGTTTTAAACCATAATCCAGTCTGTGTGCTTTAATGTATTTAATGTGGACCAAATACTGTTAGAGTTGGTACATAATATAGGATGTTTTATGATCCCATGTAATGGTGATTATTCATAAAAAACATATCAAGTATTGCTTAGGAAGATATGTGAATCCATTCAAAGAAGCACCATGTTTGGTTTAATCCTCAACAGTATTTGCACACAAACCCCAATGCAGCCTATATTAAAAACCCTACCTTCCCACATGAGATATACAGTTCACGTGAAGTAGCATCCAACTTATTTTTTTCTTATCAGTTCCATGCTGAATGTTGAACCAAATTCAAAAGCTATATTCAGACCTTTGGCTGATCAATATGAGCTCTCAAGTGCCTTCAAGTGTGCACAAAGTATCATTATTTTGTGAGGATATTTCCCATTTTATTTCATTTTTCAATTCCCAATCTAGCCTCCAGTTCTGGAATCCCAAATCTCCTATTTATATACTGATTGCTTAACTTCCTAGCTCAGACACTATCTCCGTATCTTGTAGTAGTGGAAAACAGTATAGTATAGTGGATAAGGTATAAAACTAGAAACTAGGACACTGTAAATTCTAATCACCTTAGACAGGAAGCCAACTGGCTGATCTTGAGCCAGTCCCTTTCTCTCTTAGAAGAGAAGCAGCCCAGGGCAAACCATTTCCGAAAAACATTGCCAAGAAACCTGAAGGGACTTGTCCAGGCTATTGTCTGGATTCAACGCATCACTGACTCAACAGCAAAATTTAAAATATTGTATTTGTATTAGTAGTTCTCCATAAACTGAATTTGAATAATGGAAGGAAATTTAAAATGTTTCAAAATATAAGCAAAGTTTCAGACATGTAGAAAGTTTTGGTCCATCACATTGCAAATTCACTGTATTACAGGTTCTGAAGCTAGTTCTGGGTATCATAATCAGCCATAATGTGGCTTATTTATATTTGTTCTACAATGACAATTGTAGTTTACATAATAAATTAGTTATCATTTAGTGTAATGTATGAACCTAGTCAATATTTCATTACAAAGTAAAAAAATACCTCTGCAAATTAAATCAAGACATTTTTTTAAAGCCACAAAACGGATTGAGGGATGCCCAGATTATTAACTTGATGCTTGACTCAGTTATCTTCTAAAAATTATATTTGTATTGAAGAAAAAAAATTACCTCTTAGAGTATTTTCTTTTTTCATTTACATTTTATTTGATTTGTCCATCACTTACAAGACACAGGTATAAGAATAAATATAGTCTTGAATACATAAGATAGATACTTATAAGAAAAATAAAAAACAATAGGACAGGGACGGCAGGCACGATTGATGCGCTTATGCATGCCCCCTACAGGCCTCTTAGGAAGGGGGTGAGGTCAATAGTAGACAGTCTAAGGTTAAAGTTTTGGGGGTTTGGGGAAGAAACCACAGAGTCAGGTAGAGTATTCCAAACATTGACCACTCTGTTGCTGAAGTCATATTTTCTGCAGTCAAGTTTGGTGCAGTTAACCTTGAGTTTGTATCTATTGTGTACTCTTGTATTGTTATGATTGAAGCTGAAGTATTCATTTGCAGGTAGGACATTGCAATGTATGATTTTATATACTATACTTAGATCGGACTGGAGGTGGCGTAGTTCTAGGTTTTCTAGGTCTAGAGTTTCAAGTCTGGTGGCATAAGGTATTCTGCAATGAGTAGAGGAGCGGAGAACTCTTCTTGTGAAATATTTCTGGACTTTTTCAATTGTGTTAATATCAGATACATGATATGGGTTCCAGACTGATGAACTGTATTCAAGTATAGGTCTAGCAAATGTTTTGTATGGTCTAGTTAGTAGTGTGATATTATCAGAGAAGAAGATTGGATTGACAACTCTTAATGCCTTTTTGGCTATGTAGTTACAGTGGGCTCTAGCACTTAGATCATTTGAGATGAGTACTTCAAGGTCCTTGACAAAGTTTGGATCCTCAACAAGGTCTTGACTTTTTAGCTTGTTTTTTTTTTCTGATTTTTTTCTGCCAATATGTAAGACACAGCATTTATTTGTTGAGATTTGAAGTTGCCATTTGATAGACCATTCTGATACTTGCGGGTAAGACTTTGCCCTGAAAAAGTGCCTCCATGGCTTATGCGGGTTGAATAGATTGGGGCGCGCGCGCTGGGCTTTTGGCAATGAAGCGCCTGAGCCAGCGCGCTCGCTCCCGAACGGCTCGCCCGCGGCGCTGGGTCGGTGGGGGGGTCGCTGGGTGGTTCGATGGCTCCGCGGCCTGGGAAGGAGAGGGCCTCCGCTCCCCGGGCACGGGCTGGGCCGACGCCCCAGCGGGGGGGGGGGGGGGGGGGGGGGGGGGGGGGGGGGGGGGGGGGGGGGGGGGGGGGGGGAGGGAAAAAAGGGGGGGGGGGGGGGGGGAGGGGCGGGGGGGGGGGGGGGGGGGGGGGGGGGGGGGGGGGGGCTTTTTGGGGGGGGGTTGGTTGGGGGGGGGGGGGGGGGGGGGGGGGGGGGGGGGGGGATATTCTATTTTTGAGGGGATGTTTTGAGTTGCCGGTGTTTGATAGCCTTGATACATAGTCAAGGTCTTTTTGGAGGGTAGCAGTATTGTCTGTGGTGTCGAATAGCTTTACATCATCAGCAAAGACAATACAGTTGCTCTTAATATGATCACAGAGGTCATTTATGTAGAGTATGAAGAGAGTTGGTCCCAAAACACTGCCTTGGGGGACACCACTGTTGACAGGTACAGAATTTGATAGGACGCTCCCAATTTTGACCATTTGTTGTCTGTTTGACAGGAATGCTTCTATCCAGTTATGTAGGTGTCCAGAGATACCATAAGATTTTAGTTTTAGTAGTAGTTTGTCGTGTACCACTGAATCAAAGGCTTTATAAAAAGTCTATGTAGATTGTGTCTATTGCTTTGCCCTGATTGAGTTGTGTAGTCCATATGTTTTTGCAGTATAAGAGTTGCAGATTACAGGATAGTTTTTTTCTGAAACCAAATTGTTTATTAGAGTAGGTTGTTTGTCTCTAAGTGGAGGATAATGGATTGGTTAATAATTGATTCCATGACTTTACAGGTGACGCAGCATAAGATTGGTCTGTAATTTTCAACTAGGCTGGGGTCTCCCTTTTTGAAGATGGGGATATGGCCATGGCTTGTGACCATAGTTTTGGCAAGGAGCTGGTCCTGAAAGATTTTTCAAAGATTATGCTTAGAGGTTTGGCTGTGGCAGTGGATAGCTTTTTAAAGAAGTAGGCACATATTCCATCTGGTCCAATAGATAGGGATGGTTTTAGATTGCGCAGTCCTTTTTTAACAACGTCTTCTGTAAAATTGATATGTATTAGATCATTGTAGTCATCTTTGGTTCATCTAGGGAGTACTGGGCTTGATTGATCCATTGCTGTTTACAAATACTGAGCCAAAAAATGTGTTAAAGAGGTTGGCTTTGATGGTGTTGTCGTTGCAGTCTTTGCCATTATGTCTTTTCAGGGGTGGGATGGACCTTGAGTCTTTTAGTTTGTTGTTTAAAAAAATTGTAGAAAGCACAGGTGGAATTTGTGCGTAGAAGGTTTTCCTCTTGTTTAATGTGATAATTAGTGCATTCAGTTTTAATCTGGTGGCATAGATTTTTTTAACGGCTTTTGAAGTTGGCAATGTGACCAGATTTGTTTTTCCGCCAAAGTGATCTCTTTTTGGATTGAAGCTTCCTTATTGTTATGGGTAATCTTTTTTTCCTGGTTTTGGGAGTTGTTATTGGTACATATAGTTTGATGGCTCTTTTGATTTCTAGTAAGAATATGTTGTAATGGTCTTCAACAGTATTGCATCCAGTGAATAGAAATTGCCAATCAAGGGAAGAGAGATCGTTGATGATAAAATCATAGTTGACTTTTTTGAAGTTATAATTGGGGATTTTGTTGTGATGATTTTTTTGTGTGGACATATGTTGAGACAAAAGTCAATCATGTTGTGGTCACTGTTGGAAAAGGGTTCTTTAATTTGTATTCTGTAAATTGAATTCAAACTATTGCAGAAGATGAGATTGAGGCAGTTGTTAAGTCTCGTATTGTTGGTTACTAGTTGTTCCAGTCCCAGATTTGTTACAGCATTGTAGAAGGTTGCATGTATGGGTTCAGCTGTACATTCGTTTAGGGTCCAGTTAATATGAGGTAAATTGAAGTCACCAAGAAAGATAAAACTGTGTGGGCAGGATGCTGCTCGTGTCAGTAGTGTATTTAGCTTGTTTACATGTTCTATGTCATAATCAGGGGCTCTGTAACATAGTAAGAAACGAAATGTGATATTTAAGGTCAGTTCACAGATAATGGTCTCAGGAAGAGCAAGCTCTTGGGTAACTTGGATGTTTTTTAGATGTAAGGACTTTTTATAGAAGACTTTTTTATATAGACTTTTTATTTTCTTTTAACCCTTTTTTTTCCAAATTCTGAAGTATAATGTTTTTCAGCATAACTCTTTGATAAATAAGCAAAGCAGCAGTCCATCAAAGCTTGTTTAAATAAAATGCATACAGCTGTTTTTTTTCTTAACCAGTTTCATAACTCATTAAACAGCCAATGTCTTTCTCTTCTTTTAAATAGTTCCAAGATTCCCCTATGGTGCTTCTCCTTTTGTTAATCCTTGATTATCTTTACCATAGTCATATTTGTTCTTGTAGCGCAACCAGTCCTTTTTTTAATTTCCTACATCTTTATCTTCCAGTACTACATTTAACGCCAATAGCAAAAGCAAAGGATTAAGATCCTGCAATTGAGGTCAAACAAATTGTTCAATAGAGACAGTGCAATTAGTACTCTACATATTTAATACTTTCCCTCTTGAATTATATTCACAAATCCAAATTAAAGTCTGGCCAGCTTCTGCTTGGGTATATACAATGAAGGAGAATTTACCACCTCCCTAGGAATTAATTCTATTGTCCAATGACTCTTACCATGAGAAAGGTTTTTTAACAACCTATCAAAACATCCATCCAAAAGCACTTTCCTACAATCAAGATTATTATGACATGTCCTGCACTCTAGAACATTGAATAACTGGAATAGTAGTACCATTAATTCTCAGTTCACTTTTCCCAAGGCTAACCTCAGTTCCCTTAGTTTCTCCCATAAACCTTAATTTCCAATCCCCTTGCCAATCTGGTTGTTTTCTTGCACCTTTTCCCAATTACAACAAATCTTTACAAGTATCATACCAAAAGTTGGACAGATACTCCAGACGGGATTGATCAGTGCATAATGTACTGGAAATTTTAGCCTATTTAAATGTTAGTTCTTGGGTACAATTCAACCCAGAGAAGCAACGGGCATGGCTCTCTGCTCACAAGTTGTGCTGCTATCTCTGAAAAACCAGATATCCCAAATACAGTTGTTTGGAGGAGGAACAACCCTGATGCACCACCAGATCATATGGTAGTATTCACTTTTCTGCTGCAGACCATCACAATACACCAAAGGAGGCAATCTCTTCACCTGCATGACTTGGATAAAGAAAACAGTGCTCACCTTTCCTTGTACACTGAATTATCACAGATTAACTAGACAAGGCATTATTTCCCACAATTTACAAACTATATTTCTACTGATATTGTCTAAAATTGGCCATTATAGCAGCTATCTCATTCTGCTGACTCAAATTCAACTCGTGATCAGCTACTATCAGCCAGCCCTCTTATTCCTGCTTTTAATGGTTGTTGTTTTTCCCAAGTGAAAAAGACATTTGTCTCTATTAAATTTCATTCATTGTTTTTAGCTCACTAAGTTATCAAGATCATTGTAAATTTTTTATTGGAAATCTGATAAACATGCCTCCCACATTTTCATTCAAATCATTATTAGAAACGTCAAAGAGTGGTAGCTGGAGTTACTGTGATGTACCATAAACCATCATCAAAATACAAACCTCACAGGAGAAGGGTTAATTTCTCTATGAGCTAGAAAGCAGGGTTTCAGGCTTCTTCTTATCCCATGGAGGTAACCTCCCCCTTTTAACTCAAGTGACTTGATTTAAATAATGCTCTTTTAGTGTGCATTTCATAACTAACAATAAAGGAAGAAAAAGGGCAACAATTAACATAATACAATTATGTAATTCATAACTCAATGTTAGTCTGCTGGGTCTTTCTCTTAACTGCCTTCCCACCTAGCTAAGGTGGGACTGTTGATTACATCTTCCAGAATGGTACTACACAATAAAAAAAACATACCTCAAAATTGTCTATTGACAATTGTTCTATAATGTCTAACACAGATAGATGGCACTGTTCCACAAATGTCTACTAAATATATTCGCGGAGTTAAGACAGCTCTTGCAGCCACCTCTCCATATGGAGTGCACTATGTGCCTGGAAGAGGGCTGTTACATATTCCAAAACAAAGCATTTTCCAATCTATCTGTTAATTGCGGGATGAGAATTCAACTCCCTGATCTCCCATTTGCAGAGAGATTAATAAGCTATCAGAGATTTACTCTTCTAATGCACCTTTGAAATAGTTTCTCAACGTTGTGAAAAAATCTAGGTTTTGTCAGGCCTGTTCATAATAGCAGGCTGGATCTTGGCAGACACTGGAGAGAACACCGCTCTGTGCCTGGGTGAAGAGGCATATTAACCTTGAACGTGAATCAAGATAGATTGCTTGTCGTGGTGAAAGCCACATAGGCTACTTTCACTCCAAGTGAGCCAATATATCAAGCCATGAAGGCTACTCTCATGTAAGCATAGTCATGACAGTCTGGTTTAGAGACACATGGGAGCAGCCATTACTGCCTGAATGCCTACTACAAATCCCATGTATTATTCGTGTATTACTGTGAGTGAAAGAAATGTGCCTGAGGATGAGGCAAATTGAAAATATCTGCTGAGACATTTCTATCCAAGAAATAACTTTGCTCCTAGCCTCTATTCTTGCCCAGCTAGTCCTAAATCCAATGGTCCAAAGATCCCTGTTGTAGATGCTACACACTGATAGAAGAGAAGATGGAAGATAGAAGAGTGCACTGATGATGTTACCTAATTTGATAATGGAACACTCTGCAAGGAAACCACCAAGCTCAGAGAATACCAAGCCCCCCTCCCCACAATTGTAGCCAATTGTACAATGCTACATTTTTTTTTAATCTCTGCCACCACCATTCAAAAGTTTGTCAAATCATCTGATAGATTTTGGCGGTGACTGGTTGCATTAAATCTAAGACTGTCTCTACCACAAAATGTGGAAGTCACTCAGAAGCTGCTCCTTTTTCCAAGCACATAGGTGTAGCTTATTTGTATCTAGGTATCGTATCAGAATCTTGACAGGAAGTCCAGAGGAGATGGCTTGGATATTCTTTGCTCATCTCTAAGTAGCCAGAGAGCAATTTCCCCATTAGAATCAATTTAGCCTTCTCTAGGTTCACCATTTGGACAGCGCTACTATCCAAAAAGACTACAACATCATCAACCATCTTGCTCTGTTGTCTTGTAACAGGGAGAAAAAAAGTGCTGCACCTTGCCAATATTCATATTTCACAGTTTAACAGGGGGGCATCTCCATCTTTTAAAGATCTCATTAAAAATCTCCAAATATAATGCCCATGGGTAATCCAGGGAATCTGCTCTGGTGTCCAATGATCCCATTATATATTTCACTAATATAGACAATAGGCATTTCTTTAGACATATGTTTCTGTCTAATGTCTCTTTGATCTGGATCTGTGCTGATGAGCTAATGGGCTTTATTATACTATTTTTGTTTATACCAGTAGGTGGCAACCTCACTCCTGATCTGATAGCCTAATTAATCCTCAGTCTCAGTAGTGTTATCTCATAATGAAACAGTGATCTCTACTAGAAGCACACTTTCCATCCTGTCACACTAGCATTTCTTTAATAAGTTCCCTGAGTGGACATTTCCTATGCCAAATTGTCTGGGGGGAGCCACCAATGTAAAGATTTGGGTTATCTTGCTTGACACCATTATGTAAGTGAAACAGCAGAGAGAAGGAGAGTTTGGAGGAAACCAGCCTCATGTGACTCAATCCAGTCCTATGAATTCAACTTGTCCACTTCTTAAGGGTCCATACTCTTTCAAAGCTTGCAAATGTATGTCAAGGACAAGAATAACTTCATTTTCTCTGGGTTGACTGTACCTGTTCAATGGCATTAGTGTACTTTTGGTTAGATTAACCACAAAACCATCTTCCTTGTAACAATTAAAGTGGAGGCTGTTTACTGCTTTTTTCCCCAGAAAGGATGTTCTGATAATCAAAGCAGGCATGATGATGAGTGCTGCCATCACTGGAGTGAACAATCTGATGTCAATCTGAAAGGGGGTGCTCTCAACTGAAACTCCTCATTTCCTTATGTACAGTGAGGAGCTTCTCGTGTTCTAATTGGATGGGCAAGTAGGTCTCTTGACAACTCCACTAAGCCAAGAAAGTAATTCTGTATAATGTCTTTCTCCCTTAACTTTAACATCCCAATCTTGGGAGTTCAATACCTCATGAATTAGTCTGAAGCCCACCAATCCTCATATTTCTTTAGTATTGTAAAGAGGATAAAAACTGGAGAAGTGTTTTCCAAGTTATCTGCTTTAGTGCACTCATATCCCATAAATGTTCTATTGCCCTATTAATCCTGATACGTTTCTCTTTGTTCTTGAAGAGATATGATTGTCTTTTGACTGTTTTGAGAACTTTAATGGGTATCTCCAGGACTAATCTGTCCTTCAAGATGTCTTACGAGTACATCAATCTTTCTGCTGTCACTTGTCCAACTGGCAGCTAATAACATTATGTCAAGGGGTATTTCCTTTGATTTTCTATCTGGTTTCCTAGATGGATGCTTTGGATGATGAGACTTGAAGCCCCAGGGTACACTTCCTTGCTTGCTTCTTGTCCAAGAGAAGACTGAAGTTTTGAGGGGGAGGAAAGAGAGGAAGACTGAGGGTTGTGGAAATTATAACTGCTTTCTTCTTTCTTCCACAGAAAAATCCACAGCTTTTTTTCTAAAAGGCACAGCATAAAATTTCATCCAAGCAACAAAAAGAAATAGGAAACCTTTCCTTCACCATCCTTCTAACTGGAAGAGGTAGAACTAATGTTCTTCCTGAACATTATGTGTCAGCCACACATCTGGTAACAGAGAGTGAGGACTCAGGAACAAGCCCAATGGGATCCGTGTAGCTCCCAAGTCACATTAGAATTTCTTTCAATCAGTAAATTCTGCCTTCTCTTTGTTAACTTTTATATTTTGGGCATAATCACTAAGGAACATTGGTATAGAGATACTTTCCAGGTTATATACTGAACCTATATGAAGCAGCTTTTTGGCTATTATAGGCATCCTTAGCTTCCTTCAGCTCATTCTGAGGTTTAATTTTCAAGATACTATTTTTGAACCTATAGGTTACAGCTAGCCTTTGACTTACAGCAGTTCATTCAAGGTTACAACAGCACTGAGAAAAATGACTTGTGATCGTTTTTCACACTTACAATCATTGCAGCATCCTCATGATCACGTGATCAAAATTCAGGTGCTTGGCAAATGGCTCACATTTATGATGGTTGCAGGGTCCCCGGGTCATGTGATCACCTTTTGCAACCTTCTGACAAGCAAAATCAATGGGGAAGCCAGTTTCATTTAACAACCATGTCACCAACTTAACAATTGCTTAAGTGATTCACTTAACAACTGTAGCAATAAAAGTTGTAAAATGGAGCAAAACTCATTTAACAACTGTCTTGTTTAAAAATAAAAAAGGTTATTTAAAAAAAGAAATTTAGAGCTCAGTTATGGTTTTACGTCAGGGTTTACTTATCGTAATAATTTGTTTTAGGTGCAGAATTTTTTTTCCAAAAAAAAGTACTAATGAAAGTACTGAATTTACAAACATTGGTTTGTCACTAAATAACGCCACAGGACAAATATTTTCTACTGGCACTTGCAATAAATTATAGTCATATCCCTCCAAGCTTTTTTCAATATTTTTCCATTATTTTTCAATATTCCATTGTTCTCTCCTAAAGTAAGTTGTAAAGGTGACAAGGAAGCTTTGTTCACTTCCTGTTAATATTAAATGAAGAACTAAGTGCCTTTCGGGCATAGACTCAAAACCATTTGAAGCAGTCAAATAAGATCCCAATGTCTCACGATCATAAACGCTTACGTACACCGTAGAGAGAAAGAGGAAAGAATGAAGCAGAAGAAAAATATGTTTTCATCCTAAACTCCACGTTCTTTTGATTCTTAGAAACAGCTAGACAGGATGGGTGCCAAACAAATATGAATGAATGAATGAATGAATGAATGAATGAATGAATGATGAATGAATGAAAATGCTTGTTCAAAATTGACATGTGACATATTTCACAATGGAGGAGCCATGCCTAGCAAATGCAGACTGCTGCTAGTTGGAATGTATGAAGTTATAACCCATCTCTTCCCAAATTAGCCTCCTCTAGGCCTGGTCTAGAGTTTCCAAGCACTATGTCCCAACACATCTGAAGGGCCCCAGGATTTTGTATAGCTGTTTTATTCAAAAAGGATTGAAAAGCACCTCATTGGAATGATAGGTTTCAAATTTGTTGCACAAATAAAGGTAGTTGCTAATATCCTTACCTCAGTACTTTTGGATCTTTTGATAACAGTTTGTTATTAGAAGGCAATAATGCTCATCTCCATACTGGTTACTGATTTTCCTGGACTTTTCCTACAGGATGAAGCACTTGTTCCGTGCATGGAAGTCAGTGGTGGGATTCAATTTGTTTTACTACCGGTTCTGTGGGCGTGGCTTGGTGGGCATGGCTTGGTGGGCGTGGCAGGGGAAAGATACTGTAAAATCTACATTGCTACTCCACTCCAGGGGAAAGTTACTGCAAAATCTCAATTCCCTCCCCACCCCACTAACCTGCTTTCCAGCTCCGTTCTCCTGTGAAGGGCAATAAAAGACCCAGCTGATCAGCTGGGACTTGGGAGGCAGAGAATAGATGGGGGCGGGGCCAGTCAGAGGTGACATTCTGAACTACTCAAAATTTTTACTACCAGTTCTCCGAACTACTCAAAATTTCCGCTACCGGTTCTCCAAAACTGGTCAGAATCTGCTGAATACCACCTCTGATGGAAGTACACATATGGAACAAAATACTTGGCTGGATGATTTAATTTCACTTTCTTGCAAGTGAAATTAAGAGAAACGTCCAATACCATCTAGAGTGAGGACCTATTTTTTTGGAGAATCTGCATTAAGATGATTAAAAATATGTCCAATAGTGTATCTTTCACTTATGGTAACGTATTCTCAATTTAAAATATGCACTGCATGTAATCCAACTGTCTATTAAAAGAATACTTGATTTTCCACATTAAGGTTAGAAGTTGGAAGATAAAAATTCTGTATATGTAATTGTATCATTACTATGAACATTGTGTGAAAAATATGTTAACCCAGTCATTACACTGTCCACAAAAAATGTTGGTTGTTAAAGAAAAACTGCAAATAAAACATATACCCAAAAAAAGGGATACTTTATTTTTGTTGCCACTAAAAAAAAAAAAAAAAAACTTAAGAGATTTGAAAATACTTTTGCAATACAAATAGAAATTTTGACATTTCTGATTTAAAAAATAAATAAATTATATTTTATCAAGTTAGTCAATATATGTGTAGGCAATATTTGAGAATACAACATGCTAATCATATTGTTTAACATTGGGAAGCTTATTTCACATGGTACTGATTAAACCTGATAAACTAATCTAACAAAATATAAATCTTAAATACAAGCAGTCCTTAACTTACAACTGTTAGTTTAGTTTAGTGACCATTCAAAGAAATAACAGCACTGAGAAAGTGACATGATCATTTTTCATACTTACAACCATTGTGGCATCCCCGTGGTCACATGATCAAAATTCAGACGCTTGGCAACTAACTCATATTTATGATGGTTGCAATGTTCTGGGATCATATTTATCATCCTTTGTGATCTTGTGACAAGCAAAGTCAATGTGGAAGCCAGATTCAATTAACAACCATGTTACCAACTGCAGTCATTCACTTAACAACTATGGCAAGAACAGTTGTAAAATGGGGCAAAACTCCTTTAACAAATGCCCCAGTTAGCAACATAAATTTTGGGCTCAATTGTGATTGAGGACTACTAGTATTACTAATCTCCTAGGGAGAAGTACAACACAATCTTAGCTTAGTTGTTGTAATTAAAAAGTACTTAAGTTTATCTCGGTGGTGCCTAGGAGCCGTAGTGGCACAGTAGTTAGAATCCAATATTGCAGTCTGACTCTGCCCACAGCCAGGAGTTAGATCCTGACCAGTTCAAGATTGATTCAGCCTTCCATCTTTCCAAGGTCGGTAAAATGAGGACCCAGATTGTTGGGAGCAATATGCCGACATTTGTAAACCATACAGAGTGTGCTATAAAGCACTATGGAACAGTATATAAGTCTAAGTACTATTGCTATTGTCTTTTAAGATAACCATGAGGGCATCCGACATGAATCATGGCTGACTGAAGACATCTGCACAAGCAAATGCTCTAAATCTGCACAAGCAAATGCTCTAAATGAGGAGATTGTAAAACAGCAAATGGATACTAGAGGGAACTAAGTGCCAGGCATAAGACTAAATGACTAAGCCAGTGTAAGCTTTTTCTTACTTTTAAGAGTTTTTTGAAAAACGGACTGAGATATTAATATCTAATATTTCAGAAAGGATTTAAAAGATGAGAAAAACTTTTTAAAAAAATTTAAGGGACACTTACACTGTAGAGTTTGAAGGCATGGACGACAACATGATTATCAACAAATTGAAATTACTAAAGTGGGGATACAAAAGACAAATAAAGAAAAGGAACTGGACATGGAATATCTGTGACAAGAAATCCTAAATGAAGCCTCTTTACGGAATTTACAAAGTAAGCTGGTTAAAGCTTTGCCAGCTCCTCTCAAATGCCAAGGACTGAGGAAAGATCAAATCTTACCCCATGCCATTGGAATGATTTAAAGGTTAAGATTGTGAAATGCAAAAACAAAGAAATATAAAGTGGGACTGTTTGATCAGGCATAAACTATTTGTCTGATATTTCTGATAATTCCTAATGGGCTTTTTGTTGAACCACGACTAAGAAGATAATGACCTGTTGATTGTTCATAAAGTCATGTTTTAGTCTCCAGTCCCCTAATCATCTTGGTTGCTCTTCTCTGTAGTTTTTCTAGAGTCTCAACATCTTTTTTATAATGTGACCAAAACTGGATGCAGTACTCTAGGTGTGGTCTTACTAAGGCTTTATAGAGTGGAATTAGTACCTCAGTTGGTGAGGAAAAAAGCAAGCTCAGATGAAATAGAAAAACCCTAGACAAGG
Source organism: Notechis scutatus (assembly GCF_049901735.1). Classification (NCBI taxonomy): domain Eukaryota; kingdom Metazoa; phylum Chordata; class Lepidosauria; order Squamata; family Elapidae; genus Notechis; species Notechis scutatus. The sequence continues at coordinate 106,589,721 of NC_142011.1, read as the reverse complement.
CACAGCTACACTGGTCTATCTTTTCGTAAACATTTGCGTTATAACTGTAAAATGGGCAAGCCTCCACATTACAGATAACTGATATCACTTCCATGTTTTGCCACCTCCTTTTTTCCTAATCTGAAGGGGAAAAAAACAGCCAACGTTTTTGATTGTCAGTACTAAGAGCTACCCGTTCATCGAACTACTCTAACTTTGCCCCTGCTAGTTATTCTTTGTCTGCCTCTAGGGAACTTTGAAAGCCGCAAATTATAATAGGATATTAGCCCACATTAGAAAATGGACCATCTTTGCCCTTATTCCAGATGGAGACGTTGGACCAAATTTTATACCCTAAACTCTTAAATAGCACAGCAATGGATGATTGAACTATATCTGTCTATATCTCCCCTTAAGATATAGATCTTTTTGGTACAACTGCATAACTGTCACTACAGTATCCTCATTTCTGTTGCAAATATATTTATATTAGAGCTCTGTATTTAAGAACAAGAGAGACTTTTAGCCCAGGTTCTAGGATGCCTTCAAATTTACCAATTACTTACTGAGCATAAACTTACCGGTAAGATAGTCACCTTAGGACACATACAAGTTCATGCTGATTATCTGAAAAACTCAAGAGATGTGTCCAGTTCTCTATGAACTAAGAACATACCATAGCTTAATCTATGTGTGTGTGTTAGATTGTGTTCTGGGAACACTTGTGAGTCCAGAGCGAGTTGACCTGAAAGGTTGTGTTTCCTTACTCCCGTGAGGGGGAAGGCCAGCCTGAAGGGAAATGGACTGGTATCGGTGATATTGAGTGGCCGTAAGATCAAGAACCTCAGGAAACTTTAATCAGGAAAACTCTCGAGGTGGAAGATGGGCAATCAATGTAGTTGTTGTGCAAACCTAAGAAAGAGAAATTTGCTGTAAAATTAACTAATAGTACTGTAGAAATACCATCAGAAAGTCCTTTAGGACAACTATTATCTCAATGGGATGATACTAACCAGTGGTGGGATTCAAATGTTTTTTACTACCAGTTCTGTGGGTGTGGCTTGGTGGGCGTGGCAGGGGAAAGATACTGTAAAATCTCCAGTCAGAGGTGGTATTTGTCGGTTCTCCGAACTACTCAAAATTTCCGCTACCGGTTCTCCAGAACTGGTCAGAACCTGCTGAATACCACCTCTGATACTAACCTGATCCCATGGATCTGTAAGTTAACTAAGAGCCAGATAATTAGATTGTGTCACAAAAAGTGGCCAAAATATATTAGAATATATTTTGGAATATATCTTGGAAAACAGGAAGATCCACCCGGGGCGAGGCAACAAGTTAATAAGATAAGGGACATTTTCCCAAGATAAAGCTCAGCAGTGAAACAAGATAAGACAACCAGGCACAGAATACAATGTTGACCCTTAAGCCCATAGTTTAGCTCATCTTATAATGTAAGAAAATAAGGCGGAGTGGGGAGGGCCTCTTAGGCATGGCATACTTTGTGCTGGAGTATAAATGTATTGTTTGAATATGGAATTTTGCTCTCCTTGTACTCAATCCACTTGGGAAGGGTCTTGGAGGCCGCCCTTGCAACTACTTTTCTTTTCTCAAATAAAACTTTGAAACTGTGCATCAGACTTGTCTTCATATTTTGAGTATAAATTTATTGGGGGTCTTATACCTCACAGTACTGTAACTTTTACCAATGTGCTGGTTTTCAAGATAGGCTTCTACCTAAGTCAGTGGAAAGAGTCCGTAGAGGAAATATTTAGGGATGCACTTTAACATTTTTGTTCTCCGTATACACAATAATCTTTATCACATGACATTGTATCTATTACCCATCCTGACCCACCAGAGTGATAGGGAGTTATCCATCTAAGTAACAAAATAACACAAAATCCACCAGGCTAATGCTGAAAACAGCTGTGAGCTAACATAATATTTTCTTAGACTGCTTTGATTAGTTTTCTTATATGAGACATTACCTGTAACAGCAGATTTATTGAGATGACAGCTACATATAAAATCTAACTCAGATCTTGATTCTAACTAGACATATCTATTGCATTTATGCCTCTCAAAAAACTCGCTTCTTGTGAAAGCAAAACTGTCCATTTATTGTAAGTACTGAGATCCAGAGATGGATGCTAACAGAAAATAACACAATAAGCCAACTTTATTGGGGGAGGGCGAGGAACAAAGATGCCCCCTTCTAAAGCAAGAAGGAATAAGGACATAATTCTCAGCAATAAGAAATCACACATCCTGTAACTCCATAGGAAATACAGTAAGACTCCCCTTGCAAAAACTGATGAATCTGTCCTTGCAAGTAAAGGAGTTTCAGTCAAATTTGCTTCCTCCTTTAATAGCTTTTTTAATTTGTCTGATTCTCGTGTGGAAATTCCTCTTATACGACCTAAAAATAGGGTTCTCGCCCACTGGAAATATTGCAGTAATAATTGTTTTTAAAATGGCCAGTTTCTATCTGTGTAAGAATTTACTGGAAGCAACATGGAGTACTAATAAAAGTCATGATAGTATTCAATTATGTTTCAGCTTGACAGTTATTTTACCTTTTAATCTGAGAGAAATCCCCATTCATTCATTAAGGTTATTGTCCTCTGAGAGTATTCTAATTAACAGAAATATTGTGGGAATAAAATGAAAAGGGAAAAGAAGAAAACCAGAGTGTAATTTTTAAAAACCATTACACAAATTCATGGAAAATAAGTTTCGCAATGACTATTGCATCCATAATACCTATATTGTATCTCTAAATACTAGCTGCTAAAAATCAACAATATGGAATAGGGGTTGGTGTTATGTCATACCAACACCTTTTTTTCCTAATACTGAGCCCTTTTGAGAACATAATATTACTATGACAGACTTGGATTTGACCCAGTACAGCAATTTACTTACTTTATTATATATTATGAACAACAGTGCATGTTTTAAACATGTTAACTAGAGAAATATGCTCTCCCGGAATAAGGGAACAGATTTAATGCCCAAAATTGATTTTTACGGCCTTTAAATCTAACCACAATTAGTTCTCCCTTCCTAAACTTAATTTTGCAAATCAACTTCTCACTGTGTGTGTGTGTGTGTGCGCGCGCGTGCGCGTGCCGGAAAAATCACTTTCTATCATATATCTAACCAAAACTACAGCCAGATTTCTGCTCAGGTTGGCTTGACTGCAAATGCTGATCTGAAGTACTACATGTCGTTTTTAGCAATGAAAAGCATGTTCAGCTCCACGGGGCTCCACTTGTTTTGAAGAAAAGAGAAAATAACATTTCTAATTCAAGAACACGGTAATTTTGTAGGATTCTCTTGCTGAATGCCAGTAAAAAGCTCCCTGTACATCATCATTCTAAGAGGTTCAAGGATATAACTTAAATGCTGCCTTAACAGAGGTGCAAGACTGATTCATATTTTCAAATGCCTACTCCAAGCAGTCTCTTTAAATTAATGCTGTCTGCATGGAACAACAATCCCCTAAGTAGCTCCCTCGGAAGAAAAATACACACAATTGCTTATTTCCACACAATAAAACAATTTCTGGCTATTCAATGGGGCAATCAACAACCACATTGGCCTATGGCCAACTAGAAAACACAATGACTTCATCATATACTGCATTTATTTTTAGCTATGGGAATCAGGCCACAGTTTCAAGCTCCTACAAGCTATATTGACAAATCACTGTGAAAGAAATGCAATCAAACAGTTCACTCTGCCTCCTACATGATTTTACTGTGCATGAAATCAGAACATTCAATCCTACTGAGGCAGAGTACTGTGGATAATAATCAAATGTTTAAAAATATTTTAAACATTAGGGTAAGGTGTCTGCTTTATAAATCTACCCTCTCCTAGGGAGAAATTAAGTTACTGAAAATAAGAGCCTATTTGTGTTGCCAGGATAAATCGATACACATTTTCTTTGCAGAATTAATGCCATTTTTCCCCTTCCCACTTGCATACTGGATAGTCACTGAAGACACAGGCCAAAGAAATGAAACTGATGTAACTTCATGTTCATTACTAGAAAGAACCATAAGATGTTCATTTTCATTTTCTTTTCTCTCCCAATAGGACAAAGAAAATTATCATGCAGTGAGAAACCATCAATAATTTATTCCTAATGATACTAGCCACTGAAATGCATTCAATTGGACCACATTACATTGTTAGATTGTGCTGTTTATACTATAACCTCAAAGTCAATTTGAAAAAGCTTGTTTTACCTTCCACGTATGCACTTGAAAAATAAACATTGTCTTTGTGTCAATAAATTATTTCAATAATTTAAATAAGTTTTTCAGAGGGTCTGTTGCTTAATGACTTCTGTTTTTTGCTTCCTGTAATTTAATTTGTCATTGCAGTAGCCTCTCTTCTTGATCATTCCTATTCATAATGCTGTTATATTAACCAGGACCAAAATCCCAGATGAAAGGGCATTTGGTTTGATTCATGGCAGAATTCAATTTAACTTTAATGATTAATGTTGTGAGGTTAGTTGTGGCTTTTGCTTTTGTTTTTTGTTTTAAATTTTTTAAAAAAATGATATGCATGATCTTCTGTGCTTCACTGCTTTCCAGCTGGCAATGGAGATTGCTTGAGAAACGTGAAAGCATATGGCGATGTTTTTAGAAATGCTTTTAACAAAACAAAAAACAATGTAAAACAGTAGCTTAGTATTGAAAATAAAGGTGCTCTGGTGCACCCAAATCAGACTGATGACCTTCTCAAATACTTTCTGAAATGCTCAGAAAAAGTCTTTGTGCCATCACAGTCTCACACAGTACTGTAGGAAACATATTCCGAAGGAGCAAAATGTTACATTTATTTAAAGTTTTATTTTTAAAAAACAGAACCTCACACTAAACATTTCATATAAATTCTGCTTCTAAAAAATGAAGAACACTTTTCAATGTGGCAGAGAATTCCGAGGAAATGGGTTGTTCAGGTCATGTTGAAATGTTTACTTCAGATGAGAAGAAAATATCATGAATTTCTGAGGTTCAGATTCCCATCAAGATTATTAGACAGTTCAATGACATCTCTATCTCCCTGATGCTGATGACGATCAGTCATGATTCTGGAGAAGATCTAACGCTTCTGTGATTGATAGTAACACTCTGTCTACATCTCAGAAGATTAAAAAAAACCTTGGAATATGCTCTGGACCAGAGGTCTCCAAACTTGGCAAATTTAAGACATGTGGACTTCAACTCCCAGAATTCCCCAGCAAGCATAGCCAAGTTTGGGGACCCCTGCTCTGGACTGACACTGCTATTGTTACTAAAAATGGGTTTTTCCCTTCATAGCTTAAAAAAAGAAATCCAAGTTCATTACTTGGTATTTGCTATTTCCTTCTCTTCTAACATTAATTATTGCAGTGCATTCACTGCATGGCCACGGTTAAACATAATTGAAGCTTCATTCGTTTCATTGTCAAGTTATGACAATGCCATCACCATCATGAAGGTGTCTTTCCAGAGTCCTTCTATAGGAAAAATTCTAAGAGAATGGGCATTGGTACCTACCTGATACGCCCATTCTCGTCGAGCTGCGTAGAGCATCCAGATAATGGGGAGGTGCTCTAGTCTTTGCTCTGACAGGCTGAGCTATGATTGAAGGAACGCTCCTCCTCCTCCACGTGACATCTCCACGTGTTCCCCCAGTTTTACGAAGACGAGAAGACAGCAACTATCCCCTCGTGTCAACTATATTACAAGACTCAACTCCGAACTATAAACATCATTGGCCGAAAAGGGATTCCCCCCCCCCAGACGGACCAAATAGGGTGGGGCTGGATGCTCTACGCAGCTCGACGAGAACGGGCGTATCAGGTAGGTACCAACGCCCATTCTCCGTTGAGCTGCTGCGAGCATCCAGATAATGGGACATACCAAAGCCTGGCTTGTCCTACGGGAGGGACTCCGTCTGGTCCGGAATCACCTCTGGCTCCTTTGCCACCTGTTGAAGGACTCGCCTGCCAAAGGAAGCCTCAGCTGAGGCGAAAACATCGATTTTATAGTGGCGTATGAATGGAGATGGAGAGGCCCAGGTAGCCGCTCGACATATTTCCTGAATTGACGCCTGGGTAGCCCAGGCAGCCGAGGTGGCCGCACTCCTTGTAGAGTGAGCAGTAATGCCACTAGGGACAGGAAGAGCCTGTGCTATATAGGCCTTGGATATAGTGGCCCTAATCCAACGACCAACAGTAGACGGGGAAACCTTGCAACCCAGCGTCTTTGGCTGAAAGGACAGGAATAAGGATTCAGATTTTCTGATTGATTGAGTACGGTAGATGTAAATACGAAGAGCCCTTCGTACATCAAGAGTGTGCCACTGCCTTTCCCTTTCTCGAGAAGGCTTGGGGCAAAAATTAGGTAGGATTAATTCCTGAGATCTGTGGAAGGCCGAGTTGATTTTAGGCATAAAAGCGGGGTCTGGCCTCAGAACCACCCGATCAGCGTGGAAGACGCATAAATCCTTTCTCACGGATAGAGCTGCTATTTCGGATATCCTTCTTGCTGATGTTATTGCCACCAAGAACACTACTTTGAGTGTGAGGAACTGAAGAGACGCCTCCCTGAGGGGTTCGAAAGGAGGTTTAGTTAAAGCCATCAGAACTTTATTAAGGTAGGGTACCTGTGAATCACTGGAGGGCGAATATTGGAAGCCCCTCTAAGGAAAGACCTTATGCGAGGGTGGTGCGAGAGTGAACCAGAAGAACTGCTAGAAATCACCGTTGCCAGGGCTGCGACCTGCCTTCTCAGAGTGTTGGGGGAGAGACCACTATCCAGCCCGGCTTGTAGGAAAGCGAGGAGCTGGGCGATCGAAGGTGAGAGCGGATTCACGCATGACTTATGGCACCACTGACAAAAAATCTTCCAGGTGGCGTCATAAATACGAGTAGTCGAAGGCCGCCTTGCTGCCAAGATGGTAGTGATGACCTGAGCCGACAAACCCTCATCCTTTAATCTTTCCCGCTCAACCTCCAGACGGCTAGCTGAAGCCACTGCGGGTCCGGGTGCTGAAGAGGGCCCTGGGACAGAGATCCTGTCGAGGGAATCCTCCACGGTGGTGCCACTGACAGATTGCGCAGATCCGCAAACCACGGCCTCCTGGGCCAAAACGGGGCTATCAGGAGGACCTCCGCCTGCTCGATGATCAATTTCTGAATCACCCTGGGTATTAGCGGGAGGGGTGGGAAGGCGTATAGAAGCCCGGTGGGCCAAGGGCAGCGTAGGGCATCGTGATTCTCCGCGCCGTCGGTAGGATAACGAGAGAAGAACCTCGGTGTCTGGGCGTTGAGGGGAGATGCGAACAGGTCCACCACAGGCTGACCGAACCTCACTGCCGCCTCCCTGAATAAGGAGGGGTGTAGGCGCCATTCTGATTGGTCCAGCTTGGCCCTGCTCAGCCAGTCCGCTTGGACGTTCGAGACCCCTGAGATGTGCTCTGCCCTGATGGATAAGAGATGTCTTTCTGCCCATCGACAAATGCGCTCGGCCTCTCTCATGAGACGAATGGAATGAGTGCCCCCTTGACGGTTGATGTGGGCCTTGGTGGTAGTGTTGTCTGTTAAAACCAGAATGTGACGTCCTCGAACCTGAGGGAGGAAGGCACGTAGAGCCAGATACACTGCATGCAACTCCAGCCAGTTGATGCTGCAGCGTCGCTCGGCTACTGACCAGGTTCCCTGGGCTGAAAACGACTGCATGTGAGCTCCCCAGCCGTAAAGGCTGGCGTCTGTTGTGAGAGTGGCCCTCTGGGGCTCCTTGAAGAGATGACCTCGATTGGTAGACGGCCTTGTCCACCAGAGGAGCGAGGCGAGAACTCTTGGGGGGATCTTCACCACGAGCCTTGAGTTGCTCCTTCTGGAACGCTGGTAAGGCAGAAGGAACCACTGCAGAGATCTGGAATGTAAACGTGCCCAGGGAATAATTGAAATACAGGAGACCAACTTTCCAAGCAGCTTGGACAGGTTTAGTAACAAAGCCCTTTTATTTTGCCTGATTGTCTTGATAGCTTTTTGTATACTGGTGAATCTTTCTTGTGAAAGAAATACCCTCTCCTGAACCGAATCAATAACAGCCCCTAGATGCGCTATACGGGTGGAAGGATTAAGCTGGCTCTTTTCCGGTTAACGAGAAATCCATGGGCCTGAAGCACTGAGAGGGTAATCTTAGTGTCACTCTCAGCCTGCTGTCGGGTAGGAGACAGAATAAGGATGTCGTCGAGGTAGCAGTGAATGCGAATAGGGAAATGTCTCAGGTGTGCTGCCAGAGCCGCCAACACCTTGGTAAAGGTCCTCGGGGCCGAGGCAAGACCGAAGGGAAGGGCTACATACTGGAAGTGTTGATTGTTATAACAAAATCTCAGATACTTGTAATACGATGGATGAATAAGTACATGCAGATAAGCCTCAGAGAGATCGATGGAAGTGAGCCAGTCTCCCTTCCTAGTACCCTGTAAGATAGACTGGAGTGTGTGCATTTTGAATTTGTGATGAACTACATAGCGATTGATCTAAAATGGGTCTCCATCCCCCGGAATGCTTCGGGACCAGGAAGAGGAGGGAATAAAACCCTCTTCCCCACTGCGACAAGGGTACAGGCTGGATGGCCTTGATGTCTAAAAGATGAGTGACAGCGGACGCCATGAGAGTCCGCTTAGACGGGTCCCTGGAAAGGGGAGAAACCATAAAGTGTTCCGGGGGAGGTGATTGAAACTGAAGGGGGAGACCAAACCTAACAGTATCCCTAACCCAGGAATCAGACGTGGATAAGTCCCACTGGTCGGCAAAGTACTTAAGGCGACCGCCAATGGGGTAAGAAATTGAAGGTCTACCTGGGACGGCGGGGAGCTTTATTCCCAGCGCCCCGGAAGGGCCTCCTGTAGGAGCCTCCCCATCTATTTCTATCCCCAGAGTCATTCTGGTCCTGGTAGGTCGACCGGAACATTGGGGAGCCCTGATACCTGGGGGTGAAGGCCGGTGGAAAGGAAGATCGAAAGGAGCCCCTCCGAAAGGACTGAGATCCTCTAGACTCCTGCCTCCGAAAAAGAGATGGAAGGAATTTCCTCTTATTTCGGCTCTCCATCAGCAACGGATCAAGTGCAGGGCCAAACAATTTCCCTCCTGACAAAGGAGCTGAGGCTAATTTGGCTTTGTTCTTGACATCGGCCTGCCAGTGCCAAAGCCACAGTAATCTACGGGCAGAGACGTGTGAGGAGATGGCCCTAGCGGAAAACTTTACAGAATGAAAAGTAGCATCGGCCGCGAACTCCGCTGCGGCCGTTAGCTTCGCAATGTCCTGATGTGCCCTAGTGTTTGAAGGGGGGACATGTTGTCTTAACTGCCTGAGCCACCTGATAGAAGCCCGGGTGAAGAAAGATGCGGTTGTGGCCGACCTGATGGCCCAAGCATCCGACTGGTGCGCTCGCCGTAAAGCCATCTCGGCCCGCTTATCCTCCGGCTTAAGCGCTTCTAAGGCATCAGTGGGGTTGGATGAGGACGCTAGCCGCACTATTGGATCGTCTACCTCCGGGGTGTTTAGCATGTTGGAAAACTCTGAGTCGAGATTGAACAACCTCTTGTCTAGACTGGAGGGAGCGGGAGGGGGACCGGCAGAGGCCCATTGTCTAGCGACCAAATCGGAAAACATCGGGGGAGTTGGAACGACCTCGGTTTCGATGACCGGCTGACTGAAAACTAAATATTCTGGTCCCCCCAGGATCGCCGGTGCTGGTTCAGAAGAAGTCTGGGGAATCAGGCCTGAAACATTCTTTGCCTTGAATAACAAGGACTTAAATAAGTGTGGCTTAAATAAGCCTACGTGTACTGGCTGGTCAAGGGAAATGCCCTCGTCCTCGGACATTTCCCCTTCCATGGGGTCTACCTCGGAGAATGGCTCTGAATACTGGATCGACCCCCTGTCTGAACCTTCCTCTTCCCTGAAGGGTTCAAACCCCATTTCTTCCTCTTCCTGGCTCACCCCCTCTTCCAGGAAGGGGGCCTCCACATGGGAAGGTACCTGACCGTGATGTGACGGTGGCCTGGAGAGAGATCTTCCGGACATCGACTCGAACTCAGGTGCCATCGTTTGGGATCCAGTTCTGGACAATTGTTGCATGCCCTCTGCTATTCCTTGTTTGATAGCCATCTGCATCCATTCTCTAATGCTGTCCGGGATAATGGATGAGGCCGGGTTTTCTGGACGCAAGCCTGCAGCGGTCGGTGTGAAGGTTGCTTCAGGCCGAGCGGTCTGGAGACTTCTAGCGGGAGAACTGCGCCTGGAAACAGAAGGTTGTTCTGGCAAAGGAAGAGGGTGAGTAGAAGTAGAGGGGGTAGGGGGTGGTGGTGGTACAGATTGAGATTCCCTAGAACGCCTATCAAACTCCTTCTCCAAAGCCTTGTGACGCCTAAGTGCGTCCCTTTGAGAGGCTTTGGAGGCTTCCTCGGTCCGCTTGCGCAGGTGATGTGTCTTTGCCTTAGCCTTCAAAGAAGGACCTCTGGGATTTCCTTCTGCCATAATAAAACCTGAATAAGGTAATATTAATACAAAGGCGGTTGGCACGCCTAGGAGTTCGGCCTAGTTGTGGGCCGGCTACCTTAATGTTGGACTACGTCCCCCTTTTGGTAAAAAAAAATTTTTCGTGTTATTTGTATTTGTATTTATTTATTTTATTTTTATTATTTTTTATTTTTTGTTTTTATTTTAATTGTTTATTTGAACAAAAAAAGGATTAAAAGTAGGCCAAATTAAAGTAGGCCAAATTAAGATGTGAAAGAACCAATGGATCAAATGAACACTGGGGCCAGACAAAAAAACAGAACCAAAAAAAGGATTGAAATTTTAAAGAAAAAAATTATATAAATATCTATGGAATGAAAAAACAATTGGCCTCCTGAGACAGCCTCCCAACACCAATGGGAAGTAGGTGTCTCTCCTCCACCTCAGAGTCGCTGCGGTAGCCAACCAAGAGAAATAAAAAATGCAGGGTAGCAGGGCACGGAACCACAGACCCCTTAAAAGTAAAAACAAACTGCAAACAGGCCTGCCGGTCCTGTTCTAAGCCTCTCAATCGTCACAGCCAAAAACGAAAGTGAAAAAAATGCCACAACAAAAATGGCGGCCGGCCACGAGGCGCACCCAAAATGGCCGCCGGAACCAGCACTCACTCAGGGAGGAGGAAAACCCCTCTAAAAATAAAGAAAACTGTCGAAAAAAACGCGACAGGACGAGGGGCCTGAGAGAGAGCAGAGCTCGCTCTCTCTCCTGCGTTCGTGGGGGGAAAGATGCCACGACACGCTATGCAGCGCGCTAACACAAGCTGCTGCGATGCGGCTGGAATGGCAGGCACCAGAGGAGGGGGGTGCAGGGGGTGAAATGGCCCTAAAACCCCCCAATCTCCCCCTGAGGGGCGAAAACAAACGACCCCTTCTTATAAGGACAGTTCAACTGCGCAGGGACCGGAGGAAAAAATAAGAAGAAAATCAAACCTGAATAATTTTTGAAAGAAATCCCAATTCGGCCAAGGAGCGAAAGCTAAAGCTGCCTGTCTCTGCGAGGCTGAGCTAAAAACTGGGGGAACGCGTGGAGATGTCACGTGGAGGAGGAGGAGCGTTCCTTCAATCATAGCTCAGCCTGTCAGAGCGAAGACTAGAGCACCTCCCCATTATCTGGATGCTCACAGCAGCTCAACGGAGAAAATGCACGCATCTGGAAGCTATTGACTGCCATGGGTCCATCTCTCCCTAGACACATCTGAAATCTAATAAATCTAATAAGGATCCTATTTTCTGACAAGCTAAACACTAATATTGATCCTTTATAGTAATTCTTTATTTTGGGACTTCCTACTGAAAAGATGAACTACCCAATTTTTTTTCTCAAAGGAGAACTGATAGTTTTCAGACTGATAATGTTTATAACAGTCTCCTTTAAATATAATTTAATAATAATTCAATATTTCATTTTTTTCTTTTGCATACCTCCTATTCTATTCAGGGGACAATGTCCAAAATTACTGACTGGATTGTATCAATCATTTATTTATTCATTCATTTATTTATTTCGAGTTGATAATCAAAAGATCTGCACAAAGTTGTTGAAATTTTATGAACAAAATCTTGCAGTTGTTTTTAGCCTTTATGCAATGAATTAATGAAACTTCTAAAGAAATAAAGTATGTCAGCAGAACAAATAACAAATGTTAAATAGAAATCTGCAATCTGAAATCTGTTAAATAGAAAACCCTTTTCAGTGAACCTGACTGAATGTTTTATCTTTTCCAAAATAGACATGGAGAATTCCAGAAGTTTCCAGAGTCTGGTTTGTGCAAATATCTTAATGTAGAAAAACGTTGAATCAAGTTTCTAAACCTCAGAACATCCTTTAGGATTTGTGTTTTATATGTTCTTACAAAATTTAGAATACATTAAATTATGTGTTCAAAAGGCATAGAATAAAGAAGTGGAATGAATTTCATAAATGAACATAACTAGAAGCTAATTTTAAGACCTAAATATCATATTTGTGTACATTTAAATTTAAAATGAACCAAACAACTCTTTTCAGGAAGAAACTGAGAGGTCCATCTATTTGTTGTTTAGTTCATGCTCAAAATGAAACAACAATTTCATATGTTAATATTCTTTTGGAAGACTCAATTCAAGAGAGCTTACACACTTTTGAACTATATACTGACTGCTATGGTATATAGTGGGTACACTATGAAAATAAAAAAAGCTAGAATAGTATCCATTAATCTATTGAAGAACTCAGTTGTGTTTCTATATGTGAAAACAATACTTTACTGCTGGACTGTAGCAATTTGGACTGTCTACAATAATTTATATGTTTAATTTCTCATATTTTTACTATTAAAGTGACTTAAATGTTAATTTATTTAAAGAACATGACAAAAATACTTGTGAAAGCCTGGTTTCCTTTAGCATATGAAAAATGTATGATTTTGTGATTGTTTTATTTTGTTTTTGCTTATAATAAAAACTGCTATGGTAAAAATTCAATTTCTTTGCAAGCCATACAGTACAGGAAGTTACCACACAAGATGACAGCAGAAATTGCTTTTATAAAGTATCTGAATGGATTACAAGCCTGGTTTGAACTGGCATTTCCAATGATATATGAAATCATCGGGCAGTACCAATATTGATATGACTCTGTGCATGCTTTCAGAATGTTCTGAAAGTTCCAGTATGATTTGCTCATTTCTAAGATGGAAAAATTCTTATTTTTGTCATATTAATCTACCCCAATCAAATACAAATGATTTCTGGGCAGATTACAAAATGATTTTAAACCAGTTTGGTCAAATGGTTAAGGCACCAGGCTGGAAACCAGGAGAATGTGAGTTCTAGTTCTACCTTAGGAATAAAAGCCAGCTGGGTGAATTTCGGCCAGTCACTCTGTCCCAGCCTAGTTGTGAGAAAAAATAGGAGAAGAACTATTAGGTATGTTCATCACTTTGAGTTGTTTATAAAAATAATAAAGGTCAGGTAAAAATAAACAAACAAATATAGTAGCAAAAACAGTAATACACAAAATCAAAAAGCTCAGAAAACATATGAGAATGAAACTATATAAAAATAGCTCCTAAGCTGAAGGATCACCTTTGTTTAAAGTAGAGATGAATGTCATCCAGTTACCTCATCATAATATCCTTCCCAAAGTACTACAATTGGGTAAGCCCACTTTAAATATTGAAGAAATTATCCTTTCACTGGGCTGCAGAATTCTGATCAGGATAACAGAATACCATATTCCCTCTTTCCAAATATGCTACTATGGCAAATTAATTCATGTTTGTGTCAAATGTCATGCAGGATCAATACTTCTTCTAATGCATCAGAATTGAGGGAAATCAGCTTTGCCCAATTCTTTTGTATGTATGTACAGTATGTGTGTGATGTGACAATACAAAATGTTTACCTTTTGTTGTGGCTTCAGATTTTTTTTCCTATTTCTTTTCAGCTTATGTAACACTAGCTACTTGTGACATATTGATGTCACATTGTGTAACCAATCAGCCAGGTGCTCATTTTATCATAAATGTCAGCAAATAGGCATAATGGTTCTTCATATAATATAAACAATCAGAGATGAAGGATCTTTGAAAAAGGCTGAAAAAAGAAGATCATCCTTTTTAAATCTGATGAAATCTTTCAGGATATCTTGCTTCCACAGTAACACACTGCATTCATCAGAACTTTTAAGATAATATATTATAATTTCAGAACATCCAATGCTTAGATCTGAATTCAGTGGCCTTAAGAAAATTGCTTTCTTTTAAGTTTCTGCCCTACGTGTTTCTTCCCACATTCCCAATATAGGAATGATAAAAAGCAATAATGAAATGTTAACCTGTTGCATAAGCAAAGGGACAATTAGACATACAGAGTGGAACAGTGTTAATAAGTAAATGAAAGAATCATGTCAGGAGATTTGGTTTCTTAAGGCAGGGTTAATTGTAGGGACAAGCATAATATATAAACTAGAAATGTGTCCCCAGAAACAGAATGAAAAGTCAGAGTGCTGAGTAAACAGTAAATCCAAGGTCTTGCCCTGTATTTGGAGGCTACAGGTTCTGGCATAAACTACAAGTTGAGTAAATGAGGCTCAATTCCAACAAGACAAAGTAACTGTGAGATGCAGAAGCCTCTGACTTCAGGCTGAATTAGTTCATAAACTGGAGGTCCTTAAAGATGTTGCTCCTGATCAATTCAGTATTAACCATGAGCATTATTATCTTTTCTAAATGGCAGGCCATGGTTGCTATGATTTGTGCCTTGATTATGTTTTGTTTGTTCTAAATGGAATGGCCCTTGAAGACCAATCCCTTCAGATGGTCCAGAATTTAGTGGTTCACATAATTATGGGTGTTAGATTATCTATGTTAACAGCCTTTGAGAGCTACAATAGTTAGATTGCAGTCTGCTCCTGGAAGCAATAAAAAGTTTTAGTTACCATGTTGGCTTTTTTGAAATGGTTTCAGGATAAAACTCTGCTTCCCTTACATGCAATACTTATTTTTTCTTTACTGTTAGCCCCCTGGATTCTGAGGGCGAATACATATTCTGATATTGATAGGTATGATTCATCTATCACATATATTGTATAACTTTATGTGAGAGTGAAGTCTGAATGAGAATATGAGAACTAGTCATAGTTATATTGCCTCTGAGCTGCATGAATAGGTATGCATGTACAGTATATGTGTCTGTGTTCAGTACTTCTATTCATGTGGCTCAGAGCTATGAAATTTAAATTTTTAAATCTATTATTACCATTTATGTTACATGCTAGGTAATATATCTGCAATTCTATTGTTTTGTTGCACATTTCAATTTTTTTTTATAAAGACCAACATCCAATAGAGTGTTATTTATTATTATTTTTATTTCTAAAGCTACCCAGCTCAACAATGTCACTGGACAACATACAACTTAAAATAATTACAATACCAAGTTCAAAACAAAAAAGGAAACAAACTTAACATGGAACAAGACTGCATCATGGCAAACTCACATTACATAACTTGGATGGACACACTCCAACTTATCTTACAAGTCAGGTAACATGGGATGGGCAAAAACAATGGGTGAGGCAGTCCTTAACTAATTAGGCTTGCCTAGGGTCCTAGGTCATAGGCGGTTATAAGTTATAATCAAATTCTTGACTTCCACCCAGAAATGTACTGCATCTAGGATAGTAGAGGTGGTATAGGGGTATACATAATAAATAATACATAGGAGTTAAGTATAGGACTTGGACATTTTGCCTCACGTATTTCTAAAAAACACTGTTATATCATTAGCATGGTAAATCCTTCATTTAGATATCCCAAGAATGTCCAAATGATTTATTTTAAAATTTCAATAAAAATTGCAGATAAAAATATTAGTAAGAATAATACATTCTGAATTCCAGCTCTTTGGCCATCTTTTATAAAGACTGATCCTTTATCACATTCTTTTAATGCACACATTCTATTAAAAGCATTAATGCATTAATATCTATTTCTGGATAGGTGTGCATAGGATTACGCTATAAATCACCTATTTTATTATTTTTGTATAAGTGTTTCTTACAAACCTTTTAGAAATTGCTCTCAGGTTCCTAATTACTTGTGAATATGTTGGCTGGCATAATATTGTAGAAAATAGTGCTAACTTTATTTTCATTCTGGGTGATAAGCATTTTTAGTTTGTGTGTAAAAAATGAGTTGTGTTGAATGTTTTAGATTTTTTTTCTCCGCATGCTATACAATACATCATTGGAACTACAGGAACCTTCATAATGTATGACTAAAATAAATTATTTCAACTCTACCAAAACCAATTCATGAAACTTTTTTTTAAAAGCATTAGTCCACTTGTTGTAACGTAATCTTTGTTTTCTAATGAAAGCCAAGAATGAACTTGCAATGAACTAGCAGCATTACAAAAGGCTTATTCTAAAATGCTTAAACTTTTAAATTACTCTAAACCCTATTTTAAAAAGGAATCCTTTTTTAAGCTGCTTAGTAGAAATAGAACTCTTCAACAAAACCAGGGACTTTGTGGTTCATACAGCATACACAAATCATTATATATAAAATGGGCGTTGGTCCTTACCTGACACGCCATTTCTCTTGAGCCGTGAGGATCATCCAGAGAGTGGGAGGTGCTTCAGTCTGCGTCGTTGAAGGCTGAGCTTAATTACTGAGGAACGCTCCGCCCTGTATCACGTGACTCCCTTGCGTTCCCCAGTTTATGCGAGGTCGAGAGTGGAGAGAAGGTCGTGCTCTCATCCTACTATACTAAAAGGTTCATTGGCCGAAACAAGACCCCACCAGACAGTGAAATAATAAGGGTGGGGCTAGATGATCCTCACGGCTCAAGAGAAATGGCGTGTCAGGTAAGGACCAACGCCCATTCTCCTTAGAGCCGTTCGGATCATCCAGAGAGGGGGACATACCAAAGCTTGGCTGTCCTACGGGAGGGACTCCGTCTGGTTCGGTGGTCTCTGCGGTTCCTTGAGGACTCGCTGTAGGACTCGTCTACCAAACAAAGCCTCCGCCGAGGCAAAGATGTCGATCTTATAATGTCTAATGAAGGGAGATGGGGAGGCCCAGGTGGCCGCCCGACAAATATCAGCAATTGGAGCTTGGGTGGCCCAAGCTGCCGAGGTGGCTGCACTTCTGGTGGAGTGTGCTGTTATTCCGCTAGGTACCGGCAGGGCCTGAGACAAATAAGCTTTGGGGATAGTAGCTCTAATCCAGCAGCCGATGGTTGAAGGCCTAATGATTTGGGCTGAAAGGAAAGGAATAGGGATTTGGACCACCTGAAGGGCTGGGTACGCTTAATGTAAATGCGGAGGGCCCGCCTCACGTCCAGGGTGTGCCAAAGCTTCTCCCTTTCCCGCGAGGGATTGGGGCAGAAGTTCGGAAGTGTGAGTTCCTGTGCCCTGTGGAAGGCTGAGTTGACCTTGGGCAAGAAAGTAGGGTCCGGCCGGAGAACCACCCGGTCGGCATGGAAGATGCAAAAGTCCTTCCTCACCGACAAGGCTGCTATCTCCGATATTCGGCGAGCCGAAGTGATGGCCACCAGAAACACCACTTTGAATGTTAGAAACTGGAGTGTGGATTCCCTGAGAGGCTCAAAGGGATGTTTAGTAAGGGACACAAGGACCTTATTGAGGTCCCAGGTAGGGTAACGGTGAATTGTTGGGGGACACAGGTTAGTGGCTTCTCTGAGGAATGCCCTAATGCGAGGGTGGAGGGAAAGGGAACCCAGATTTGTCACAAGCAATGACGGTTGAGAGGGCTGAGACCTGACGCCTCAGGGTGTTTGGGGAAAGTCCTTTCCTCAGACCTTCTTGGAGGAATTCCAAAACTTGAGCGATGGAGGGTGAAAGCGGGTTGACCTGGAAACTATGGCACCACTTGCAGAAACTATTCCAAGTGGCATTGTATATTCGGGTTGTTGAGGGCCGCCTGGCAGCTAAAATGGTATCAATAACCTGGTCAGAAAACTGCTCCTTTCTTAGACGTTCCCGCTCAACCTCCAAACGGCTAACTGGAGCCACTGAGGGTCCGGGTGTTGGAGGGGCCCCTGAGAGAGGGATATCCTGTTCGGGAGAATTTTCCAGGGAGGGGCCACCGATAAGTTGCGGAGGTCCGCAAACCATGGGCGTCTGGGCCAGTAGGGGGCCACTAGAATCAGTTCTGCTTTCTCGGAGATGAGCTTCTGGATGACTCTGGGGACTAGGGCTAATGGAGGGAATGGATATAGGAGCCCTGCAGGCCAGGGGCAATGGAGGGCGTTGTAATTCTCGGCCCCGTGGGAGGAGTACCTCGAGAAAAACCTGGGGAGTTGAGTGTTGAGGGGGCATGCGAAGAGGTCTACGGACGGGAGACCAAACCTCGTGGTCGCCTCCCTGAACAGTGACGGGTGGATGCGCCACTCGGACTGGTCCACCGTGGTCCTGCTCAGCCAGTCTGCTTGGGTGTTTGAGTCCCCTGAGATGTGTTCGGCTTTGAGGGAGAGGAGATTGCGCTCCGCCCAATGGCAGAGGCGCTCGGCCTCTCTCATCAAGCGTATGGACTGGGTGCCCCCTTGTCGGTTGACGTGAGCCTTGGCGGTGACGTTGTCCGTGAGTATAAGGACATGTCGCCCGCGTACCTGAGGGAGGAAGTTGCGCAGGGCCAGATGGATGGAGCGGAGTTCCAGCCAGTTTATACTGCATGCCCGTTCTGCCTGCGACCATCTGCCCTGTGTCGAGAGCGAGTGGATGTGAGCGCCCCATCCGGACAGGCTGGCGTCTGTGGTGAGGGTGAGGCGTTGGGGCTCCTTGAAGCAATGTCCCTTGCTGATGGTGGGACTGGTCCACCAAAGGAGAGACGTGAGGACCCTTGAAGGCACCTTGACCGTGGCCTTTGAATTGCTTCTGCCGGTCCTTTGGAACGGGAGCAGGAACCACTGTAGAGATCTGGTGTGTAACCAGGCCCAGGGAACAATGGAGATACATGAGACCATTTTACCTAGTAATTTAGACAATTCTAAAAGTGTTACCTTTCTTGATCGTCTGATATGTTTGACAGTTTCCTGGATGCTAAGGAATCTTTCCGAGGAAAGGAAGACCTTTCCTTGAACTGAGTCAATGACGGACCCCAAGTGGTTGATCCGTGTAGATGGTAACAATTGGCTCTTTTGCCAGTTTACTAGGAACCCATGGTCTTGGAGGGCAGAAAGAGTAGCTCTGATATCCTTTTCCGCTTGGAGTCTGGAGTGAGACAGGATGAGGATGTCATCCAGGTAACAGTGGAGACGAACCGGGAGGTTCCTGAGATGGGCCGCTAGAGCCGCGAGGACCTTAGTGAAGGTTCTCGGGGCAGAGGCCAACCCAAAGGGAAGGGCCACATATTGGAAGTGGCGGTGGTTGTAGCAGAACCTGAGGAATTTGGAATGGGAGGGCTGGATTGGGATGTGAAGATATGCCTCTGAAAGGTCTATAGAGGATAGCCAGTCCCCCTGCCTGATGCCCAGTAGAATGGACTGTAGGGTGTGCATCTTAAACCTGTGGTGGATCAGGTAACGGTTAAGGCGTTTCAGGTCTAGAATAGCCCTCCATCCCCCTGAGGATTTGGGGACTACAAAGAGATGGGAGTAGAACCCTTGCCCCCGCTGGAATGGTGGGATGGGTTGTATAGCCTGTATGGTGAGGAGATGATGGATAGCTGAATCCATTAAATTGCGTTTGGTGGGATCCCTCGAGGGGGGGGATGCCATAAAAAAGTCAGGAGGGGCGCGCTGGAATTCAAGCGCGAGACCAAGTCTGATGGTGTCCCGGACCCAGGCATCGGAGGTGGAGGAGTCCCATCAGTCGGCAAAATGCTTGAGGCGTCCACCGATGGGAAGGGAGGGACGGGATCTATCTGGTGCGCCGGAAGGGCTTCCCTCCTGAACCCCTGAAGGGACGCCTGTAGCTGCCGCCCCTCCTGTTCCTGTCGCCCGGATCAGCTCGATCCTGGGGCTGGAATGGCCAGAAGGAGGGGGGTCTCGGATACCTGGGCGGGAAAAGTGACTGGTAGAAAGGTCGGGAGGAACCTCTCCAAAATGGCTGAGGGGCTCTTGACTCTGACCTCCGAAAAAGGGGAGGAAGGAATTTTTTCTTGCTTCGGGTTTCAGCTAGCAATGGCTCCAGGGCAGTGCCAAATAGTTTGTCCCCCTTAATGGGGGCAGTGGCCAACTTAACCTTGTTTTTTACATCCGCCTGCCAGTGTTTGAGCCAGAGCAGGCGGCGGGTTGTAACATGAGAGGTTATTGCTCGGGTGGAGAACTTAACCGTGTGGTAGGTGGCGTCGGCCAAGAATTCTGCCGCTGCCGTCAGTTTGGCGATGTCCTGATGTGCCCTTGTGTTAGAGGGGGGGACATGCTGTTTCAGTTGTCGGAGCTACCGGATCGAAGACCTGGTGAAGAAGGATGCGGCCGTGGCCAATCTAATGTCCCAGGTGTCAGCTTGGTGGGCCCTACGTAAGGCTAGTTCGGACCTCTTGTCCTCGGGTTTCAGAGCCTCCAGGGGATCACTGGGGAAGGAGGAGGATGCTAAGCCAACGATGGGCTCATCTACCTCGAGGGTGTTAAGCAGGTTGCAGAAACTCGAATCGAGGTTAAAAAACCTCTTGTCCTGGCTGGATGGGGCAGGAGGGGTCCTTGTAGAGTCCAGCTGGTTTGAAACTAGGTCGTGAAATATGGGTGGAGCCGGAATAACCTCCGCTTCCACCACGGGCTGCCTAAAAATGGAATCCTCTTGTCCCTCCGCCGGGGAAGGGAGAGCCGAGGGGGACTGCACAGACAGGCCAGATATGTTCTTGGCCTTAAATAGGAGCAATTTAAACATGTGTGGCTTGAATAGACCCACAAAGGTGGGTTGATCGGGAGACCCTCGTCCTCGGACATATCCCCTTCCATAGGGTCTATCTCAGATAGGGGCTCCCCGTGGTGCGTGGACCCCCATTCAAATTCCTCCTCCTCCCTGAACTGATCCAGGTCTTCTATGGCCTCCTCCAGTTCCCCTTCTGGGAGAGGGCTGTCCCTCTGTAAAGGTACCTGACCATGAGGAGGGTCCGATCTAGGCGAAGACCTGACTGATAGCGACTCGCGTTCGGGCGCCATCGAGGGGGGACCGGACCTGGACATGTGCTGGAGGCCCTCTGCAATCCCCTGGCGGATAGCCCGTTCCATCCATGCCTGCATCTGTGCAGGGATCTCGACTGTGGCGGCCTCCTCCTGGCACAGACCCGCGGCCGTGGGCGTGAATGTAGCTTCGGGCGTCCGTCTGGACGTTGGTCCGGGGACCTGGTGTCCCTGGGATGAGCTGCGCCTGGAGAGGGAAGAGCAATCTGGAGGGGGGGGTGTCTGGAGGTAGAGGGAATGGAGGGTGGAAGGGCTGGAGGCACAGGTTGTGACTCTCTAGATCACCTGTCAAATTCCTTCTCCAGTACCTTATGACGTCTTAGGGCGTCTCTCTGAGAGGCCTTGGAAGGTTCTTTAGAAGCTTCCTTAGCCTGTCTGCGCAGGTGGTAGGACTTAGATCTGGCCTTCAAGGAAGGGCCTTTAGCGGAATTGTCATCTGCCATTTTAGAAGTAAGGACTGTAATAAATCTAAAGGCGGTTGGCTCGCCAAGGGTTCGACCTACAACAAAGGCCGGGTGTCCTTTCAGCTGGCCCGCGCCCCCTTTTGGAATTTAGATGTATACAATCTATAATAATCTTATTGTTATAATTATTAATATATATATATACGTATGTGTACAATTAAATCTATAATTCAATTAGTATTGATAATGTGTTATAGTCATATATCGATAAGATATATATATATATATATATGTTTTCTGAGGTTCTCGGGTATTTGTATGTGGATCTTTGGTTATTCGGGTTTTCTCCGCTACTTTGAATCTTACGCGGGAGAAAACCCGAAAACCTGAATAACCAAAGATCCATATATATATATATATATATATATATATATATATATATATATATATATATAATTATAATATTTATTATTATTATTATTATTATTATTATTTTATTATTTATTTTTTTGACAAGTATCTAATTCGAGGACTGGTTCAGTGCTCCCAGGAGGGAGTGACCCCAGAGGTTGATGTTAATTATGTTAATTATGAACGCCTGAGGCTGGAAAGGAGGCCTCTGGCAGCTGGAGCTCCCAGGCAACAACCGGGAGGGATAGGCCGCAATTCTTAGCTCTGAGCGCTGCTGCGGAAAGCCAACAATTTTTCCAATTCTTTATTAATGCCCCAATACAGCTCTCACAGGCTAGAAGGCCTGTGACTGGAACTAATAACTTCGCAGCTGCAATGAGGCCAGTTCAAAATGGCGCCCGAGCACGCGGCGGCTCCCAAAATGGCGGCCGCCCACGAACGTCTTATACACGGGCCGCTCAGAGCGAAGATTAAGCCTCTCCGGCAAGTCTAGAAGCCGTGAGAGGCAGCCAGGCAAGATATCGCCCCTTCCTGGGGCGATCGGCGTTCGCGGTGGGGGGGAACACCAGCTGCGCTTTTACAGCGCGATCCGATCAGGCCGCTGTAAGGGCGGCGTGGAGAAGCGGCAGGAAGAAAACCGAAATGGGGGCGAGTGGGTTGGCGCCGGAGCGCGAAAACCGCCCGCTATCCCCCTTGGGGGCGAAGAACGCGCTCCCCTTGCTGTAAGTCCACCCCAAATGCGCAGAGCTAAAGGAAGAAAACAGTAAATAAGTCAGACCTGAATTTAAAGGGAATACTTGAATCGGCCAAGGAGAAAGATTCACACAGCCTATCCTCACGAAGGCTGAGCATAAACTGGGGAACGCAAGGGACCCACGTGATACAGGGCGGAGCGTTCCTCAGTAATTAAGCTCAGCCTTCAACGACGCAGACTGAAGCACCTCCCACTCTCTGGATGATCCGAACGGCTCTAAGGAGAATATTGTGTAACATATCTAAAATCTTCTTATCAGAATGCAGTATCAGGAAGTCAAGCATACTACTCCTCAAAACAGAAGAAAAAAATCCAGAAAATCCTGTCCTTGTTCACTTTGAATCCCCATCCTCTATGTATTGCAACCTGTAGCTCTAGTCTACACCATCCCCCAAAACATTAATTGCACAGCCCGTGGCCACAAAAAAACAGCCTCCTCCTATGCCTAAGGGCCATAGGCAAAAGTCTATAGTGGCGCTGATTAGTCACTGATAGATTTAGAAGATGATTCTAACATAGCGAGAGCCTTGCTTTTAAAAAGAAGTCTTAGAAACACTGTCTTACCTTTCCAGTCTATTTGTTTCAGTTACTTTAAGAAAGTTAGTTTTTTTTAAACACACACACACTCAAAGACATTTTTGATCAGGTAGTAAGAAACCCACCGTCTCTCTCCTGATATTTGTAACAGTTAGCGTGGTCTCACTCTGTGACTTAATCCTCACAAGAACCCTATGAGGGAGATACATTAGACGTAGAGACAATAACTAATGTAATATAGTTCAGTTTAGTACAAAAACTGAAAGAAAGGCCAGAGGGGATCCAGCTCCTTTATTGGTTGTGATAGCTTACCTTAGCTATTGTTTCAAGAAAAAGAGAAAGAGCTCACAATACGATTAAATGGAAAGATTGGAGGTGGGAATTGTGGATATAATTTATCTTTCTTCCCTATTCACACAACCCCATAATTCAAGAACAAATGCTGTTCTGCTAGAATTGCTTAGCCAGTTTTCGATTCAAGAGACAGAGACTTTGATTCGAGCCAAACTCAATTAATTTCTTTAATAAGATTTTGCAAACCATTATTTCAGAGAGTTTGCCGAAGTCCAAACACAACTGTTGCTTTCTATTTAGTTGTGCCCATTTAGTAATTCAATCAGTCAAAAAAAAAAAAACCATCAACTTCCACTGACATAATTTAGTCTCTATTAGTCTCTAGGTTCTTGAAGATTTCCATCAAGTTTCTGTTATTATGCTACATATTGAGCAAGGACAACTATTTGGAGGCTCAAATAAGACTCACACAAATTACTGTGGGAGTGGGGGAGATAGAAGCCTATAATACAGAACTGTTGTTCCCAATTTTGTTGCAAATTAAAGGTTGTTTAACAAGGATTGGGATTCAGCCAATTTCCACAACTTGAACCAAAATACCGCAACAGATTCTTGCTATCAAGAGAAGGAAAGAACAAAGGTGTAGTGAATAAGAAGTCAGACTAGGACCAGGGGGAGGCAGGTTCCAATCAGTCATAGAGATTCATTTGTACCAATCACTCTCTCTAGCTCACAAGACTGTTGCAGTGGGGGGGGGGGCATAAAAAGAGGGGGAACTATGTATATTGTCTTCAGCTTCTGAATAAAAAGCAGGATATGCATCTAACAAATTAACAGGCCCATATATTAAAGTGATGTCAGCTTACACTATCAGCACTCATTTATTAGTGCCCAAAATATAAATGCAAAGCTAACTTTGGCCACCTTTGTACACACTGACTTTAGTGAGCCTCACAAACTTTACCATGGGTCAAAAATATTGTATATCATATGGCTTTAGATTAAATTTAATCATGGCTGCTTCGATAAAATCCAGGACTTTGGAGAAGGAAGAAAAGGATGAATTTTCTATCTTTCTCTTACCATCCCAGTTCTGATAATCACACCTACACAACATTTAAAAGTAAAAAAGAAAAACTATCATCTTCCTACCTACCTAACCTACCTACCCACCCATCCATCCATCCATATACACAAACACACACATCTCAGTGAATTTATATGAAGCCTGGTCCTCTGTCTTCTCCTCAGCTCTCCATGGTCCTGAATTTTGGATTTCCGAACTGTAAACTTTTCTCAATTGGCCAAGTTCCTCCCCATGTGTCAGCCTTCAAGATTTTTCTCCCTTTGCTTTGCTTCTTTCGGCTGTCATAAGTAACGGGGGGGAGGAGGGGGGAATGATTATGGGAAATGAGCTGGAGGTGTTACAAACCAGAACTATATAAGCTGGGGGGGGGGGGTACATTCTTGCTTAGGTTTCTATCCTATGCTATGCGCAGCTGCAACCCTTTATCAAACTATGTCAAGGTCAACGGACAGAAGCCTCATCACCACCTGGAGATGCCCACATGATGATATACACAACTTTTAATTGGATGAGCCAATTGAACTATTGGGGGTGGGAATGTTGCCATTACTTTGTATATGTGATTTACGCGCCCATTTTCTCAGATTCAGAATTCTTTTGTTGCTACCACTTGATTTCCAGTAAAAGATATCTTTTCTCTGATTAAAAGAGTCTAAGTATTTCTTTCTTGGATTTTGAATGGAGCACCAGCTGACACCACGTTTCACAACATAAGCCCACAATAATAGGCATCCATGGATGACAGTTTCCAAAACAAGAAAGGGACCATTCAAGAAAAATGTCTGGCTTATCAAAGGCCTGTTCACAATACACATACTGAACATGTATTGCAAGTGGAGTGATGGCTATTAATAATGTTCCACTGACAGTTTAGTTCCCTGCTCTAAGAAGCCCGCTGCAATTGTCCCAGTGAGGCCATCAAATTGATATGAATACATTACAAACATTGCTGTCATCCCAGACAGTTCAATAATAATGGAAAGGAGAACTGTAAGCACCAATAAACTCAGATTACTCCAGTTTAAATGTTTAAGCCACAGCCTATTAACCCAGAGATACAGCCTCAGTAATATTCAGAACAGTAAAGTAATGACAGGGAGATGTAAAATGGGAAATAAAATAAGAACAAATCTGTTCTGCATTTCTCTTAATTCAAGGTCAAATAACCCAACATCTAAAAGGATAAACCAAAATTAAAACATGGGAAGAATATATACAATACATCTTGAAATAACTGAGTCAACCAGAATTGCTGGGAGTTGGTCAGATGATGATGATGATGATGATGATGATGATGATGATGATGATTTGCACAGTCAGCCAGATGTTTAGACTAGGTTTGGCTTTTTTGTCTACTTATCGAGTCCTTACCAAGGACCTGGGATAGGCAAATCTGGATGTTTGATGGTGTTACAGATACTGCCACAGGATGGAAGCTGTTCCAAGTAAAGCTGCCTTCTGCAATTGACTGATGGCAAATTTTTCAATGCCTATGGTATTCAAGTGATGGTCCAGTTGTTTTGGGACTGCACCCAAGGTGCTTATGACTATTGGTACTACCCTTCCTTGCCTTTGCCATAGTCTATTTCTATTTGTAGGTCTTTGTATTTTGTTATATTCTCTAGTTCTTTCTCTTCTCTTCTGCTGTCTCCAGGCACTGCCACATCCACTATCCAGACTTTTTTGTCTTTATCGACAACTGTTAAGTCCGGGGTGTTATGTGGCAGGTGCCTGTCTGTCTGGATTCTGAAGTCCCAGAGCAATTTAACTTTTTCATTTTCTATGACTTTTTCTATTTTATGGTCCCTATTAGGAATATAAGTCACCTAACAGCTATTTGGGTTGGAAATATATAAATCAAGACAGACATTTTAATACTGTATCTTTAAGAAAATCCTAGAAGTGTAATTGGGTGTGGTTTCTCAAACAGCCATAAGATGGAGCCATAAACCTGGGTTGTTTTAGTCTTAGTCACAGAAGAGAGTGTGAGTGAGTCCCTGTTTTCCTTCTGTTGGAGAGTTTTGCCATTCCTCCATTTTTCTTAATTGACTGATATTTTTGGATTTGATGTAAGTCTGATACTGAACTGTTTTTGATACTGGACTTTGTTATTGGATTATCCCTGGACTGAAAACTGACAGATCTTACCTGTGAATGACTTTGGACTGTGTTTGAACTTTGCTTTAACGTTTCTGGAAGTAAAAACCTACATTTACGGTACAGTGTATCTGTGTGCTGTGTGTGTATTATTCAAACACTACTCTCTATTCGTCTCCCTGTACATGCTCATTCTCCTAACGGGGAATTATCTCAACAGTCTCACCAGTTCCTGCTTACAGGCAAATGATATTTCTTGCAGCTCTTTCAATGCACCATTGTTGCTACTTTGTCATGCTACTGCTTGTGGTCAATTTGTGCAATCTTCTTGCAGCAACTTACCAGGTGGTCCACTGTTTCTTCAGCTTCTTTGCATAGGCAGAACTTACTGTCTGTTCCTGTCTTCTCAATTCTGGCTTTGTATACATTTGTCCTTAAGGCTTGGTCTTGCATAGCCAGAATTAATCCCTCAGTCCCTTTCTTTAACTTTCCTGCGTTTAGCCATTGTCAGGTATTGTTATTATCTGCTTTCCCTGCTATCTTTTTAATGTACTGGCCATGTAATGCTTTGTCTTCCCATGCCTCCATTCTGTCCTTCATTTGGTCTTTCTTGTAGGCCAGTTTGGTTTCTCTGGTAGTCAGCAAGCCTTCCTGGAATATTAACTTCAGTGCATCTTCTTCATTGTCCTTCAGATATTCTTTCAAAGCCCTTTTTTCTTCTTCAATTATCTGATATACTTGCAACATTCCATGCCCACCTTGGTAGGTAGAGTCTGTCAATGTTGCTGTGAGGATGAAGGGCATGATTCATTGTCATTATTTTTCTGGTCTTCCTATCCATTGCTTTTAATTCTGTTTGAGTCAAGTTCACTATTCCAGTTGTGTATCTAATAACTGGTATTGTCCAGGTGTTGGCCTTAAGTTGATTGCCTTAAGTAGATTTAAACATAGCTTTTACCCAAGTGCTGTGATCAGGTTAAATGCAGAGTTATGAATCTGGTGGTCTTAACATATATATATCCTGGTTGTATAGTTTTTAATTGTTAATTGTTTCAATTTGTTTTACATTGTTATTTGTATATGTCTTTTGGTGTTGTTCAGTTGTATGTTGTGAAAGAGCACCTTATTTCGTTGTTCTCAGGTTCTGAGTACAATGACAATAAATTTATCTTATCTTATCTTATCTTGATGGTATTTCCTCCATTGAGTTTGGACTTTAAGATCTTTTTCACTGTCTTGATATATTCACCTCTAATTAACTGTATTCGTATTTTCTTGACTTCAGTGTGCTTGATGTTGTCAACTTGAAAGATACCCCAGGTATTTGTAGTAATCATCTTCTTCCATACTCTTAATGTTATTTTCATGGGGCATCTTGATTCCTTAAGTTTTCACTATTTTTCCTTGTTTGATAGTGAATGTGGCACATTTGTCCAATCCAAACTCCATTGCAATATCTTGGCTATATATACGAACAGCGTTTTTCCATACAGCTTCAGATCATCTATTATTATTATTATTACCCTCAAGATGTCAACAGCACTGTTTCCAGTTCACCACAAGCTTCCTGTTCTGACCTGTTTTTCTCTTCTACTGATGGAATATGAAGAAATATCATTAGGTTTTCTTTGCATTTGCCAAACAATGTATAAGGAGTAATGGAATCTGAATAAGCAAAATATACAAACGGGATCTGAAATAAAGTAAGATGAGTGTGATTTGTAGCAAAGTTTATTTTAAAATGCATAGTAGTTGATTACATGAAACAATGACAAAAAAAATCCAAAACCCATAATAATATATTGCTTTAATGACTTGAGTAGAGGAAAAGGAATAGGGAAGCAGTTTTAAAAAGAAGAAACAATAAAAAGAATGTAAATAGTTATTTCTCTTATTAAAAAGTTAACAAAAAAGAACAATTTATTTTGGAAGAATAAAGGTGGGGGGAAAAAGCTACCCCAGTGATTCCAAACTCACTAAAAAAAAAATTATTTAAATTTTCACAAAACATACAAATACAAATAAAATATCTTTTTTTGAGAACAGCGTGGCCCGGGGTTATCACTTCTCCATACAGACATAAACTCAATACATATTTATCTTATACATTCTAATCCATATTTTATAACTATTTTTACATTTTTTTCCAATAGCTTTTCCCTTTCTTTACTTCCTATAGCCTCATTTTAAATTATCTCATTCCTTTCTTAATTCAATTACATATCTTTTTTAAAATCTTTCTAATCAATGTTTTTATACTTTCGTCTGTCCTGTTTACAATTTCATATTATCTTTTCACATAAAACAAATTTTCCCCTGTAATTACTAGACTGGAGTGTAACACCTTTGTATCTTTTTTCAAATCTTATTTTAAAAAATTAAGTTACATCTTTACAGTTATAACATTCATTTTCTAACCTCTATTTTATAACACATACCTATTTTCAATCGAATTCTGCTTGGTACATTCTCTTAAAATACACACTAAATTCTTAAAAGAAAAAAGTATATATGTATATATATATGTGTGTATATATGTATAACAATAGTAAATGGAATAATTATTCTATTCAAGTACAGCTCTGCCATTAATATTAATAACAATCTTTTACATTTCTAATTCTTTTAACAAACATTACCTAGTAATATCAGTTGTCTTTCACTTTAATCATCTATATTTCATATTTTACTTATTACTGTCTTTAAATAAAAAACCAAACAATAGTTATTAACAGTAGTCAATAAAGTTATTATTCTTATTCAAGTTCATCTTGTCATCTGATAAAAATCTTCCATGTCTCTTTTCAGTTTTTTTAAACGTTCTTTTCAAATCATTGAGAGCCTTATTCTCTTTACAAACAAATATTCCACTACACATCAATAGAAATTTTTTCTATCACTTTAATCATCTAACATATTTTCTAACTATTTCTAATATAACAATGCTATCCCATGCACCCTTGCAGAATCCTCTCCTTAAGTTAAATTTTAACCATTGTCTCTGTGTCTTTTAAATAGGTTTATACCTTTAATTCTTGTACATTTTTCCTGTACCTCTATATCTTGTTTCTGTTTTTTGTAGCTTCTTTTCCTTTCCCTCTTCCCTCTCTTCTTCTCCCTCCCCCTTTTATTCCCTTTTCTATCTGATTCTCCCTTCTGTGATCCTCCCTTCTGCTTCTTCCTGATATTATGATTACTTTTCAAATTACTCTTTTTTTTTTGGTTGTTGCTTCAGTGCTTAAGTTTTTAACTCCTTTTCCCCCCTTTTCCTTTTTTACTCCGCTTAAAATTGCTTGGTCATTAAAGATGGCTTCTTCGTTGTCCCGCCCTTCTTGTTCTGCCAACGTTTCTTGTTGTTTTTCATAGTTCAAGATCTCCATTTCTAAAAATTGAAATACGAAGCCAAAAGATTCTCTTCCGTCGTGCATCTTCTTTTTGATCTTTAAGTCTCATTTTTAACTCTTCAAGGAGTGATGCCATTTTAAAAAATTTTAAACAACCCCCAACTGATTTTATTTTATTTCATTAGGATCCTCCATCCAAAGTTCCAGGAATCATCCAATAATCCAAAACCGTTTCTTGCTTCTTTTCTCACTTTCTCTTTCCAGGGGCTTTGTTATCTTATAACAAAGTTTCAGCTACAATGTATCTTTGCAAGCCTTGTTAAAATTCCACTATCATTTTTTTTAAGTTCCAGGTGGTCTCCTCCATTTTCCAGATTCCACCCTCTTTTTCCCTCTGCTGCTTTCTTTCTTTTTTTAAAAGAGTTTTTAAATTATCCAAGAATCTTTACCCCTTTGACACTTTATTTTCAGCTAGAAATAGCCTATTAATGTCAAAGTGGATTATTATCAATTTCTTATTCGAATCTCTTCTTCTTAATATTCCAAGTCAGTTAAAACTGTCGATGTTAGAGGGAAAAAAGCCAATTCCGTTTCCTTTCCGTTTCTCTTTTGCAGCTTAAAATCTTTTTTAGGAATAGTATTAGTCTTTAAAATTCAGGTTCCAGGTACCTTAAATAGATGTTCTCCATTCAACCCGGTCTGTCAAACTTTCTCCTTTAAACTTCCTCCTGCACAATCTTGTCTGGTCGGGTTCTTCTTTGAGGTGGCCATTTCTGAGGAGAGATGCGGTTCTCCTCAACCCTGCTGACGGCTCCCCCTTCTTCACCACCTCTACGGGGTGGCTTCAGCCCCGAATCTGGGCGGCTCGGGGCGCTCCAGCGGTGAGCACGTATCAAAACCGCGGACAGATCGTGATTTCGGCTGGTCGTCGAAGAAGCCCAAACCGGAAGACCCAAACTCACTAAAAATTAACAAGGAACATCACAGGAGGTAACCTAGAGAGATGATATGGACCAGAGCAGGTGAGTGGCATACTTACTGCTTCCCATAGGAGCAAAGCACTATGCAGCTCAAAAGATCCTGCAAGTAAATGTCTTTGCTGCCTGTCAGAATGATTAGCAGTAAAAAGCAAAGCCGGAATTTTTAAGCAGTGTCAGTTTAGCCAATCCAATAGATCAGGGGCCCATTCCTGTCATTCCTCATGTCTTTTCCGAAACCAACTTTCCTCAAGCAAACATCTTTCACATTGTGTAATTACCAATTTCTATACAAATTCTCAAAGGAGGTTACAGTTCCCCTACAGCACCATTTATAGAAAGTAAAAATCCTACCCTGACAAAGTATGAACTATATTTATTATCTATAAAGAAACAGCAGCAGCTTTTACCAGATTGGGCCTAAAAGTCCATCTAGTTCAACATTCTGGGACCACTTGAAGGCAGCAGGTCTTCTGTATCATTTGCCCAAGCAACTGGAATCATTATACAGTAGCATTTAGGTAATAATTTCTCTATTAATTTGCTTTAGCTTTTCTTTAAAACTAATAATATCCATCATGGCATTTAATGGCGATGATGAAACCAACATATTACAGGTTTAATAAATGCAAGGATGTGAGCCTATAGACCAGATTTTAACAAAAAAGGAAAGGAAAACAAATAAGTACATTTTATAATATTCTATTCTACAAGCAATTAAAACCATTTTTACAAAAGCTCTGGGAATTTTTGGTTCTCACAAAAATAAGTACCCAAGAACAAATATAAATAAATAAAACAAGATAATTATCCATGTCTCCATCATTTTATGAAGTTCTATTTCTTTCCACTATTCTTCATATAAGCACTTCAGGGATCATGAGCTGGCCATAAAACAGGTAGTCTTCAATTTATGACCACAATTGGAACTAGAATTTATGCGGATAAACAACACAGTTAAGTGATTTGTGCCTGATTTTACAACATTTTTGGGGGGCCAAGATTGTTAAACAAACCACTGCAATTGTTAAGTGAATAATGCAATTGTTAAGCAATTTTAGCTTCCCCTGTTGACTTTGCTTGTCAGAAACCAACTGGGAAGGTCACAAAAGGTGATCACATGGTCCTGGGATGCCACATCTGTTTTAAGTACTTGCAAGTTGCCAAGTGCTTGAATTTTGACCCTGTAACCATGGGGATGCTGCAATGGTCATAAGTGCAAGGACCAGGTTGTAAGTCATTTTTTTCAGGGCTGATGTAAGTTAGAATAGTCATTAAGCAAATGGTTGAAAGTTGAGAAGTACCTCTAGTCTGTCCCTACAAAGTAAGATATGTTGCATAACTTATACTGTCTCTCACTAAAGTCCCTGGTGTCTGTATTCAATATGCTGAATTTGACTGTGCATATTCTTGACTTATGGTTATGCTGATTTAAGATATGAGAGTGATTTTAGCTGATCCAAATGACTCATTCCTTCCCTGCTCTAGCAGGGACTTGCTCTTTCACATTAATAATGTCCTTTTCTGGCAAACTTCCTAGTCATGACTGTCACAAATCCACTTGAAATCAGTTTTGTATTTAAGAAAACAGTTTTGTATTTTCACTGCTACTAAACCAACCAACCAACCAACCAAAAAGCATGATCTCAAATGTATCTATTCTATGATAACATCTTTATATTGAGGATGCCCAGCATCTTCCAATTGTAGTTTTTTGTCACTCTCAGTGGCTACAGTTATCCAGAAGTTTGAAAGGGGTATTCAAGTGAGAATATAGTATCTTCTTATCTTAGCGGAATCAAAACATGAAGTTGACAAATCAGCAGCTGTTTGTTCAACACCCAAGCAATTTTGTTCTACCTTACAAAGAGGATTTCCACAATATTTTGCCTGAAGCAATACTTGCAATCAGCTTGGGGTCTGTGAAATAAATCGTAAGAATGGGAAATGCTGAAAAATTGCAACATTGACTGTGGTTTGCTCTAGAAGTCACAAAAAAACCAACAATTAATTCCACAGACAAGTGGACAGGGAAGCAGTGCTACCACCTATGACAAAGGGACGGTCCAAGGCCTCCCATTTGTCATCCTTAGATGACATCCTTAGACAAACTTCAACAGATAATTAGAACTGCAGAAAAAACTATTATTACCAACCTGCCTTCCATTGAGTATCTCTATACTGCATGAGCCAGAAAGAGGGCTGTGAAAATATCTACAGACCAGTGATGGTATGTCACCGATTTGGCCAAACCGGTAGTAAAAATCACTACCAATTGGGCCTAACAGGTAGTTTAAAAAAAGCCTCCAATCAGCTGAGAGGATAAAAGACCGAAAAACGCATGGAAGGGTAGGAGGGTCACTCCTAGCTTTTTGTTTCTTCATCCTCTCAGCTGATTGGCTTGTTAGGGGCGCACGCATTAGGGGCACACGCACACGCACAATCACCCATTAAACCAGTAGCTACTAAGGTAGGATCCCACTACTGCTATAGACCCCTTACATCCTGGACATACTGTTGGAGTAAATTTGCCTAGCTGGTCAGTCACTCTGGCAAGATGTACCAATAGTCCTTGACTTATGACATAATTGGGAGTGGAACTTCTGTTGTTAAATGGGTTGTACCTAATTTTACAACTTCTGCTGTAGTCATGAAATAAATCACCATAGTCGTTAAGTGAAGCACACAGTCATTAAGTGAATCCAGCTTCCCCATTGAGTTTGCTTTTGTCAGAAGCCAGCTGGAAAAATTGCAGATGGTGATCATTTGACTCTGGGATATGTAACCATCATAAATCCATGCCGGTTAGTTACCATGTGACCACAGGGACGCTGCAGCAGTTGTAAAGTGTGAGTTGCAACTTACTTTTTTTCAGTGCCATTATGACTTCAAACAGTTGTTAATGGTTATAATTCAAGGGCTACCTATAGTAAAAAAAAAATGTCATTACAGCAAGGGAAACAAGAAATATATAACTCTAGTCTAAAAGTAGGACTCCCATGGCCCATATATTTATTTTAAAAAATTTCTTTGTTCTGATGAAATCCATCCTAAACTTTTG
Organism: Notechis scutatus; assembly: GCF_049901735.1. Lineage (NCBI taxonomy): Eukaryota > Metazoa > Chordata > Lepidosauria > Squamata > Elapidae > Notechis > Notechis scutatus. Next base: position 106,555,544 of record NC_142011.1, on the reverse strand, counting down.
CAGCTTTTATAGTTTGGCATTTAGCCCTGCTGCCTTTGCTGAAGCAAAACCTCAGCAATTTGAACTAACATAAGTAGGTGAACAAAAAGAAGACACAACAATGGCAACAATAAAAAGAACAGAATACAATTTGTAAATAAATCAGTCAGTGGAAAAAAATAATCATCCACACCATAATGCCTGCAAAATGGGGAAGGTAGAGAGAAGGAGAAAAGAATGGTAGAGAATTATCTTCTGGGAAACAAGGTCCAATTATAAAAGAAAAAGAAAAAAAAGAAAAGTTGTGCTAAGAAACAGAGAGAAAATAAACTTACTAAAAATATATAACGAAACTTGACTATCCCCAGTTTTTGCACTGATCTGAATTTTATAAGCTTTTCCAATCAAAGTATTGTATATATTGCTTGCAAAGCACATTGGAAAGAATACATGCACGTTTATCTTCATACATGAATTTTCATGTGGACTTAGCTAAACCGTTTGCAAATGAATGTGGCAGCACAATGAATGAACTTAACATTTGAAAGAAGTATAACACCGATTAATCCACTCTAGTTGCACCAGCACAGAACTACAAAATTGAGCAAATGGGGCAATAAAGCATTTACTGAGTTAGTTTTGAAACCCTAAAAATATGTCACAATCTAAGCTATGCTTTAAAAAGGCAATTTAAGCTAATTCTTTTCTCGCTCACTTTTATCTGTTTTCTTTCCACTTGCTGGGGAAACCTTCCATATAGTAGCTACGCTCCTTCCCTATAGTAGCTAAAGAAATATTAGCACAAACTAAACAGTACTTAGCAGTGAGCCTATTTTGTAGTACATCTTTCTGCAAAATGTATTCTCCCTGTAATGGGACATTAATGTGCGCTTGCTTTTATTACTGCAATTACAGGTTATAAATCACAATGTGTCCCTCACTAACAGAATCTATAGGAATGTTCTGTGTTCCCTGGGTAGCAGTTGAATGCTTAGCTCCCACAGCGTCAAGGCTGCCTGTTTTCTTAACTATGGTGGTAGCTACACAGAAACTGAATTGTTATTATCCAGACTCCCCGCCTCCCACATTGTCCTCCGCAAAGGAAAAAGAAGAAGAAGGGGGGAGCCAAGCCATAGCTGTAGGCTTGCCTCAGGAGGCCATTGAGTGTCACAGAAGCCTGTGGCACCCTCTGCCTGCTGCCAGAGGGAATCATCATCCCCTCCAGAGCACACCTTCCATTTTAATGTAGACCAAAGAGAAGAAATAAATTTGCCTTTCCCAAGAAAACGCATGCTCTAAATCACTGCTATGAATAGAAGTGATTCAGAAGACGAGGTGGGAAAGAAAGAAACACCAGGAGACGAGGTGGGAAAGAAAGAAACACCAGGGTGCCCACCTCTGGAAGCAGCTGAAATCACAAGTAATCTCAAGAGACTGAGAAAAACATGTTATCTCAGAGGTCCTAGTAGAATGGATATATTAGAATGGCAGCTTTGGCTAGGTGTCAACACTTGAAAGAAACACATAAGGGCAGAAAACCTATTAAGAGAAGGGGGCAAGGAGGAGTGCAGCTTATTCAAACTAAGGTTACTCCTTAATGTTTCTTCCTTTTCTCTGGTGTGATACAGAGGATGCATCATGGCAACAGTGGCTTCTACTGCTGCTGTTGTCTATTTAAGTATGCTTACAAGTAATTCAATGTATTACCTTACTCGGTCTCTCCTTTCTCTAGGAACAGATATAGAACAAACCCAAAAATCATCATATTCAGGAATCTACTCCTTTGCAGATTTACACTGCTTAATTCAATCCAGTTTATAATACAAAATTAGCTGGCTCAATCATATCATAAATCCACTGCATTTACTGCTCCAACTTCTATTCAGGAAACAATACCATAGTTGTATTTCCGTACTACAGAATACCATGGTATTTCAGCTGAATTGTGTCACATTGATATAACTGAGTCTGAAGTGTGCTTCTCTTCACCTAGATAAGAGTCTCTGACTCCAATAATGGCTAGCCACATGCTGTGCAAGTTTCACAAGCAGAAATTATGCAAGAAAACTCTCCCTTCAAGCATCTTACAAGCAAAGATATGGTGCTTTTGCGGGGGGGAGTGAGTAGGCGTGTACATATTTTACGTCTTTTCCATTTTGACCCAGAAAATATTGCAGTTTTTTTTTCCTTACACAATCTGAGAGATACTTGGGATTGTTTTTCCCTCATTGAGTATATTACCGAATCTATATACTGTATGGACATATTACAATTGCTATTTGCTTGAATGTATGCTTTTCCAGATGGATAAGCAAAAACACTAATGCATTGAACTTCATCACAATTACAAAGCTGACTACAATCAAACAGGTATTTACCCTGTAGTTGCATGCCAAACTCTAACACAGATTCTGATCTGTGACCCCCTGGGCTACATAGCTGCAGAGTGTAATAAGGCTTGCTGATTGCTTATGTGCTGACTTCATTCCCTTAGAAAAACAAATTTTATGGCTAGGAAATGATATGGTACCACAGGCTCCTTTGCAGAACAAAAGTAGTCTTTCTGCCCAAGAAAAAAAAAGAAAAATAATGACAAATCAAGCAGGCGGTATATATCAGCATTTACTACCCATCCTTTCCATATAAAGATGAGAGCTTGTGAGGAATTATCAGCAGCCATCAATTTTGAACAGCTACCTAATAAAGAACATATTCATGTTTGCTTGAATTTCTGTGATTGCACTGTATCAGAACGTTATTGGAAAGATGATAGCATAGTGTCAATAGGTCTCTAGGTCAATAAGTCAATGAAAGACCAATAACAAAATTTTAGAGCATATAAGATCATATATATGTATGTATGTATGTATGTATCTATGTATATATATGTATATGTATGGTGTTCAGCTTTGTTCGGGTATTTTCCCACGTCATTATAGTTGTGCTTTTAAAGTTTTAGCAACGTTTCGGCAGAATCTCATCTGCCATCATCAGGCTTCTGTATAGTGTTCGTCTGTGTGTCAGGCTTTCACAGCCATTTCTGTTTTAAATATGGTGCTAGCCTCGTGCTTTGTTAGAATTGTTTTTTTTTCTTCATCCTGATTGGTTGGGAGTCTTGGTGTATGTTTATTTGTCTTGGAGTTTGCTGCCTTCTGCTTGATTCATGTTTCTAATATCTTCTGTCTGTTTTGTAGTGGTTTTTTTTTTTTTTTTGTCTTGATTAGCTGGCAACATTGTGTTTCGTGTATTGGGGGCTTTTAGCGCAGCTTGGCTTCAGGTGAATGGCCGGCTATCGTTTATTAGGAATTAGATTTCATCTGGGTGGCTGGCTGGGGTGTGCTTGGGCATTATATATATTTAATGACACCATTAAAGCCAACATCTTTAACACATTCTTTGGCTCAGTATTTGTAAACAGCAATGGATCATGCCCAGTATTTCCTAGTCGAACCACAGACAACTACAATGATCTAATACATATCGATTTTACAGAAGACAATGTTGAAAAAGCACTAGGCAATCTAAAACCATCTCTATCTATTGGACTGGATAGAATATGTGCCTACTTCTTAAAAAAGCTATCCACTGCCACAGCCGAACCTCTAAGCATAATCTTTGAAAAATCTTTCAGGACCAACTCCTTGCCAAACCTATGGTCACTAGCCACGGTCATCCCCATCTTCAAAAAGGGAGACCCCAGCCTAGTTGAAAATTACAGACCAATCTCTTTATGCTGCGTCACCTGTAAAGTCATGGAATCAATTATTAACCAATCCATTATCCTCCACTTAGAGACAAACAACCTACTCTCCAATAAACAATTTGGTTTCAGAAAAAAACTATCTTGTAATCTGCAACTCTTACACTGCAAAAATATATGGACTACACAACTCGATCAGGACAAAGCAATAGACGCAATTTACATAGACTTCTGTAAAGCCTTTGATTTAGTGGTACACGACAAACTACTCCTAAAACTAAAATCTTATGGTGTCTCTGGACACCTGCATAACTGGATAGAAGCATTCCTGTCAAACAGACAACACATGGTCAAAATTGGGAGTGTCCTGTTAAATTCTGTACCTGTCAACAGTGGTGTCCCCCAAGACCAACACTCTTCATACTCTATATAAATGAGCTCTGTGATCATATTAAGAGCAACTGCGTTCTCTTTGCTGATGATGTAAAGGTAGTCAACACCACAAATAATACTGCTACCCTTCAAAAAGACCTTGACTATGTATCAGAATGGTCAATCAAATGGCAACTTCAAATCTCAACAAATAAATGCTCTGTCTTACATATTGGCAAAAAAAAATATCAGAAAATAAAATACAAGCTGAATAGTCAAGACCTTGTTGATGATTTAAACTCTGTCAAGGACCTTGGAGTACTCATCTCGAATTATCTAAGTGCTAGAGCCCACTGTTACTACATAGCCAAAAAGGCATTAAGAGTTATTAACCAAATCCTATGTAGCTTTTTCTTTAGTAATATCACACTACTAACTAAGGCCTAAAAAACATTTGCTAGACCAATACTCGAATACAGCTCATCAGTCTGGAACCTGCATTACGTATCTGATATTAATAGTTGAGAAAGTCCACAAATATTTCACAAGAAGAGTTCTCCACTCCTCTACTCGTTGCATAATACCTTATGCCACCAGACTTGAAACTCTAGACCAGTGGTTCCCAACTTTTTTTTCACCCCGCACCCCTAAAGAAATTTCACTCGAACCTTGCACCCCCTGAAATAAATAAAAAATAAAAATGCCAACATATAGCCAATATCCTATTATTTACCTGGACTTTTCTCACACCCCCTGGAATATCGTCTCGCACCCCCAGGGGGTGCAAGCACCCCAGGTTGGGAACCCCTGCTCTAGACCTAGAAAACCTAGAACTACGCTGCCTTCGGTCTGTTTTAAGTATAGTATATAAAATCATACATTGCAATGTCCTACCTGTCAATGAATACTTCAGCTTCAACCATAGCAATACAAGAGCACACAACAGATTAAAAACTCAAGGTAAACCGCACCAAACTGGATTGCAGGAAATACGACTTCAGCAACAGAGTGGTCAATGTCTGGAATACTCTACCTGACTCTGTGATTTCTTCCCCAAACCCCAAAAACTTTAACCTTAGACTGTCTACTATTGACCTCACCCCTTTCCTAAGAGGTCTGTATAGTTTCTTTTTATTTTTCTTATATGTATCCATTTCATGTATTCATAACTATGTTTATTCTTATACCTGTTATCTTATAATTGCTTGACAAAATAAAATGAATAAATAAAAAAACTCTGAAGCAGCACTATTCCGTATAAATTCCATATAAATATTTTTTTTTCACTTCTTACAAGTGTTAAGGTGACCTCTACCATACAGGAACAGATTACTTCACTTGTATGCTGAAATGCTATATGCAGTCGCTATCACCAATACTGAGGTCACTGGGCATAGCAAATTAAAGAGGTAAGCTTATTAGAAGCATAGGTGTCTTATTAGAAGCATCACAAATTAAACCTTTCCTCCTCATCTAGCTTGATTTTAAGAAAATCCTTCTCCTTGATGTTTAAACGTTACCTGCTATTAACTGAGCAGCCCGAAAGATGTTTTAAAAAGCAATCTGTAACTACAAACAAGATCTGAAATATCACTTGTTAAACTTTACAAGGTCATACCAAAGACCTTCCTCTGAACATATGCAGGCACTCTTTCCCTTTTTCCTGTGTCACTGTCACTTCAGTGGATGTTCTGAGAACAGGTTAATTCTTCATGTCACCTTCCTGCATTGCCATCAGAGAAGTGCAGACAAGCCTTGTCACCCTTGTCAAGTATATTCAGCTCATTGTCATGCTCCCTGCCGGTGGTTCTTTAGCTGAAAGGTTTTGGGACTGCAGAAACCAAACCTCCTGAGGAAGAACACCACCAAGCAATGGCATAAGCAAGCTGTGGTCATTAAAAGGAGCCAGTGAATACCAAAGAAACTGGAGATTCAGCAGAGATGGAAAGAGATGGAACCACCCTTTCTCTCTTTTAGGAAAATGCTGGATGTCAGATGGCCATGTTTGTTACCTATTACTGTAGTGCTGCAGTTGATCTATTCCCATTAGATATAAATTCATAAGATATAACTATTTAATTCAGAGACATATGGAAAAAGAAATGCCAATGACTCCTTGCTGAGATGTATTTATTTATTTATGGTTAAAAACCATAACTATTACATACTAAAAAATAAACATAAATAACAATTAAAAGACTGAAGTATTAATAAAGTCTATCACAGTATCTATTCAGACAGCAACATAAATCCAGGGATTGCACCACAAAACCTATTCATACAACAACTTAAATCCCACCCCTTCTTACAACAGTTGCTATTAAACATACTTTAGTGGCCGGCCTTCCTGGTCATTTTAGAAGAAAGTCTAGCAGAAAGAACAGTGTAACTGATTAATTAGTAGCATTACCAGAACAAAGTGCCCAGACTTATATCAGGGGCAATGCAGAAAACTCGCTTGGCTAAGAGCAAATGTGCTAGCCATGGGAACTGAATTACTGCTTTTCAACCAGCCTTTTCCTCCTTAGAATTAGGAATTTCTAAACCAATGTCTTGTTCCTGAATCCCGACAAAAGGTCTTTCAGAATCTCATGCTTACAAAAACTCATAAAACTTATCTTTAAAATATGTCGTTGTACTCTATGACAGGCTCCACTCAAAAATTATGTTTTTCATTTCTTTCTTCTTTCCCCTCCTATTTTTGGATTCTTACAGGTCAATTTACAATGCCATCCCCTCCCACCTGCAAAACCCTTTCTTTTAATCTCCTGTTTGCTCTTTTATATGTCAGCAAAGGAAAATAAAACTAAAACAAAACTAGTTTTTTTTTTAAGAAAAGGGTTATTTATAAATATCCTATGCAAATTTACTCAAAAACCTTAAGACCCCATGCTAGAAACCAAGAGACTTTCAGTTCTAGTCCCACCTTAGACATGGAAACCAGTTGGGTGTCTTTGGACCAGTCACTTTCCCTCAGCTCAACCAAGCTCACAGGATTGTTGTTGTGGGGAAAATAGAAGGAAGGAGTGTATTAGGTGTGTTTGCCACCTTGAGGTTTTAATAAAGCTGGATTTTTTTAAAAAAACAAAACCTTATTCTTTGTAAATGATTGCATTATTGCTATGTTTGGAGTAGCAGTAAACAATGCTTTTGTGGCCAAAGGCTATATTTTTAAAATTATTTCTGGTTGAAGGCCAAAATATGATCCAATCTATTTCCATGAAATTGAGGGACAATGTTTTAACAAAATAACATAACTGGAAGGGACCTTGGAGGTCTTCTGCTCAAGCAGAAGATCCTATGCCATTTTAGACAAATGACTGCCTGGTTTTTTAAAAAGCCCTCCAGTAATGGAGCAATCCATAACTTCTGAAGGCAAGCAGTTACGATGATTAATTGTTCTCACTATTATGAGGTTTCTCTCTAATTCTAAGTTGCTTCTAATAAAGCTAATTGTAGTTTCCTGAATTTGGGGTTGGTTTTTTTTGTTGTTTTGGTTTTTTGAGCAGTTTTCTTACAAGTCATCATCTCCAAATATGTTGAAATTAATGTGAAATGCCAACACAAAGCCAATTTTGAGAGTCACTGATATCCTATCAGCCAATTATATTCTACCAGTACACATGTAGTGGAGAAAGGAAAGCATCTGTTCATAACCCTGAACCTCTACAATTTTTTGATTTATTTAATGTATATATATTTACCCTTCACCATTGTACTTAACCCCCTACCCATAACATCTTAGAGAAGCATCATATTAAAAACAAACAAGATAGCTAAAGAGGAGATGCCTCAGGCCAAAGGAGAGTGACTATAATAGCTGGAACAGGACTTCATAGCTACAGATACCTATGAAGACTATGCTGGGTTATCGTATCTGGCCAAATTGGCCCCTGAACTGAAACAAACAATATGTGTTTCCCTAATCTCTTTGCTGGTTTCAGACATTATAAGGAGGCTAAGAAAATAATGAGAGCAATGTTAGACATAAGTAACAGATAGAAGAGTTTGCTATTTCATAATAGGCAAATGACTCCTGGCTGCAAAAAGCAGAGAAAGCAGAGGTCCAAAATATTCAAGGAGGCTTGACCTTAATTCATTAATAAGGACTTGAGGTTCCTATTGCAGTTTTCCAGATTCTGTATTACTAATTCTTGCGTTAAAACTCTGTAATTTTTGCTTTCTGGATTATGTCCTCAAGTATGGGGCTTGACAGCTGCTATCTTATTGGTATTGGTATAGATGAACTGCTCTTGAAGAAACCCACCAAATCTATTATTTAACCACATAAATTGTGAAAACACACTTTATTACATATTTTAATATAATATGTAAATGGTTATGAACTATTATTGCTTTTCATATATTATTGCTCTGTGTTTTAACTTTTTCCCCTAATACTAATAGGCACCTTGCATACAATCTGAAGCACAACCTGAACACCATCAGCATTGAAAAAAATTGACTGAATTACCATCAGTCAATCGCAAAAGGCAGCTTTACTTGGAAATTTTTTACATGTTGCAACAGTACCTTTGAACAAAAACTTCTGCTTATCCCAGGCTAAATGGATAAAAATGTCAAATCTAGTCTAAACATCTGGATGACCATGTTACCAACCATAATGTAATAATAATTAATTAATTTTATACACTGCCTGACTTTCAGTGACTCTGGGTTGTATAATATTTTACGTATATTTTTTAATATAAAAATAAGGCTTTAAATAAAGGAGAAATAAAATCCATTCATCTTTAAATTTTCAGCATGAATTCATTTGGTTGGCAAATTTTCCTAGTTTAAAATGAGTTGCCAATTTAAATTCTGGCAGCATTCCAGTTGCATACTATTAAATGTTTAATTGCTGTCTAAGAGCATACAACCAGCCATAGCAAGATAGAAGCAACAGATATGGTAGAAGGTGATGTCCCTGGCCAACTGTTTAGTTTAGAGGGTCTTGTCATCTTTCTGTAACCAATCATCAAAAGGATTAATGTCCGCAACCTCCATATCCTCGAAGCTGATTATCTCAATACGGCACTAAAAGACAAATATTGTCATGACTACAGAGAAACCAATCAGTGTTCACCAGCAGGCTTGGGAGTAATTAAAGCTGAAATATAATTTCCATTCTAAAAAAACTTCATATGATAGTCTTGTGATTCAGAGGTAACACAATTTTGCTCACTTTCCTAACCTGAACCTTTCAATCTTTTAATTACTTATTCAACCAAGTGATCTAAAAATCTTGAGTAATGGCTGCAATCCATTGCTGAATGGATTGGCCATTTTGTACCATTTATATATGATCACTTCCAAAGAGTTAATTATCAGAAGGAAACACTGTGGAAAGAGGTCAAACTAATCGTGTAAAGGGATTGTTGGTAGGTTGATTAAACCAAACTTTAGTCTGTCAGATTTATATAGATTCTGCCTGAAGAAAAGGATATAATACAGGTAGCCCTTGACATACGACTTGTTGCTAAGCAAGACAGTTGTTAAATGAATTTTGTCCCATTTTACAATCTTTCTTAACACAGTTGTTAAGTGAATCATTGCAGTTGTTAAGTGAAGTGAATCTGGCTTACTCATTGACTCTGCTTGTCAGAAAGTTGCAAAGAGTGATCACATGACCCTGGGGACACTGCAATTGTCACAAATATAAGCCAGTTGCCAAGTGTCCAAATTTTTATCATGTGACCATGGGAATGCTACAACAGTCATGTGAAAGATGGTTGTAAGTCACTTACAGTAAATGATCGTAAGTCAAGATCTACCTGTATATGGCATTGGTTTCTTAGTCAAGTCAACTTTGGGTTGACATCTCACTATGTTAGGCTCTTAGTACTATAGTAATATACTGTCATGTTTCAGTAGTACCTGCAGGGGGTTAGACATCCTGCCACTTTGGTGCATGCATCAACATCATTGCACACCAGCTGCAAATATCTCTACATAGTTTGAAATTCAAGTTGTAATACTGTGACAAGGAAAAACATCTAGTATATATCTGACTCCTCAGGTAGGTGGAAGCAAAGTACGTATTTCTGAAAAAAAATTTATTTATGGCCTATTAGGCTCAGTTTCCCCATCTCATGTCGGTGCACATAATGCATACTCTCAGCCTTTCAAACAGGAATATATTCCTAGTCTTGAGAAGCTGTTTATTCCTGACCTAAGAGGCAGACATTTAGGAATAGTGATCAGATGTGCAGAAAAAGACAAGGCTCTGAATAAGAAGTTAAAAAATTATGCCAGAGATACCCAGATTACATATTCAAAAGTCAGATCAGAAAAGGAAGAGAATGGCAGAAGGAATATGTGGGTTAAGAGAACATGACTTGAACTCCTTTAGGTAAAAAAGCAGGATATCAATCAAATAAAACTTAATTTTCATGAACATGAGCCTCTGGCATATAATATCTGCTTTGTTTCTAATCTATTATTTCTCCAACCATCTGACTTAACAACTCTGTTTAAAAATATCTAAATTTTCAGACATAAGTTGCTTGAATTCAACATATGCAAAGGATTTGCCTACATAGACTATATTGAGAAGCAATCATAATATAAAGTTATGCTTTATTAGGAAATTGAATTTCTGGCATGATTAGAAACATCATTGTTTTTTCTCAATGATTTCTGGTGCTATATGCACAAATCTTTTCAAATAATCAACAGAGTGAAAATTGCATCCCATATTGGCTATTGAATCTAGAAATTCTTTTTCCATTTTTTAAATCTCTCCATCTACTGGTGTGCACCAATTGCTTGTCCAATCCAGGCGTTTTTAAGGAGCATAAGCCCTTTTCAGTAAGAATCTGGACAGATTATCTAGCATGATTTTCAGAATGTGTTGTTAGAATTATATATGTAAATTTTAACAATTTAAAAGCAGGTTAGGTTAGGACTACTATTATTGGAAGAGCTCCAGTAACAGAATCTTTTAAGTCTGAATGTTCTTCCTTTCCCATCAATTTATCCTTTTGTGAACTAGGGAAGAGCCTGTCTGAGACATTTACTCAAACTAATTTCTTGATCCAGGTTCAAGTCCCTTTCATCCGACCATTGCTTTGGTCTTTCTCCTGTCCTTCAAGGACATTCCTAATTCTCTCTACATCAGGGGTCTCCAACGTCTGGTCCGTGGACTGGCACCAGACTGTGGCATGCCAGAAATGACTCTCTCTCCATGGAACTGGTTCCTGGGGCCCAAAAGGTTGGGAGCCACTGCTCTACCTGACAGCAGGAAGATCCATAATCTAGTTTCTATTTTGTTTTTTCAAAGAAAGAGCTATAACAAATATTGGATTAGATAAAAGAAGCCCATGAGTCTCTTCCTTTTCTTCAGCAGGACCAATGAGCCAAAGTATTCTATTTGAAAAATGGTTAATGAAAAGAATTAAACATTTCCCTAACCACCTAATACAATTCCGGTAAGAGGATAGAGACCAAGTTCCATATAGTCTACTTGGACTTCAGTAAGGCATTCGATAAAGTAGACCACAATCTAATACTTGGTAAGATAGAAAAATGTGGATTAGACACCATCACCAACAGATGGATTAGTAACTAGCTGACCAATCACAGTCAATGTGTAGTCCTTAATGGAACTGCACCTAAATTGAGGAAAGTATGCAGAGGGGTACCCCAAGGCTCTATCTTAGCCCCAGTACTCTTTGATATCTTTCTTCGTTATTTAGATGAGTGGATAGAAAGGGAACTCATCAAATTTGCATACAACACCAAGCTGGTGGGAATAGGCAACCCCCCACAAGATAGGCTCAAAATCCTTCTGGATTTTGACAGACTTGAACTCTGGGTTCAGTCTAACAAAATGAAATTCAATGGTGAGAAAGGTAAGGTTCTATACTTAGGAAAGAAAAACCAAGCACATGATAGGTGGTACCTTACTCAATAGTATTAATTGTGAGAGGGATCTTGGAAATCTAAGTGGACAATAACATAAAATATGAACCAGAGGTGGGATTCTACAGGTTCTCACCTATTTGCTAGAATCGGTTGTTAACGTTCTAAGCAGTTCGGAGAACCGGTTGTTGGAAGAAATCTCCTTTTGTTTTTTCCCACCCTTCTTGCATTCTTGGTAGTATGCCTAGACTTACTGTCTCCAAAGGAGTTTTTTTTCCCCTTTGCTGGTACTGTCTTAAAGGGGAAGGGTTGTTTTAAGCTTTTTACACTGCTGTTGGGGAGGAAATACTCCCCTGTTGGAGTTAGCACTTTGAAGAAATAATTGAATAATGAAGCAGAGCTGCCAGAAAGCTTTTAATGACAAGGAACCAAGATGAGTGACATTGAGCAAGGCTGCTTAGCTAGCTAGAAAGATTGGCATTCAAACATGAGTTTACATACCCTTTTTGAGTTTTGGTCTAAAACTGGTGACCATTCAAAGTTACAATGGCACTGAAAAAAGTGACATTTGACCATTTTTCACACTTACGACCATTGCAGCATCCTCACTGTCATGAGAGGCCAGGCGAGGAGAAGCGCCCCTTGATGTGAGTGATGTCAAGCTGGCCACACCCACCCAGTCACATGATCAGCAAGCCACGCCCAACTAAGCCATGCCCACAGAACCGGTTGTTAAAAAAGTTGAATCTCACCCTGATATGAACCAACAGCATGCTGCAGCTGCCAGAAAAGCTAATGCAGTCCTAGGCTGCATTAACATGAATCACTATCGTGTGGAGTATTAATACCATTTTATAATGGCTTGGTAAGACTATACTTAGAATATTGCATCCAGTTTTGGTTGCCACCAGGGGTGGGATTCAAATTTTTTAACAACCGGTTCTGTGGGCATGGCTTAATTGGTGGGCATGGTTTGGTGGTCATGTAACTTGCTGGACGTGGCCAACTCAACATCCCTCACATCGAGACACGCATCTCCTCGCCTGGCCTCTCATGACTGTGGGGATCATGCAACAGTCATAAGTGTGAAAAACAATTATAAGTCAGTGCCATTTTTTCAGTGCCATTGTAATGTTGAATGGTCACTCCACACAAGCAAAGTACCAGCAAAGGAGGGGGAAAAAACTCCAGAGACATTCCTGAGACAGGAAGTCTAGTCCTGCCAAGAATGTAATAAGGGTTAACAGAGAGGCAGTTTCTGTAAGCAACACCAGAATGTTTCCTTCCTGCCTTCCTTACAGGATTAGGCCAGTAATTTCTTCTAACAGCTGGTTCTCCGAACTGCTTAGAACAAGGGTCTCAAACTTGCGGCCCGCAGGACAATATCCTGTGGCCCCCACCGTGATATGAAAGTATAATATTAGTGCGGCCCGCAGGGGGAATGGACCTCTGAAGGAAGTCCCGCCCGCCGTTCCTCATCGTGGCTTCTTCTCCATCCTGAACTTTAACAAGTCCAAGTACAGGTCCAGACTTACTGATGATCATCTTCAAGCCATACTGAGGGTCTCATGTGCCTCCTCTCTCAAGCCAAATGTAGCTCAGATATGTGAGAGGAAGCGTTGTCAAGTCTCTGGCAGCAAGGAGTAAGCTGGAGAAGCCATGTTCTGAGGAACTGTTCATGATCTTCATTCAATGTTCCATTCATGTGTTCAGGACAGTTCATGTATTGGAGAAATCATTAACTGTTGATGACATTTGAGGATATTTTTTTAACAACGTTTTTTGTGGAATCCCTTATGCGGCCCAGCTTCACCCAGACTCTGCCTCCAGCGGCCCCCAGGTAAATTGAGTTTGAGACCCCTGGCTTAGAATGTTAACAACCATTCTAGCGAATAGGTGAGAACCTGTAGAATCCCACCCCTGGCTGCCACAATTATAAAAAAGATGTTAAGATTCTAGAAAAAGTGCAGAGAAGAGCAACAGAGATGATTAGAGGACTGGAGGCTAAAATATATGAAGAATGGTTGCAGGGATTGTGTATGGCTAGTCTAGATAAAAGAGGGACTAAGGGTGACATAATAGCAGTGTTCCAATATCTAAGGGGCTGCCATAAATAAGAGGGGATCTGAAGGCAGAACAAGAAGCAATGAATAGAAAATTATTTCTAGATTGATTCTCAAGAAGAGAACCAGCCTAGAATTAAGGAGAAATTTATTGACATTTAGAACAATTAATCAGTGGAAGTTGTGTGTGTACCATCACAGAAGGTTTTTAAGAAGACACAGGAAAACCATTTGTCTGAAATGTTATAGGGCAGTGGTGGCTAACCTTTTGGGGCTCCTGGGCCAAAACCTGCGAGCGCACAAGCATGCCCGTACTTGTGTGCCAGCACCCAGAATGCAATGCACACGCCCCCTCCCCATGCCCCCTGTGCATGCGCATGCAATCCCCACCCCACCACCCACTTACCTGCACTGCACCTCACAGCTGATTTTTTGGCTGGTTTGAGGCCTTTTTCGGCCTCCCGGAGGCTTGGAAAAAGCCTCTGCAAGGCTTCTCAGGCCGAATTATAGGCCCATTTCGTCACTTCCGGTATTACAGGAAGTGACCAAACGGGCCTATAATTCAGCCTGAGAAGCCTTGCAGAGGCTTTTTCCAAGCATCTGGGAGACCGAAAAAGGCCTCAAACCAACTGAAAAAAAAAATCAGCTGTAAGGTGCGGGCATGTGCAGTGAGGTAAGTTTGCCTGTGGCTCTAGTGCCAACACAAATGGTTCTGTGTGCCACTTGTGCGCCAACACGGTTATAGGGTCTCCTGCTTTAACAGACGGTTGGACTATAAGACCTCCAAGGTCCCTTTCAACTTCATTATTCTGCTATTCTGTTAAATTATTATAAAGTATCTTCATTTCATCTGATTTTATTACTCAAACTCATGAATATGATGGTTGTTCTATTCAGAACTCCACAGCAAAGATACTTGCATACAGCTAGTCCTAGAGTTAAGACTGTAATTGAGCCTGGCAATTATGGTCTTAAGTCACGACAGTAGTAAAACAGATTGTGACTGCACCCAATTTTTCAACATTTTTCATGGCGGTCATTAAGCAAACAATGCAGTTGTTAAGCAAACCCAAATATCTCTATGGACCAGTTTTTGCTAGAAACTGGAAGTAAACATTGGTTTCCAAAACTATTGTAAATCACAGTCAGGTGACTGAAGAGTGCTGCAAACAGCTGCAAATGTGGACTAGTTACTGATCATTCAAAATGTGTTCATTTGACAAAGAGGGGAAGGTACATCAGAACTTTAAATGATCAGTAAGCAACCAGTTCAATGGTGGGATTCAATTTTTTTTACTACCAGTTCTGTGAGTGTGGCTTGGTGGGCATGGCAGGGGAAGGATACTGTAAAATCTCCAGTCAGAGGTGGTATTTGCCTGTTTTCCAAACTACTCAAAATTTCGGCTACCGGTTCTTCAGAACTGGTCAGAACCTGCTGAATACCACCCTCTGAACCAGTTGTAAGTCAAAACTACTTGTATATGACATTAACATTAACAGCGATGGTCCAACTTTATTACAGAAAAACAGTGCAAAGTAAAAGTTATGTTTTCTGCGCTAGGCAGAAAAAATGACAGTGACTAGACCACATGATTTAATCCTAAATGTCATACAGCAGATAAAACAGCAGAAATTGCCTAGAGTGCCTGTGTACTAGGAATAAGTGAAGGACTGAATCCTCAGGATTCAGGATACTTAGGATAGGAATAACTGCAAATAATGAAAACTGCACAAGTGTGTAATAGTGGACATAGAAAAGGACTAAGGTAGGTGGAAAGAAAAAAATTGGGGGAGGAAACTTGGGGTTGGGGAGGCAAGCAGGCACATGGAAGAAGGAATCACAAATAGCAACCAGATGGAGTATGTACACGGAAAGAAGAGGATGGAGATGCAGAGGTGGGAAGGATGCTCTACTTACTTTCAAAACAAGAGGCATTTACCTCCTTTTTGATTCCTTGGCAACAGTAATTGGATTTGCCCAGGAAATACCCTAATATATGGAATGTTCATTTATTACTGCACTGAAGCGTTGTTGCTTTTTGCAATTCTAGTTGTATTCTAAATGCAACATTTTTCTTTTATTTATACATTATCATATCTATGCAATAATAAATGTCCATGTTAAGTTAATACAATAAAACAATCCTGATAATGTCACAATTCACCCCAAAGTCCTCTGGAATAACTTATATTCTGAAAAGCTATCAACAATGGAATCCATCTTGCCTTTAAGGAACAACCACTCCAGAGGATTAAGTCCAACACAGAGAAACAATGTATAAGTAATTTTCATTTAGCAACCACAGTTGGGATAGCAATTTGGTCACTGACCTAAGAAGTGAGTAAGTGAAATCATGATTGTGCTTGTGATCTTGCTTCAGTTTTCCTTTGCTTTGTGTACCTGTGAAGGTCATAAATTTGACAATGAAAGTTACTTTACCATCAATGTTGTGACTGCAAACAATCCTAAAAAAAGCAGAAGCTAAACTAGAACTATCTGTATCTGGGCTTCACCCCCCACATGCACACATTTCAGAACAGTGATACTACTAAAAGTAGTAGTATCCTGGGAGAGATACTACTGTGACGGGTCTGAATCCATTTGGAGGAGTCCTGAAAATACAGTGGTGCCAAGTCAAATTAGATTAAAACAAGTACTTTGAATTCCATGTAGAAACCTACTGGCATCTAATGCAAGACCTGCAGAATTAGTGTCAGATGGGTGTACTGCCAACTGCCTGACAACACACAGGATGCTACTTTTTGGCATGATCTTCGAAGGCAGTGCAGACATTAAAGACACACACAGAGAAAGAGAGAGACAGAAAGAGAGTATATATATTATAAATATATTTATGAGCTTCATTAATCACTCAAGGAGGCTACTTGTTGAATCCCATTATGGAAAGAAGTCTATATAGGGATGCTATTGCCCCTTTCATTCACAAAAATATACAGAAGGGGAGTGTGATGATGAATGTTTGCCCTCTATTAATGTCCACATAATGTTTCAATGTTACAGATCGGCAACATACATGATCTGTAATAATAATAGCCTCACAAAAATATACATTTCACATTATTATAAAAAATCTGGGCAGTAATAGAAGAATACATGTAAATCTTAGGTTGATAGATGGCCATTATGCAAAGCTATTCTGCTGCTGATTTAATATCTATCTTCTTTACTCCTTCCTTCTTCCAGAGAGGGAAGGAACAATTACACATAAAGTATATGCCTCAAGTAGGTTCCTCAACTCTTTAAGCAAATACATCTTTTTCTAGCATTATGCAGCTATGCTTCACAAAAATATACCATTACCACAAACAAACAAACAAACCATTCATAATACCAGATGTAGGTTTTCCAGAACCCCAATTTATTTATCTGAACGTTCAGGAGACAGGAAACATATAAACAGTTTGGAAAGCAAAGAAGAAACTGTTACTTGTTTATCCCTCATATGTCTTTGCTTGACTGGGTGGCATAGGCCCCTGCTATGAGTTACCATGGCAACGGTGCCAGGCTTGCTGAACACAGGCTGTTTTAAGTGCACCAAAAGCCTGATTCTGCAACCTTCCTGTGGCTGCAACTGAGCCATGGACATAAGTTTCTCTGTGGCAGCCCAGAGACCTACTTACATGTAGAAATGAAAAAACGGGACCAAGCAAAGAACTGAGTTTGCTGGAGCTTTGCATCATACAGGCCACTGCTGGCACCATCTGCTCTGTGCATGTTTACCATGCACGTTTCAGAGCTTTCATCCCCCTTCCCTACCAACCAGATACGCCTGTTTCAAAGACTAATTCAAATGAATTAGTTAACAAATACATACTAAATACGGGGGGAGGAGTGTCAAATAAATACAGTCATTTAGACAACTGATTAACTTAACTCTGAAGGCATTGTCTTTCAGTTCATTTCAGATCATTTATTACCTTTCAGCAAATCCGCATATATGAACAGCAAGTAGAGAAATATAGTCTAGGGAATGCCTCAGTACAGATTGTCCCTTTGGGAAAATGTATTATAATGATTAAGTTAAGATTAATCTGGTGTGTAATGTATTGATTTAGTATGTATATTTTATTTTAAATGAATGCGACTTTCAGCTTTTTGAAACAGAAAAATATAAACTGTACAATATCTACCATAATTCTGAATTAAAAGAAGTGTAAGTTTCAGACACCGCTCAAAAAGATATATAAAACTGATGAAAAGGACAATCCAGATAGAGAACCTCTTCTTCTTACAACTATTGCCTTACTAATGATTTATAGCTGTTTCTAGCATTATACAGTTATCACTGACAGAAGCCCAATTTAATTTCTATTACATCAGCACATATCTTGAATTGTCAACTACTGTAAATAACCAACTTCTCTGAGAGCCAACCTAACAAGGAAATGGCCTATATCTTTATATTTGAATGCAGCAGCAACCAAGATGAGTCACACTTGATTTAAGAAAGGAAAATAGCATTTAAGCATTTCTTCTTAAAATGATGATTAATTCATTAATTAATCATTCCTAATTAATAGAATTACTATTCTTGGAAAGAAGAAGCTGAACCATTTATAGGATTTGTGGTAGTAAGCATCACTTCTTAGGATTATTTCTTCCCAGTGGATGTTGTATTAATTTCAACACAATACAGTTTATTATTGTATTAATTTTCTAATGTAGAGATGACCTACCCATGATACCTTTTAAAAAGATAAACTATAAGAATGTTTAACAGCAAGTCAGATATGTGCCTATCTAAAATAGAAATAATGGATGATGCAGTGACAACTTGGTATTTTCTGTCCAATCATTTATACTAATGTGCACTAGACTCCTGATGCATTTGGCACAAATCTTCCAGAAACCAAGAGGAGAAGGCAAAAATACTAATAATGTCAGTTATACTTTAGCTATAAGCACATTAAGAAGAGTTTCAAAAATCACGAGAAAATACAGGTCTACTATTTTAAAGGATGAGATATCAAAAATTAATGGCCAGAAGAACATTTTTATACCATCTTTTTCCAGCTATGTAAATTACTGCTCTGGGATTTTTGATTTTTTTGCTAAATGTGTCTGCAGATCTCTGCACAGATAGTTATTCTGCTGGTTGAGAAGCAGCTGCAGATTGGATATGGTTAAAGATCCCTTGTTAATTAATTTACTATCCATAATCTCAGTGGTTATTTTTTCCATCTCATTTCAAAAACACTGCTTTATGGATTCACTAAACTAAGCTATACTGAGATGGTAAAGGGTGGTGGCTCATATGATTTAAAACTCCTTCCTCCAAAAAAACAATTGACATATTAAGGCTTTAAATAAAGGAGATGCCTGTCAAATAGAACACTTTTCCATGGTTTGGTAATTTTCTATATTCAGAGAATTCTTTCATGTGAAAAATCACTCAGTCATAGAACCTGCAGTGCTAGAGACTATTTCAATAAGAACCTGGCATGGATAAATAGGTAACAGAAAAATATTAAATGAACATAATAAGTATGCCATGTGAATTTAAAGTAGTGGGAATATATCCGAATTGATAGCATTTTAGAAGAAGAACTGTAAAGCAGGGAGGGAGTATACATGGTTGCACTCAGTGAAGAAATAAAATTCTATCCTACAGATCTTTATATAATTTTCATGCAAAAGGCAAGACTCGTGCAGACAGTACTGAAATTTTGATGGACAGCTTAAGTCTTGAAGGCTGAAGATGAGCTGCATGTCAATTACTGAATTGCTAGTAATTGTTTGCAGAATGGGAGAATTAAATTATTGGCCATCTGAGTGTGAAGAATGGATGGATACCATAAACAAATAATGTAACAACCAGTGGAATTTAATAAACTTTCAAACTCTACAAAATGCAATTATTTATTTAGGTATGCAATATAATTTGATGGTAAAATACACACTTATACAGTTACTCTACTGGGCAGTACACAAACAACAATGAGTCAATCTAGCATGCTGCAGGGCTAGCTTTTAATATGGGAACTCTAAGCTCATATCCATTGTGACTTTGAGGAAAAAGGTCCTTTCTCTTACTTACAGACTCAAAGTTGATGTCAAGTTAAAATGCTGCTCTGTCCTCCTTGAAGAAAACAAGGGATAAGTTAATAGAATAATATCTTATCACCAAGGAAATTTTATTCCATTATTATTATTATTATTATTATTATTATTATTATTATTATTATTATTATTATTATTATCTCTGCTGCTCCATTTTATTTTTAGCATGCACACATCTCAGCATCACATATAGTCTGATTTTTAGATATCCAATGGGTATGTACGTAACTGAATGGCAACTTTATCCTTTAAAACAAAAATAATCAGTTCTGTAAATTAATAGAGTGGCATAGTTTATTCAAATTTTTGCTAGATTGCAAAGAACATACACATAATATTATATTTTGTTTGGATGTTGTTCTATTACTTATAGACCAGGGGTCCCCAATGCCCGGTCCACGGACTAGCACCTGGCCATGGCATGCCAGCAACCATGCTGTGCAAATAAGTGAAGCCCCATCTGCGGGATGCAGGGAGCACACAAAACCATGCCCCCTCTGGTCCACGGAAAAACCTTTCTCTGTGGACCCGATCCCTGGTGCCCATAAGGTTGGAGGCCTACTGATATAGACCATTCTCTCTAGCAGAGTGAGATTAAAAAAAACAAACCTGACTTTCTGCTACTTATCCCAATAATCTAAAGCAGAAGATTCTAAAACAGAACACTTCTTTTTCTTCAGTACAGTGGTAAAAAATAGCATTTGCAAAGAAGGTTGCAATTAGCTTCAGTTTCAGATTTGTCATGAAGATTGGTGCCTTGCCTCACCATTATGTGCCATGTGAAATAACATTTGGAGTCTAGTTTCAAAAACATAACAAACACAACCTCAATAATACAATGTAAATTCTTTATGATACCCTATCAGTGAGTTACACAGAAAAATTATGGGAAAGAAATCTGGAACTATTTATTTTGTATGCACTGCAAAACACTATTGATGGTTTTCAATTCCCTATTTTCAAAGAAACATTCCTGTGTAAAACATATGTCATCTACCTGATGGGCTAGGTAACCAGATATTAAACAAAGGGAAGGTTGCCCAGGAGAATTTCTATGAAAATGTTTTGCAGCTGTATAAATTTTATGTATCAAGTTTCATTACACTGGCTCATTGTTGACAGGATGTAAGAAGACACTCAACATAGATTACTAAGGTAAAATACACATGATATACAGTATATTTGTTTTGTTCATCTTTCAATCTATTCTTTTGTATGAAAAGGCAGAAAGAATACTGTCAGAATACCTGAAATTTCCACACATACATCCCCTGGTTTTTCATTTACCATCTCTTCTAAATCCTAAAGTGTGGCAAAGGACATAATTTGGTTGATGCAATCATTCCTTTTCAGCCGTCACCATTTCTCCATATCTAGCACCATCATACACCCAAATGAATGAACCAAGAAAAGGGAGAAACATACCCACGGGTGCCACACAACTGCATAAAGTATTTTGGATACAGGAGGCTTTTTTCAATCCAGCAGCACTGAAAGAGATTTCTCTCCCAAGGCTAATTTTAAATAAGCAGGATGGAAGGGACGCTGTTCCTTTGGGACTACAATATAGCAAAGGACAACTATGTAATGTCCTCCCTGTCAATGAATACTTCAGCTTCAACCATAACAACACAAGAGCAAACAATAGATACAAATTCAAGGTTAATCGCACCAAACTTGATTGCAGGAAATACGACTTCAGCAACAAAGTGGTCAATGTCTGGAATACTCTACCTGACTCTGTGGTTTCTTCCCCAAACCCCAAAAATTTTAACCTTAGACTGTCTACTATTGACCTCACTCCTTTCCTAAGAGGTCTGTAGGGGCGTGCATAAGCACCAACGTGCCTACCGTCCCTCTCCTATTCTTTTATTTTTTTATTTTTCTTATATGTATCCATATATTCACAACTGTTTTTACTTATACCTATTATCTTGTAAGCAATTGACAAAATAAAAAATAAAAAAATAAACTATGTCAAGTCTTCCCTTCTTTACATTTCCTGTGTAATACCACCTTCCACTTTTTTTGCTGACCTGAGGATAAAGAGAATAATTTTATTTTGACAAGTAAAAAATGGATAGAGCCCATAGAATTGGGGTGGAAATGTACGCCACTGAACAGGAAGGGTAAAATCTTTCAGACCCCTAGATTTTCCTGAATAAAATTCCCAGCAGTGCAATCAACATAGCCCATATTCAAATTTGGATGAAGACATTGGAGGAAATAGAGGATGTGGAGCCTTTCTTTTCTATTAAATCTCAAGAACCCACCTCTAAATTTATAGGAAAGCCAAAAACGCAAAGGGCAAAACAAAAAAACAAAAAAACACCCAACTGAAGCTTAATAAATTTGTTCATATCTGATCAATTTGCTCACCGGGATGCATTGCCACTGCAAGAAATAAATTATTTCCCAAAAAGATGCCATCTAGAATCAGGACACATCCATGTTGTTACAACACAAAGAAAATAAAACTTAAGGGAACCTACCTGGTTCTTTTTCTGAGATGGAACCTTGACTCTGGAACTCTTTTACCAAAAGATATTTACTTGGTACCAAATCTGTTTCACTGACATAAACTGAAGCCCTTTTATTTTATAAATCTATGTTTAACTTGACTGTTAACATTTCATCATCACATTTTAATTATCTGGTTTTAAGATTCTATACTGAGAGTGAGCCACTCTTCGAATGAATGAGTGTGAATACTAAATGCTTCATTAAATCAATACATAATATAATAATAATAATTGAGTATCAAAGGTTAGCTCAGGATCATTCCCCAGCCTTAGCTCTATGCCAGCTGCTTCTGAAGAAAATGAGTCACAACTAACCCTCTAGGTTAGTATATGCTGCCTCTATGCTTGGCTACTATAAACATGATTTTAATAACAATATGTGTTTTTGCTGGCTTCACTTTTGAAAAAAAACAACAACAACCAAGAATAGTTTCAATGGTGGAGCCATTCATACTCATTTATCCTACCTCTTTCACTGAGGTTTATCCTCAAAGCTATTTAGTTAGGAACACTGATGGGATGCTTTGATTTGTAACTCTCTATTGAAACCTAGATTGGATTTAATTACGCAAATGGGCCCAATTCGACATGGGTCTTATTACTCACCACTACTTGACCCATTGAGTAAGTTCATGGTCCTTAATCAGAATTTCCTAGCAACTCAACAAATGTCAAGTGATGGGCTTATCTCAGCCCCAATTCTCGTTTTAAACAACCTTATGCCAATTCCTGAAATATAAGCAATTCTTCATGTTTAATCTAGCATAAAGCCATGATTTGTAAACATGTTTCTTTAATCCTGACCCTATAACTTTGGGAATAAATTTAATCTAACTATACCAGCTTTGATCAATCATTGGTAATAATTTCTGAAGGGAAATGCCTGTATTTTAAAACAAAATGCATGAAAACATATGTTATTGGATTGTCATTATACAACAGCATCCCCTCCCAGGAAGACTTCAAGATAATGTCCCACTAATGAACAAAAACTTAAACTGATATAGCAAAAGTTTAATAACAGCACATGGAAATATATTGAAATTTTGATTATTCCTGTTCATTTCACATCCTACAGTATTCAGGCTGCTTGGATAAGCTTAGTCCTATCTGCCAGCTTAGTGAGAAAATGGATATAGTGGCTGTATTCATACAAGGTGGTTATCCATAGATAACCCATTTCTGGGTTTTACATGAAACACTGATCCAGAAAGAAATCACAGTTTACATGAAATAGAACAAGGCCAAGGGGACTTGAGTAGTTTATGTTTGAGTGGGGCATGCAAAAGCAACCTCAGGTGACTCCTTGTCCTCCTCTTCAGAGCCCCTTCTGATGAACAAGCAGCAACAGTGCCATCTCTGCTCCAGGCTTTCACCTGCACAGCTCCACCTGCTGTGCGCACGGAGGCAAGGAGCCTGCTCTGGGCAATCTCCCTCGCAGCTTCCTATCACTTGGTTCAACGAGCGAGTAATAAAGGTGATCGCCAGGAGCAGCATCTCTCCGCTTGCTCATCCCTTCTTTCTCTAGGCAACGGCGCAGGAAGGCTGGGCCTAGCGTGGCCTCTCCTAAATGCTACCCACTCCAGGAAAACCGAGGCAGTGGCAGCGGGTGTTCGGGAGCCCAGACCGCCGCTTGAATATTCAAGCTACCCACCTGCGTGCGCTGCGCCCACCTACTGGCTCCTCTTTCACTCCCGCCGCCGCCCGACTAGAGAAAGGGCACAGAGTGTGCAGTTTGCCGGGGTGAGCTATGGAGCCAGTTTCTAGCAACTGCAGCCAGCGCTGCTTCTCTTTCTCTCCCCGGTTCCTTGGGCTGGGGAGGGCGGGCCACGGAGGACCTCTCAGCCAGGAGACGGCGTGCCCTCATTGGCACAAAAGGCCTTTGGGGGCAAAGAATAAACCTGGTTGCCAACTTAAAGAGTGACCATAGCTTGGGATCTCAGAGCGTCGGAATCCAGCGAAGAAACGGGACTGGGCCTGTGATTAAGAGAAGGGGCAACTAGGCCGGAGGGAGGGGTAAGCGGGGGGACTCACCCAGCACGAAGTAGGGCAGCTCGGTGTTCTCCAAGTCATCGACCACCACCATCTCACCGGGAAAATCATTGCGGACCGAGAAGAGCAGCTTGGGCTCAGAGGCCGAGGGGCTGTGCATGATGCTTAGGTCGTTCTCCCTCAAGAAGGGCAACGCTGACACGGTGATGCTCTTCAGTTTGCACTCCATCTCCTTGGAAGGGTCCCCGCCTGCTTCAGCCGGCCCGGCAACCGCGGGCCCGGCGGCGGCGGCGGCTGCATTGGCGGCGGCGGCGGCTGTGAGGCTGCAACAGCAAGAAAGCCAGATGCAAACGCCAGCTAAAGCCATCTTGCCCCTGATCCGTCTCGCCTTGCAGGCACCGAGGAGCCGGCCGAGGGGGCGGGGAAGAAGATCCCTGGTCCAGAAAGGGGCTTGCAGTTGCAATGCAATCAGGAAAGGGGCGGATTGTGGGAGGCTCTTTGTCTCCAAGGCGCTGCAACGGAGCGAAGGCAGGCGGAGGAGAAGATCAGACGAGCGGGTTTGTCTCCGAGTTGGCTGCCTTCGTCCTCCTTTGCATCTTCTCCCCAGCTCACTCACGCACACAGGCGGCTAGTCACCACCTGGATTATACAACGCTGGGTGGGGAGGGGGGCCGCAGCTATATTTTGCCATGCAAAATTGTTTTCAAGCCTTTCCCAGGGCCCTGGCAATTGAGAGATGCACTTGGTACACACAATGCCAGACACAACTTCCATTTAGTTCAACCCCTCTTTCTCATTGGCAAACCAGATATTTCTGAGAATTACACAAGTCAAATGTAAACCAAACCACATGCCAACACTTGATAAAATACCCTGCCCCTCAGTTTAGCTATTGTGGTGAATAACTGTTTCTAGGCCTACATATCTCTCTTAATATGATCACAAATCCCAAAGTAAAGGAACCAAAACAATTTCCATTCTGGCACCAAGAAAATTAAAAAGACTGTCCATGAAAGCACCAGGAAGGGAGCTGAACTTGAAGGAAACTTTTATCATTGTTTTCTTTAACTGAAGGAAGCTATTTGTTTGTATTTATCTTTTGTAAGTCAACAGAATGGCAACATGTGGCTTTCCTTAAATGTTCCTTCCAAAACTGAGCAGGGTGGGGCAAATGGGAAATCAACCAAGAAATCTCAGGATGATAGGCTGAACTAGGTTTTTAATCACCTTGGGATTAAAGACAGTTACAGTGACCGTGACAATCACTCGTGCATTGCTACCAGGAAAATGGCACATTATTGTGCTCATATGGCTCCCATATGCTTCACTGATAGTAGGGAATAGTGCTGCATTTCCTTTTATGTGGAATAAAAAGACATAACATTTAAAGGCTTGTGCAAAATTGGATTTTGTAAATCAAATGACTTGTTGCCATGGGTCCTATATGGGCCTACTAGTTCATTAGCAAAAAATAAATAAATATCAGCACATGATCTGCTTGCAATCATTCTGGTGAACAGTGGAGTGAGTGTTAGCTGGCTTTGTTTTTTTATGTTTCCTTGCCCATAACCCACTTACCAACCTTATTGTGAGTTTCCAGCAACTTCCCCAATTATAAACTGCTTAAACAGTGCTCACTTGTATTGCATTTACCAATGAGGCTGTTATATTCTGTGTACATTGGAGTATTTGAATTGATGGAAACCATGACTGCATGAATCAGTTTTAAGCTGAAGCCCCCAACTTGCTAAACAACATACTTCTTCTATCCTAGACAATGTACATTTTGAGACAATGTTTAAGAACTTTAAAACCCGTGAAGTAGATTAATATGTAAAGACTTTCTCAAGAATCTCTATAAAAAAATATTGACTTGTAGGTAATTGCTTCTGAATTACTTTTCCCTAATTTGCCAAAATTTTAAGCAAAATTACTTTCTCAGTACAAATTCTAACATCTATACTAGAAAGCTACTTTACAAAGTTCTTATTGCATAAAGAAATTAGTGACATTTGGATCCAGATCTCTAATGTAAAAATGAGCACTGTATTCATGGGCAAAGAATACAAAATGTGAAAGAGAATTAGAAAAAACAAAGATTGCATAGTTCTGCAAATGAATAATTCTATTTGGCTCATTGCTACAAGCACTTATAAAACCAAGAGATCAATATCGGCTCATTAAAGACAGCGGACAATCAAGACTGACCCATGATTTTCTCAAGAAACTGGCAAATATAGACTGATATAAAATGAATACTTTTAGGGAAGGGATATTTAATATATACAATTAATGAAAATTATTCTGTGGATATAGCATATTACGGTTTTCAGCCTAAGCTGAAAATCACATCTGGGACATTTTTCTGACATTCCAAATGACTTGCAATAATTGTACTGCTTTCAAACATTCTGAGCTTTTTTTAATTGTTCATCTGAGAATTTAAAAAACATAATTGGTTTGAATGTTCTTAAAATTTCATGAAATATTTATTTATTTTTGTTCATTTCAACAGATTCATACTAAGAATTCCAATGGCAAATCACTGAATCAAATCTAGCTGACTTCCAACAGTTTTTAACACTGGTTCAAGCATCTGCTTCTCTCTTGTTTCTCAGTGTTGGAGTATTTAACTTGAATAGGATTCTGTCCATTTTATGAAAGAAAATTTAAACCAATAAATTTATATTTATATTATTATATATATATATATATATATATATATATATATATATATATATATATATATATATATATACTTTTTATTTAATATAATATATATATATATATATATATAATATATATATAAATATATATACCACACACACACACACACACACATATATATATATATATATATACACATACACACACACACATACATACTGTATATATTTATTCACTGTATTGCTAGGAAAATGATCATTCTTGGTATAAAGTGTTATAAAGAAAATATTCAAACATTTCCAAACATAGCAGTTACAATGAACTGTGTCAACAAAATGGGCCATCTTGGCAAATGCTCAGATTATGAAAAAAATAAGTACTTAAATATCATCAATTTTATTCACCAGTTTCAGTCTTATTAAAATCACATCATTTGTACGAGCATGGTGTGCCCAGAAATGTGTATGTCCAGCAATTGCTTTGATAGTAGCCGTATATCCCTGTTTTTATTAAGGCTTTGAAATGTAATTTGCAATCATCTTTTGCTCATTTTTCATGCCTTCCTAATATAATTAAAATTGACCAATAACATATGGATTCAATTATTTATAATAACAGTAGTACTTTTATTGCAGTCACTAACCAGCATTTTATACAATGTTGTGAAAGGATTGAGCTCAAATTAAGATACATAAAGATTTATTAAATAATTGATGGAAATAAAATGGATCAAACAGTAAACAGTAAATTGGTGTCTGAAAGTAGATCAACAGTATACACAGTAAATTGGTGTCTGAAAGTAGAATACTAACATATTTTAAATTATTTGAATGATAAAATAGCTTTGTAAGTAAAATACTGAAATACTAAAAATGCCAAATTATGAAACTTATAAGTGAAGATGTAGATTCAGTCCATAAAACTGGATAAGAAGCAGAAGGGCACTTTGTATATCCATATAGTCCTGAAAGGAGAAAAATGGTTTCCTTTATAAAGCACTGGCAGCTGAAATAATTAGTGATGAAATAATTAGTTTTCATTAGTAATGAAAACATCACTAGAGATGTTAAGATCTCAGTCAGACAGTTTAAAAAAAACCCACTTGAAATCATTCTCAGAACAGGTTGGACTTCTGTGATAAGCAAAGCTAGGGTAAAAATTATGGTAGAAAGGACATCGAAGAAATATGTAATCTGCAGTCTCAGTTTTGTTCATGTCATAAGCTGGTTCACTCTGCAAAAAGAGTATTGTTATAACTTCCCTCCTGTATCATAAGGAGTAAGGCCATAAAATGGGCTAAAGAAAGAACTTTACAACGCTTTTAGCAAGTAGTACTGAATGGGTAATTTGTTGGCAAAAAAAGGGTTTCTATTTATGTCCTGTCGGTAGTAATTGCCTGGAACACCCTGTTGTACCTGGTGAAACACCCACTGCCAGATGGCAGCTCTAGTTTTTGATACGTCCCAGGGCCAGAAGATTTGGCACAAGAGGATGGATCAGTCTGAATTTTAGTTTTCCAGAAAGTAGCAAAAGCTCTAGAAGGATCATGGTGGCCAAGGAATCAATAGAAAAATAAAGCTTGAGCCAGAAGTAGAGCCAGCATATGCAGATCTGAAATCTCAGGGGGTTCATCCTACTTTCTAGACAGGTTGCTGCATTTAAAATGCAAAAAGCTTCATAGAATAGCACTTTTAGAAATCTGGAATGGATAATTGTACGTTACTATGTGTATATGTCTGTAAGCCATATAATATGGGAAATGGATTTGGTTTGGAATATTACCCCAAGATATCTGAAGGATAAAATGTGGTCTATGTATTTATTTTTGTCTACAGTGATGTTTGGAGAATCTTAGTCCTTTGGGGGGAACCCACACACCTACCCCATAATTTTGTTCTAGAATATTTTGTTAAAAGCCTTTTCTTTCTACGGTATTTCTGCAGAGCCTATATTAGCTGCTGTATAGAACATGAGTGAATATAATGCTTCCAGTTTTTAAAGAAGTTATTCCATTATGTATAGCTTACTTTTTCCTAAGTAAAGCATCTCAGATGGGTATAAATTTGCTGCCAAATATGAAATAAATTTTCTGTCACTGAATTTTATGTATACTTGGATGTAGATCAAAATTGTTTTAATTACATTTTTCCCCATTCCGAAGAGTTTTCTCCCCCCCCTCCGCCAGTAGGCAAAGGCATATTTTATTTTATTTTCACACTGCCAAGTTAATTCTGCAGATTAGCATGCAGGAAATAATATATCATGTAAACATCATCTTGAAGCAATTTTCTCTTACATTCATTTCCCTTTCATAGATATTCCTATATATGCATTAAATATTAGCTACATTGCTATACCACATGAAGATAAGGCTTTTTTGAAACATGGGGCATTTGCACAAACTGGTATGACATAACTTATGATTTGAAACTACAGTGGCTGGACACATACAATATGACCCAGTTTGGTCTAGTTCTTAAAGTGCTGGTCTAGAAGCCAGGAGACTGGGAGATCTAGCTCCACTTTAGGCATAAAAATTCTTTTTTGGGGGGAGGGGAAATAGGAGGTATAATATTAGGTATATTAGCCACTTTGAGTTATTTATAAAAATAATAAAGGTGGTATAAAAATAAATAAATTAAAGATACGTTAAGCTACAAGTTGCAGCAAATCTGCCATAGCACAATTATGGGAACCCAGCTATTGCTTACTTCAGCTACAGCAGATACTCATCATTTAAATAATGCAGGATTATGATTCAGAAGACGACTATTTAAAATTACTAAAAAAAAATCCTTAAGAAAAAAAGTACTCATCATATAAGGTGTTATTTGAAAAAATGTTTATTTCTTAATTTAGTAGAAGATGAGACAGGAACCAAGAGGTAAGGTAACTCTGATAAGAAGTTCCAATCAATGAAGTTGCTCCTATCTGTACTGGCAAGATATATCATTTCAAATCAGCTGAAAAACTGATACAGAGACTTTTTTTGTGTGCAAGTAAGCCCACAAAGCAGTGGTGGGATTCAGGTTTTTTTTACTACCAGTTCTGTGGGCGTGGCTTAGTGGGCATGGCAAGGGAAGGATACTGTAAAATCTCCAGTCAGAGGAGAAATTTCCGCTACCGGTTCTCCAGAACTGGTCAGAACCTGCTGAATACCACCTCTGCTGCAAAGAGTATACTTTCATATGATAGCATGCAAGAGCAATTTTAATGTAAATTTTTGCATTTTCTCATGCAACAATGGTTATATTTCTTGAAATATTTTCATTCAAAGAACAGCTAATGGAAAGGAGACAAAAAAAGTATAACTGTTTGGTAGTGCTAATTATTTATTTGTTTGTTTGTTTCAATGAAAAACTTTGGTTTTAAAGGGGAATGCCTCTGGGAACCTGATCGTTTTTAACATATTATACATAAATCAGTTAGCAATTTGAGCACAAGTGCCAGAAGAGACTCCTGCCAATTAATGTCTTTTATTAACCAAATGTTCCCATTAAAATAATAATAATTTAAACTGCTTCTGTCTCCCCAATTTCAATGTGAAGAGCAATAAAGAAATTGACAGCTGTCAACACATGAATGTCACAGTGCAGTTCATTCTATGCAAAGTTTTTCCCTTAAAAAACCAAAAGAAAAAAACTGCTTTTTTTTAATACAGGAAGGGTTGTGAGCGACCAAGTTCTCATCCTCCTCACTAATATAAGCAAAGAAAGATTTCAAGAAAAAAAAATATTCATTGAATTTCTGGGATTGGGTTCATGAAATCTCTGGTACTTTAAAGCAGATCATATGTGCAAATCATATGTACATACTCATTTATTTATTTACTGGATTTTTTAGCCCATCTTTACTAAGGTAGCAAGCATACATAATCCCCCTCCTCTTCCTATTTTCACCACAACAGGAACCTTTTGAGGTGAGTTGCGCTTAGAGACTTTTAACTTGCATGTTGCTTCCCCAAAGAAACTCAAAGCAACTTACATTTTAGGATTAAAAGCTACTATTAGCAAATAAGTAGTTCACAGCCCCAAAGAAAAAAAGTAATTGTAGTAGCTGTAATTGTATCATTATATACTTGCAGGTAGGTCATAATTAATGTGAGTTTAAATAGCACGATATTTAATTTCCATTGCAACTAGAGATACTTTATGTGC
Source organism: Notechis scutatus (assembly GCF_049901735.1). Taxonomy (NCBI): domain Eukaryota; kingdom Metazoa; phylum Chordata; class Lepidosauria; order Squamata; family Elapidae; genus Notechis; species Notechis scutatus. Next base: position 106,524,144 of record NC_142011.1, on the reverse strand, counting down.
CAAGGTTATCTAATATTTTATTTTTCCCCAAATAGGTAATATTTCAAAGACAAACACCAGTTACCTCCAAGTACCTTTCACATTTTTGAGTTAGCTACTGAAGAGGATGTACACAAGGGTGGATTCCAGAATAATTACAAATAATAAAAGTGTATTAATTAAATCACAATTCTTACAGCATCAGAGTAATTCCTCTTGGACAAATCAAGGTAAGCCAAGTAGCAGAAATGAGGAAATTCCATGGAGTTGAGACCAAGAGGTTGCTTTTATTGGGCAGGATTTATTTGTTTCTTTCTTTGAAATAATTTTCCCAGCCTCCGCTCATCATATAAATCATAAACATCATAAACATAATAAACTTAAATAATCATCATAAACATAAATAATTATCATAAACAGACAACAAATGGTCAAAATTGGGAGCGTCCTATTAAATTCTGTACCTGTCAATAGTGGTGTCCCCCAAGCAGTGTTCTAGGACCAACTCTCTTCATACTTTACATAAATGACCTCTGATCATATCAAGAGCAACTGCGTTCTCTTCGCTGATGATGTAAAGCTAGTCAACACCACCAACAATACTGCTACCCTTCAAAAAGACCTTGACTATGTATCAGATTGGTCAAATAAATGGCAACTTCAAATCTCAACAAATAAATGCTCTGTCCTACATATTGGCAAAAAAAAAATCAGAAAATAAAATACAGGCTGAATAGTCAAGACCTTGTTGATGATCCAAACTCTGTCAAGGATCTTGGAGTACTCATCTCTAATGATCTAAGTGCTAGAGCCCACTGTTAACTACATAGCCAAGAGTTGTTAACCTAATCTTACGTAGCTTTTTCTCTGGTAATATTACACTAATAACTAGAGTATACAAAACATTTGCTGAACCAATACTCGAATACAGCTCATCAGTCTGGAACCCACATTACATATCTGATACTAACACAGTTGAGAAAGTCCACAAATATTTCACAAGAAGAGTTCTCCACTCCTCTGCTTGTTGCAGAATAACTTATGCCACCAGATTCAAAATTCTAGACCTAGAAAACCTAGAACTACGCTGCCTTCGGTCAAATCTAAGTATAGTATATAAAATCATACATTGCAATGCCCTGTCAATGAATACTTCAACTTCAACCATAACAACACAAGAGCAAACAATAGATACAAATTCAAGGTTAATCGCACCAAACTTGATCGCAGGAAATACGACTTCTGCAACAGAGTGGTCAATGTCTGGAATACTCTACCTGACTCTGTGGTTTCTTCCCCAAACCACAAAAACTTTAACTTTACACTGTCTACTATTGACCTCACCCCTTTCCTAAGAGGTCTGTAGGGGGCGTGCATAAGCACACCAACATGCCTACCGTCCCTGTCCTATTTCTTTTATTTTTTAATTTTTCTTATATGTATCCATGTATTCATAACTATGTTTTTACTTATATCTATTAACTTGTAAACAATTGACAAAAATAAATAAATAAATAAAATAAATAAAAAATATTTACTGTGTCGTGCTGTCCTTTGAACTCTGGATTCTATCCCACCTAGTCTTTTGTCTTTCCTTTTAGATTCATTGTTTTGTTTATCAGTTTCCAGGTCTTGACTCATGCCAAACCTTGACTATGTTACAGTTGCCATCTTTACTTTTAGATAAAACAAACTGTTCACTTCTAAAAGTTCTGCCTGGGTTTGTTTATCACTAGACTGTGGGAGGCATCCTGCTTGCTATCTTGCTGGCTAGCATCCAGCAGTGCTGGCACCAAAAAAGTAGACCTTCTGGAATCAGAGGCATTCTTAGAAAGTAGAGACGGTAAGCAGTTAGAAGTTACTGGGTTTTTTCTGAATGTTCTCAGATGCTATTCCTCCACAAAATGAATGGAAGCAGCAAAGATAGAAAGGGAAATATTTCATTAAAAGGAGAAAGTGGGGAGAACTTAACAGGGCTGGGCAGGGCCAAGAACAATCAAATAGGCTGAGAGAAAGAAATGGCAAATCTAGAAGGAGGGTTGTTTTGTAACTCAGATGCCCTTTGCCCTTGTCCTGGATTTAGATTTTTGGACAACTTCAATGTTTTTCAGCCACTCCGATTTTCTTTCTTGTGAAATGGATATTCTGAGGCTGGGTCACACCTACCATAGTGACCAAGTTGTTCTATCATTTCCTTGGAGTTTCAATGAACTGTCTCATCCTCAAAGATTGGAGATGGAATCTTCTCAACCATAACAATAACAATAATTCATAATTCTGAAAGAAGACAAAGCACAGAAATAAAGCATATACTCTATAGACAATAATGTTCAAAAAGACTCTTTTCCAAGTCCTTGGATAGTTGCTTCCAATTAAGTAACCTCCTTGCCAACCTAAACAGATTAATTGTCTGATTCTGCACTTACTAGTGTCATATGTATAGAAGAACATAGTATGAAAATTGGTTTGTTTTTTCAAAGTCTAGATGATGAAGATTGCCTAATCCACCTTTCCTCCATATCTAATGTATTCTGAATGGGGAGTACACTTTTTTTCAATTAAATTGACCAGCTCACCTTTCATTCTAGGATGAACAAGGGAAAATTCCATTACCTTCATATCATTTCCAGTTGTATAATCCTCTATGAAATCTCACCTATTTTCCTAAACAAACAAAAAAACTTCCAATAGATCACACAATATTAAATTATACTTTTCTGACTTTTGCTCAAGATAGTTGATGGAGAAGAAAGTGGCTCTGGGATACTAAAACCTAGACGTTGTGGGCTCATTTGTACATTCCTTTGCAGCTCCTAAGGTGCTAACTTGCAGCTTGTTTGACAGCTTGTGTTTCTGTGTGGTAGAAGTAATCTACTGTGAATAATGGTAGGACTCAGTGAGCACAAAGCACTCTTTCATGAAGAAAGATGACTTTCATATTTCTGTTCTAATTTGACTCATATGGAGAAAAGAAAATGGTCTGTGTTAAACATTTTGTCCCATATTGCCTTCTAAGTCTTTCACTTACAACCATTCATTCAGTAACTGTTTAAAAGTTACAATGGCACTGAAAAAAACTGGACTTCACAATTATGACCTTCATTGCATCCCCACAGTCACATGATCAAAACCCAGGTGCTTAGCAACTGGCATATGTTTGTGATAGGTGCAGTGTCATGTGATTACCATTTACAACCTCGTAGTCAGCTTCTGAGAAGCAAAGTCAATGGGGGCTGCTTAATGATTGCATGATTCACTTAACAACCACAGTGATTTGCTTAACAACCATGGCAAAGATGTCATAAAATTGGGCACAGTTAACAACTACTTTGCTTAGCAACAGAATTCTGGTCCCAATAGTGGTTGTAAGTCAAGATCTACCTGTAAGCACCAGATTTTTATGATTTCCCATTCTTTCAGGCCCTTTCACTCAATCACCACTAGATAGGGGAGGGGGGAAATGTTTTCTTTTATCTTTTCTCAACCTGTCACACTTCAGAAGTATAGGCTTTTAATTTCTAGAATTCTCATAAACAGGGAATTCTGAGAATTGAAGTCCACACATGGGGGGAAACACGGAGTTAAACCAATTTCTGGAAGCCATCTGTGTTTCATCAGATATACCTAGTTCATTCAAGCCAATAACTAGCTTAGGAAGGCGTCTGTTACAGCTCCACCTCAACTGTCTCAATTTTATTTCTTCCATTCAAGAAGAAAATAAAATTAATACAGCCAAGGCAGTAATTTATGTAGAAGAAAACATATATAACATGTAAAAAAAAGTTATTCTTTAGGTTGGATGTTTAAAGAATGCCCTCCATTTTGGATAATGTAAGACAAGGACATCAAACTCAATTTCATTGAGGGCTGCATCGGAGTTGTGTTTTACCTCAGGGGGCCTGGGGCTGGGCGTGTCTGGGGTAGGCGTGGCTAGCTCATCATCACTCATTGAGGCTCCGTTTTTGGCCTTGATGGCCTCCTGCAGCCCTCTGCCAGCGAAAACAGAGCTTGGGGAGGCTGCAAACAGAGCTCAGGTGGCCGAAAATGGAGCCGACTGGCACCGTCTCTCTTGTGTTTCAGACTAGAACATTTCCTGTCTTAGCACTAAAACTAAGAACCCGTGGATTTAAAATAGTTGCATAATTTTTCCTCACCATGGTTTTTTTTGGTCTTTTAGTCAGGATAATCTTGTAGTTGTTATTAGTATTCTTCTATAATGAAAAAAACAAAAGCCAGTGATTTTGTTTAAAAAAAGAAACTTTGTGCAACAAAATTGATACACTTGGTTTCATTTAGATGATTAATTCCTATGGCAATGTACAAAATTTCTGGCAATTGCCTTTGGGAGTTTTATAGGTGAGGTTAGGAGCAAAGCTGGTAATTACACTGCTCCCAGACTTATTTATTTGAATGCATTATTTATGCCCTTTTACAAGTCTAGTGTTTTTTTTTTAATATACAACTCTATATTAAAGGGACAGCCATCTCAAATCTAATCAATGTTGAGTCTTGAGTTAAAAGTCATTTTAAGTGCTATATCTTTCCCTGGGAGCACCAGTCAATTACTGATTTATATGCTTAATGTGCTTTTTTTTAAAAAAAAGTTTTTGTTTGTTTCTTTTACTGACTCAGACTTTTACTTACACAAAATTGGGTTTACAGGCTATGATCTTACACTTGAACTTATATTTAAATGTTTATACAAGATATTTAAACTTATTAAATGTATATTTATATTTAAATGTGTACACAAAAGTCCTGGTTCTGTAGTAGTTAGAATGGAGTATTGTATTGCAGAAAACTCTGTCCATAGCCTGGAGTTCAAACCTGATGGGGTTCAAGGTTGACTCAGCCTTCCATTCTTCCAGTGGTGGGATTCAAATTTTTTTACTACCAGTTCTTTGGGCTTGGCTTGGTGGGCGTGACAGGGGAAGGATACTGTAAAATCTCCAGTCACAGATGGTATTTGCCGGTTCTACAAACTACTCAAAATTTCTGCTACCGGTTCTCCAGAACTGGTCAGAACCTGCTGAATACCACATCTGCATCCTTCTGAGGTCAGTAAAATGAGGAGCCAGTTTGTTGGGGGCAACATGCTGACATTGTAAATTGCCCAGTGAGTGCTGTAAAGCACTATGGGGTGGTATATAAGTCTAAGCACTATTGCTATACAACTAGGCCTTCCTCAACTCATGCTATCCAGGTCAGTTGAGACGACCACTTTCTGATGCCCAACCAAGGTAGTGTGGCTAGAAAGTCAAGTAAAATCAGAACTGTCAGCAAACATACGCAAGCATACTCAATACTTTTATTGGAGTCAATTCGGTATACAGAATCCAAACAAGGAAGAAGCACCTCCTAAGTTCAAATAATAAAGAGTTAGGACAGCCTATACCTGAACCTACATTGGAAGATGTGGAAATTGCAGAATCTATCTTTGGGGTTCCACTTTTTCAAAAAACAACAATATATTATTTTGTTGAAAATACAAATAGAATAAGAACAAAGCTCAGCAATAGTAGTTACTGGCAAATCATACTATGAACAATTAGATGTCCTAATTCAGATTAACATATTCAATACAGGAGGAAAAATTGTTAACTATAATGCAGAATACTCATTTCAGCAATCTATAATTGAAATTGTTGGCTCTGTCATGCCAAAGAAGCCACACAGCTATTTCATAACCAAACAACATCCATATTTTAATATTTCTGCAGTTCAACCATCAACTTACAGTGTACTTTTTTCCAATGTGCTCACAACATACATGACTTTTTAAAATCAAATTTTCTTTTGTCACTAATATTTTATATAATTCATTTCTGTTCCATTCTGATTTATCATTACCATTCCTCTGCAAATCCTTGATGTATTCCTCCTAGCATTCCCTTCAGTAATAATTCAAATGATTTCATCACTTTTATTTTTTGATTCTATTTGCTCTGCTTCTAGTTCCTTGTTTAGCTCACTTGTAAAACATTTATTTTCATCAAAATTCCTCTGCATTTTCTCTATCTCATTTAATCTTAGCCATTATTTGTTAACTATTCTTGAAGCCATATATATTCCTCATATACATTACAAAAGCATTTACATGATCTTGTATATTTTTTTCTCATCCTCAATTGTTTTGCAGCAATGATGGTCTTCCATGCATTTTCCTTGTCCACAACCTCTTTCTCATCAGCATTCCACCCATATCCTTTTCTATTCTGTCCATTTGCTCCATTAGTTACACTCTGTATTTCATTTCAATTTCATTCCAAGCAGCTTCCATATCATTTTTCCTTACATCTATTTTCCATCTGTTTATTGGGACACTAATCTATCTTCTAATACTATTCAATACAGTTCTAATGCTCTCTCTTCTTGCATTTTTCTTTTCATTCCAATTTCTTTCATTGCCTTCAATGTCCATTTCCCCCCTAAGATCTGCACCTGATAAGATCAAAACCTACCCTGTCTCACATTCATGAGTACTCCATCACAAGCTCTCTAAATCTTTCACCCTTAACATAACATTTTGAGTAATGGAATAATAGATGACACTGTGTTTTTCCTTTTCCCTATTTATGCATACTGATTTTTTCTAAGTCAGTTTGTAACTCATGAAATAATAATTATTTTTTTCCAAACAGTCCTTTTTTCTAAGTAGATGCTCATCAAACTTTCACCATCTTTATTCATTCCTTTTTTGTACTCATTGAAATGGCCCCGTTGCATTTTCTGTTCTCTTGCCTGATACTAGCCACCCACTATCCCTAACATATGAGGTCACCTACCCCTAGTTGCAATCACTGAGAATGTGAACACAATTTTCCCACAAATTCATCCTACTTCTTGCATATTTATCAATTATTGGAGCATGACCTGCAGCTATCACACTATGGATTCCTAGTTTTGTATATGCTAATATGGATACCACATAACACAATTTCATACTTCAAGGCCTTTTGTTCATAATGAAGCCTACCAGAGGGGGTATTCAGCAGCTTCTGATCAGTTCTGGAGAACCGGTAGCGGAAAATTTTGAGTAGTTCAGAGAACCAGCAAATACCACCTCTGACTAGAGATTTTACAGTATCCTTCCCCTGCCATGCCCACCAAGCCATGCCCATGGAACCGGTAGTAAAAAATTTTTGAATCCCACCACTGAAGCCTACACTTTCATCTTCTGGCATGTATTCATCAACAGCATTCTTTAACATCAGATCATCTTCATTCACATGCATTATAGTCTTCACATGTATTATAATCTTCTCTTTTTCTTTTCTTTTTGGTTTTGGCACTGCTGGGTGCCAGCCAATAAGCTAGCAAGATGGGTATCTGCTGCAGTTTGGTACAGTATGTGTATAGTCTACACAAATGCAGCAACTTACTTCACAGCATTGTGTCATAAAACGAGACCAATAAAACATGGATATAGTAATACAAGCAAAACAGTTCTTACTTTAAGATCAGAGGTTTATTTCATGAGCAATTTAAAACATGAAGAGCCATCAAAATAAATTCATACAACATTATATAACATCAGTAACCCATTGCAATGAGGTCCAGAATAGCTAACTCCAGAAAGGATAGCTACTATCAGTGGCCATGATTTGAAACCCATCTCCTTCTTTTATACTGTTCCTTCTGACAATCCCTCAGTAGGTGGAATTTCACTGAAGTTACTTCCTTGTTCTCTCATACTGACAGACAGTCTTCGCATATACCTGTGTACATCTCAAACCTCTATCCATCAGCTACTTTCAGTTCCTTATTTCCCAGGTCCAGGATACTCTTAGTCCAAAATAACTCCTGAAACTACTTATGTTGCAGATACATGTTGCAATTAAACACTAATGTAGCAGATTACAATATTTTGTTAAGCTTAGCAAAGCATTTCAGTCAGCACTTTAATATATCATTTCATTGTGGGCCTCTAATCAATCCGAGGCCTATACAATTGCAGCAGTTTTCAAATCCCAGTTTGATTCCTCTCTCAATTGGTTCTTCTTTGGCCTTACTTGTTGGCAAGTCTCTCAGTTCTACAGAGTTCTGCTCACTGTTATTGATTCTTTATCCCGTGCCTCTACTTAGGACTGGGTGGCTGAGCTGTTAGGCTGTCAGACAGTGCAGGCAAAGGGTCCTGGAGGTTTTCTGGAACTGCTTTACCCAGAATGGGGCCATTGGCTGCACCGCTACTGGAATCACCCATGTCAGAGGTTCTGACTAGTTCTCAAGAACCAGTAGCGGAAATTTTGAGTAGTTCAAAGAACCAGCAAATACCCCCTCTGACTGCCCCCGCCCCCATCTATTCTCTGCCTCCCAAATCCCAGCTGATTGGCTGGGTCTTCTTTTGTTGCCCTGCACAGGAGAACAGAGCTGGAAAGCAGGTTAGTGGGGTGGGGAGGGAATGGATATTTTACAATATCCTTCCCCTGTAGTGGCTGGAAATGGAGATCTTTCCCCTGCCACACCCACCAAGCCATGTCCACCAAGCCACACTACGCCCACCAAGCTACACCCACAGAACTGGTAGTAAAAAAATTTGAATCCTACCACTGACCCATGCCAAGACTCCCTAGAAGCCCTCTCCATCCTCCTCATCAGGGGGCATATCCAGGATTTTTTTAGTTCACAGAGACACAACATATATTTCTACCTTTTTTCATTCATTAATGTATTTATTGTTTGCTCTTCATCATTCTAAGTTTCATATTTGCATATTCCATGGATATTGATCTCTATCACCCATCATGTAGTAGATGTTGGTTACATATAAGGAAAAAACTCCTAACAGTAAAACATACAGATAACAAACCTTGTTTTAAAAACAAGAACACTTTCATGAAAAATAAAACCTAATCACAACTGAGGGACAGTGCTAAAAACAGTAATTTGCTATTATAGATCAGGATGGATATGAGGCCAATTTGTCTCTTTTTTAAAGGCTTCTTAGAGTAACCTCTTTTTTTTAATTGCTTTTCTGAATTCCAATAAAGTCAGAACTAATTAAATCTCTGGGGGGAAAAGTATTCCAGAGAAGTCAGCGATCAAGAAGTATTTCTTAAACAAATAATCTATTTATTTTATTGTTAGAATAAAATGGACAGGGAGATTATCTTCGATTTTTGAGCCAGTAACTCTTGTAGGAAGCTGAAAGAAGCTATTAAATGGAAACTATATACAAGAACCTGAATAATTAGTTTGTTTGTTCTTGCTTGGTGTTTAATTGGGAATTGCATTAAACAATGTAAAATTAGCTTCCTCTTTTAAAAAGAGACAGAGGAACAATAACAATACTGTGTGCGCACTGGATCTTCCGCAAAAGTTCAATAAAGGTCAGTAACAATCTTCTATTGGAATCTCACTGAGCAGCTGGAATAAGGTTTAATTTACGTACTATTATTCTCATCTTTTAGACTTGTACTACAAGGAATGTTAACAGGACCCTGGATCAAACACTATATGTTAAAGATGCCATTCTTTTCTTCTTAGCTATACATATCTCCAGTATTAGGATTCTCCCAAAATACAAAGAACTGTAGATCTGGAAGCAATGGGGTTCTCTAAAAGAATGATTATACCACTCTGGAAAGAGAAATGTATGCCTGATAAAAGATAATGCAAACTAGAAGATAAATGCAAAAAGGAAAAGTGCAAAAAGAGAAAACAATTTAAAAAGATACATAAAGAGATGATTTCCCTGCCTTCAGACACATACAAACTTCAGCAATTTAACACCTTCTATAATATTTCGATTAAAAAAAGATCTTCCTATATGTCATCCCTGATCAATAAACAAATTGTAAAAATATATCATTCAGTCCTAACCAGCAAAAGTCCATGAAGATATATCAGAATCAATAACATACATGTTTTTACCTCAAGGTTTGTACTTGTTCTTAGATAATTAATGGGTGTTCCTCTCCTTTTTCTTATTGCTATGCTTTATCAGTGTTGAGATTGTGCTGGTCCTTTAATGCTTTGTATTAGCACTTTTCCTTTGTTAAACAGTTCAGTATAAGAAAATAAATAAATATATTATATAAATAATATGTATTTATTAATTGATTTTATATGGCATTTTCATGTTTTAAAAAGAACTGTCTTTAGATGCAGTTTTAGTGTTTATAAACTAATTGGGTAAGGCTTTATATGAACAAAATTGCCTCATTTCAGAAAATTGCCTTTAAAAATACAGCATACGATGCTTTGGAATGAGGCCATGGAAACTGCTATGGAAAATTGGAATCACATATCAACTTCACAGAACTCTTAGAAGGAAAGACAGAAAGGATGGGGAAGGTGAGAGGGAAGGGAAGAGATAACAAAACCAGCACAAGGTGGCTTGATAGGAGAGTGCGCAAGATTTGTGATGGATACCCTTATCTTTCCCTGAGAAGAAGAGCTTTTTGCCAATTCCAAGGTAAGGAGACTACAAAGCTTGTTTATCAGGTAGAGGCACACAGGTCGTAATTGATGCTTTCATAATCTTGAGGCGAGATGCCTTTTGTATTAGGCATTGAGTTGCCATTTGCAGTACAACCCTCTGGAAGCCTGAGATGGTGGAGAATGTGGTGGCTCATCTTCTGACAAGGCTAAGATGCCAGGAATATATTACACTAATGCTGCAGCATCTGCTCTTCTCTCTCTCCAGTATTGAAGTCAGATGGATGGCATTACAACAAAGCAACATGAAGCCAATGCTTTCTGCCACTATTTTCATTGGGGACAAGGCTTCCTTGAGTTTAGTCTGTGTGCAAATTAAATATAGATTTAAAATAAGATATGGATGACACGTGGGATCCTCTCCGTTTTTTATTTATTTTTTATTTTTTTGCTTCAGGTTTGAAAACATTTAGAATGGATTTTTGCATTTCATCTTAAACAATTCTTATTCTCCCAACAGATTTGTCATATAAAGGTTCATTGTATGGATATTTTATGGTGACTCACTCTGATCTGTTGGCAGAAAGTAACTAACATTTTACTGAAATTAATACAATTTCAGAAAATAAAAGTGAGCATGGTTGTAGTGCATATCTAGTTGCAAACTCTTCTAGTTTTAAGAACTAGTCATAGTCCTTCATGCCACAACAACCTCCAGATTGACATATTATAATATTCTTTACACGGTTAGCCTCTGAAGATAGCTATCAATTCAACATTTCTAGGCTTCTTGTTTTTTAGGCTCTTTATCTAAAATCAGATAAAGATTTTGCAAAGCCACCTACACCTAGTTTGGAGAACAATCATGATCTAGAAGCAGTGGATTCAGTCAAGGTGTCAACTCATAAAACATTTTGTATACACATTTTATAGTTGACAACAGAAAGAAGGGGGGGGAGTTTCAAAGAGCAGGCAGCAGTGTGAAACCGAAAGTACATTCCATTCATATTTTCTTCAGAGACTGATTAGATGACTGAAGCTTCTGCCAAGCAAAAATCTAATTGGAGAGCATGATTGATGACTCTTGGCTGTAGACGTTTTTCATTGGATGATACACCCAGAGGGGTGAGGGGAAAAGCAGGATCAAGGGTGACAGTTAATTACATATCTCAGAGTTGGCTACGCCCAGGTAAATGCTGGACTAGAATGTTAACTTCAAATAAATATTTTTTAGTTTTCGGAGTGTGGCTCAAGGCTCATGATTTAATTGGAGTAACTGCTGGAATCCTGACACAAGGAAGTATATGTGCTGCTAGATGCTATCTTCAATCGAGGACAGCATCTAACAGCACCTACCAAAGCACTTACCAAGTAAACTAAATTCTTGGATGTAAGGTTGCTTGGGAATTTCAGAGTTCTTGGCTAGACTAAAGGTCCAAAAGAAAGAAAAATACAGAAAGAGAAAATAGCAATAACAATTGCTTCCTTAAAGCTGTCAAGAAAACAGTATGGATATAGTCAGTACAAATGATTTTCAGCTGGAGGGTATCTCTGCTTTTTTTTAATCTACATTCTGCAGGATCAGCACCAGGCAACAGAGTGGAACTTTCAGTGGGAGTGAGAGATACAATTGGAGCAATATACTGTGGAGTAAAAGGTAAGCTTTAAGTAGCAAAGTCAAAACAGCGGGCAAATATTTCAGTTCAGTAGCTTGGAAGCTTCTCTACCTAAGTAAAGGTAACAACAATCTCTTCTTGAGTCATGTTTTTCAGTCAGATAAGGTGTCTGCTGTTGCTTCTCAAACTTGCATTGTGTTGAAAGAGGAATCCTGCTGTGACTTCTCTGGGTTTCTTAGGAGGAAAATAGAGCAGGAGAGGAGAACAAGGATCCATGATTGCATGCTGTGACCCACAGGGAGCTCAGGTCAGGGAGTGAAGGCCAGAGCCAAATTAAGTCCTATGATATCTTTGCACTCTGCATCTCCAATCTCTGATTCACTCCTTCTGAACAGCACTGCCACTATTGAATGGAGGAAGAAAGGGTCAACAGTAGAAAAGTGCAAGACTGGAATATCAGATTTTGTGGGAGAATAGCTTCCTTGAGAATCAGATACAAAAGCCCCACTAAATTTGGCAAAGACAATGCATCATCTGAGGCTGATACAATGGCCAGAAACAATGTTATTCTCATGCCACATTGAACCCCAAATGGAAAGACAAGACTGCAGCCTATCAATGTAAGATGGGGGCGGGGAGAAAAGAATTTCTTGGCGTGATATATGTAGACCATCTCTGTGGTGACAGATACTGGGAGATATGGTGAGGGACAGGTCACTTCTGGGGAATGTGGCCTTATTCCAGAGCCCCATAGGCATGCTGCAGAGGACTGGGCTTCTGACTGCTGCTGCTGCTTAACACCAGGTCAGGTCAGTCTGTGGTCACCCACATTTGTGGTTGTGGATCATGATTGAGAGGGCTAACCTGTGAGATTTGATTAGATCCAGAATGGGGGAAGTGCCCCTTTCACAAATGTTTCCAGTTGAGTTTCAGGTATAATATTAGCCAAGACCAGAAGGCAGGGTTGGGGGAGTGCTGATTGTCATTTGGAAGCCCCTAAAGGCTTTCAGGGGTGCTGTTCCATAAGTTACTGATCGTTGCTACAATCCAGCCTCCCTGCCGCATAGCAACACACCCACCCCCGCCTAAGTTCCTTAACTTCATTTCTGAGTTGGTTGTAGAATTTCCCAAGCTTATGGTCCGTTAGTGAATCACACCCACTCTTCCAGCCTGACTCTTTCTGTAACTGATGCAATAGTAATTGACTTTGAACCCAAGGATGTGCTTGAGTAACTCACTTGCTCTAATGTCTCAATGGATTTATTGGCTCTCAGACTTGGCTAGCTGACTTTTCTTTGGGTTTCATTTTCTGTAGAGCCTCATAATAGAACAAATCCCAAGGCCTGGGGGAGTTTCTGAGAAAGTATCACTAGTAAAGGCCAGTGAAATAATCTTCCTTGATATTTTTACCTATGGAGGGGTTTTTGACATGATGTTGCTTTGACGGCTGTTTTTTGAGACACTCAGTAAGAGAGTCTTCTCATTATCAGAAGCGAAAGACTCCTCTACTGATAGAGGAGCATCTCCATCTAGGCTCCAGGCTGTTACACCACATCTTTCCACCCTAAGCTCTGCTTGGAATTCTTTCTGTTTACGTGAAATAATTGCCAATCAAATCCCAACTTCAGACATTCTCCTCAGACGGATTAAGATTTTTTTATTTATTTAACCAAGACCTTTGCAATGGCATTGATAACACCGCACTGCCAGTTGCTAATCTTCCTTTAACTTTGCACTGATCACATGATTGTAGTTGTTTTCTGACATTTAAAATAATGCATAATGTTTTTAGTAATTCTATTCGAAAATTTTATTTTATGGAATTTTCTCATGATTTTCACAAACACTAATGTTAAAGTTCATACTGATGACTGGAATAAGGACCAGTTTGATCAAGCGGTTAAGCCGCCAGGTTAGAAAGTGGGAGACCATGAGTTCAAGTCCCATCTTAGCCATGAAAACCAACTGATGACTATGGAGGAGTCATCTCTCTCAGCCCAACTCACTGCACAGGATTGTTATTGTGGGGAAAATAAGAGCAGGAAAGTGTGTTGGATATATTTTCTTCCTTGAGTTATTTGTAAAAATAATGAAGTCAGCATAAAAGATAGATTATAGATAGATAGATGATAGACAGACAACCAGACATATGATACATTATCTAAGTTAGTTCTGCCTCTTTCTCCCACGAAATACTGTATATACACTGCATTATTTTTTCATTTACTTATTGCATTTTATTACTTTTCTTATTTGTCTTTTTCAAAATTTGTATTGTGATAATTCTTTTAAATAAATAAAATGTATAGATACATATATGTAAGGATACATTAACGCATACATACACACATACATACACACACACACACATACATACATACATACCTTGGTCAACAGATCTCAATGGAAGATGATACAATAAAGGAAAGTGAATGGCGTATTAAATGTGGTTGGCAAGCATTCGGCAAGCTAAGTGTAATTTTCAAGAACAACCTCCCCCTATGCCTGAGGAGAAAAGTTTTCAATCAGTGTGTGCTACCTGCTCTAATATATTCCGGTGAAACATGGACACTTACCTCACAATCGATACAAAAGCTATGAGTGGTGCAAAGAGCCATGTAATGCTCGGCATTATAAGACAAGATAAAGAGACCTGCAGATGGATTAGAGAAACAAATGAAAGTATATGATGTCATTAAGAGAATAAAAGAATTAAAATGAAAATGGGCTGGTCACATAGCAGGAAGAACTGATGGCAGATGGACTAATGCAGTCATAGAATGGATCTCGCTTAATAAAAAGCGCCCATGAAAGAGACCTAAAACAAGATAGATCGATAACATCAGCAAGTATTGGGAATCCATTTGGCAAAAGAAAGCTTAGAACCATATAGGTTGGAAATATGCAGAAGAAGCCTTTATCCTGGTAGTAAGGTCCAGTAAATACACAGACAGACAGGCAGACAGACAGGCAGACAGACAGACAAACACCAGTAAGGTCCAGTAGGGTATTTGCTAAAATTAATATAACAATTGTACTTCTTTTTGCAAATATCAGAACTGCCCATGGAAGCATATTCCTTGTTTTTTATCCTGTTTGGATTACTATAATAAGTTGTTGCTGAGAACTGCCTATGAAAAGAATCCAGAAATTATACCTGGTTCACAATGTTAGGGCTGGACTATAGAGTACATCTAATTATAAGGAGTGTGTACCTTTTGGTTAAAACAGTTTCACTGACTACCAGCCTGTTGCTGAACACAATTCAAAGTGTGATGTGTGTGAGAGAGTGAGCACTTTTTGAACCACATCCTTCTTCCTTGTTTCCCTTGGAAATCATGCTGTTTATACATTATTGTGCTTCTGCTGCCTCATTTTTATTCAGAGAGGCCTTCAGAATTTTAGCTGGTTTGTGCAAAACTCTGGTACATCAGGTTGATTTGATGATGTGCCTTTTTGGTTTATACAATCTAGATGAATAATGTTGGAAGCTCTGAATATAATTTCAAGAGTACCTTGACGCTGGGTGGTGATTCCAAAGTAGAATATCTGACTGACTTCATAAACTGATGTTGTTCTAAAAATTTACATTAATTCCACAGCCTCCTAACTTAAAATGTTCCACAGGAGGTATTAATAACCCACTTGCACTTTTTGTAAAGGAGTGTTTTTGTGATAAGAATTGCATGAATCTGCTGAACAGCTGGGTCAAAATAGTCTAGAAACTGAAAGAATTGGTGGCATATAAATAGCCCATCCAAAGGGAACTATGGAGTTTCTTTAAAACTCACAATTAATAACTTATCTTTTAAAAATAACTACAATAAGATCAAACTTTTATTCAGCTTGTAACTATTGAGATTGTATTGTAAATTCTTGGGACAATATTAGCAGCTGTAATGGTATGTAGATGACAATTGGAATAATTCGCCAGTTGTAATTATACATTTCTTAAGAACAGTGCAAGGGTAAGTAATGAAAATAGTAAAAGAGCTAAATTTTGTTTAATGTATGAGGAAGAGTTTGCAAAAATTGGGTCATCCTTCAGGTGTCTTTAAAATCCAAGACTACAATTAAACTTTTCAGACAGAACATTGCCTGCTCCAAGGTCAACAAACAACTCTGGCCTGATAAACAGAAAGTGCCCCCTCTTTAACCATTGGTCATCCCCTTCTCTTAGCCTGGAGATATCAGATTTCCAGGGACATCAACTTAGCTACATACATTAATATTTCTCTAAACAAGGAGAAACCCTGTAGGGACAAGTGCATGTCCGATGTCCACTCAATTGCAGTCATAAAGAAAAGGAATATTTCCTGACATTTTCCTTTTCTGTCTTTTCTTTCATCCTTTACAATATTTATATTATCCATGCATTTTTGTATGCATTATTGAAATCCTATAATCCCATTATGATTCAATTGATAATGTCCCAACAATAATATAACCAATATTGATTTCCTATTTTCCCCCCCTAAAAATGAATATTCTGGAAATGGTGAGGTAATGAATACTAGTTGGGTAGCTGGGTAACTTGAAATTTAAATTTCTAAGATGGAGGTTTCCTTTGTTATTTCTCCCCTAATAATTAATTAAGTATTAATTAAGAGTTATTCTGTTTCTAATTATGGAAGAGCTACTCTAGAGCAGGGGTGTCAAACTTGTGGCCTGTGGGCTGGATGCATCATGAGCTGGCTACCCCACCCCTGTTTTAGCGAAGAGGGAAAAAGAGGGGAAAAGTCTCATGTGACAACAATGTGACTCAGCAAGTTTGATACCCCTACTCTAGAGCATCAAGGGAAGTCAGTTCTAGGTCACTAAGAGCAGCTCTATTGGAACATTCCAGTCGATTGGGCAGCAGAGATTCCTCTAGTGATAAAACCTATTTTCTCTTCCTAGAATTTTGCCACCCAAATATTCTGTTTGGCATTCAACGCTCGAAAGGAACGTCAATCATGCAATAAACAGAAATAAACAGTAAGAACATTGTTTCTGTCCTTTTTCCAACCACGCCTTCCCTTGTTAATCTTATAAACCTGTGCTGTGTGTTCCTTCTGTGCTAAAGGAAAAACAAGTAGTCAAATAAAATAATCACAATGAATATCAGTCTATTTGAAGCATTAATCTACTATGCATGGAGATAAATATCATGGGATGTGTGCTTGTTCTGTATTCCCTTCAGTGAGAAAAGTATTAAAAGGAAAGCACCTGAAATATAGATTCCCATTCTGTGCAATTTACTGCTTTTCATTTGCTAAGATTGGCATTTTTCCTTTTTAAGGAGTGAAGGTCAACATCAGAGGATAACTGGAAAGAATTGTTAGTGGAATGAAAATAAAAACAGAAGAACCAAAACTTTTTCTCCTCTCTTCTGTTTCCATGCAGCACTTGACTAATCCAAATGTTTCATTCTTTGATGTTTCCTAAATCTCTGACTTCATTCTGTTCCCAAGACCTTCTACAACCTTAATCTCCACTTTTTCTTTGCTTCTTGGGCTGCTTTCTTGACTTTTTTGAGAAAAGGGAGCAAGAACATTTTCTGCTAAGCTGTGTTGTTCTTGAGGTCAGCAGTGAGAAAAGATGGAAAGTCAACATTGTTTTTCCTTCTACTTATGAAGAAATTTAATCATACATTTTTAGTTAAAAATAAACAAACCTTTTCATCAGTCTGCGCTAGCCAAACCTGATGCACCTATTTGGCTATATCCAGCATGGAGAGGACCATGTTATGCTTGTTTGAACTACCACTAAGCAAGGTAGAAACTCGCCAGAAAGTCAGAGGTGACAACCCTAGTTGAACCCCACCAACATGGTAAAGTGCCCAGGGATTCAAAGCAAATCATATAATAGTTATCAAATCAGATCTTTGTCTGAATAAATGAATCTGCCAGCTTTATGTTCTTTCATATTGAATTGTTTTAATATCAAATCCATGCCATTCCATTTATGAAAATGTTTGTGAATGATGGCAAATCACTGCCAAAATTTTTGTTAAACTATGTTTTCATCCATCCTTAGTACTGTGTGATAACCCAGGGCATGGCACAAAAATAACAAAGTCACAAAAATAGGTAAAGTCCCTTTAATACCTCCAGCTTGGCCCCCCAATGTCCAGTTATCCTTGGCTGGAGTTCAAACTCTTCCAAAAACAGTCTACAAAGGGAAGAAATGCAGTCCGAATTCAAAGTACAGATAAAGTAGAAATAAAAAAATCAACACAAACCATGCTGAATAAATTAACATGACAGGCCAGGAGTTTGCAGACTTCCAAAAGATAATGAAGCACACACAGTTGGGAGGA
Organism: Notechis scutatus; assembly: GCF_049901735.1. Classification (NCBI taxonomy): domain Eukaryota; kingdom Metazoa; phylum Chordata; class Lepidosauria; order Squamata; family Elapidae; genus Notechis; species Notechis scutatus. The sequence continues at coordinate 106,505,868 of NC_142011.1, read as the reverse complement.
CACCAAAACCCAGATAAGCCTCAGCAAAGATAATGCACGCTTTGCTTCCAACAAGGTGCTATGTGCAAACGCCCTTCTTATATCCTGTTCTCCCAGCTGCAATTAATGAAAGGGATCAGGCCTTTTTCTCTTCCATAAGCCACGTTGCTCCCTTCTCCATTCCTCCCTGCATGCCCTAGGATGAAGAGGGGGTGGCCTGGGTCTTCCTCTGAATGTCCAGCCAGATTGTGCCCTTCCCTGTTTCTTCCACAGCCACCGGAGCTACACTCCCACTCCCTGTCAGATGCTCAATCTCCCCCTCAGAATCAGACTCCAACAAGGGCATGACATACTGGGTTATTCTAAAGGATGCTGGAGTATGCTAGATGTGATTTCTCTGCTTCTAACTTTGTGAGTGAGGAATCAGGAGGTGTCTCTTCCTAAAAGGCTAGATTTGATCTAGGGGGCTTCCAGATGCTATACTAAAATAGTCACCAGCTTATAATACTCTTTTTCTTTCCTGATTTGCACGATTAAGAAGCTAGTTTGAAAGTAAAAATAGTTGGACTAAAATAAAAGTAACAGACCAGTATTTAAGATCTGCTTATTTCATTTTAATAAAGGGGAACTGAAAGGCAGTTTGGTGTAGTGGTTAAGGCATCTGTCGAGAACCCAGGAGACCTTGAATTCTAGTCCCACCTTAGGCACCAAGTCAGCTGAATGACCTTGGGCTAGTTAGTATCTTTCAGACCTAGGAAGAAGGCAATGGCAAATTAATCACCCACCTTCAAAGTGCTAACAACCAGATGAATGTGAGGAATATAAATCCTTCCATTCCCCAGCGTTCAGTCAGAACCGAGGATGCTTCTTGAATGAGAAAGTAAAAAAAAAAAAAAGGAAAGTCCAGTTGCCTCTTAAAAAAGCACCTTTGGGACAACCATGACCTGGATGGCTGAGAATCTCCAGACAATAGCAAACTACTTATGAGAAATTTTGCCAAAGAAATTGCAGGGACATGTCCAGGAAGTCTCTTAGAATTAGACATGACTGGAATACTACTTTGATGAATTCAATTTCTATAGTCACCCATCTCAAGCAAATGAATCTGGGGGGCTATAAAGCTATGTTCACTATGAGACTAGATTGGAGAAGCCACATTTTCTCAAAGAGGTGAGTATTCTTTTGGGAGGCCCTTTTCTGAATGTCCAGTTTTTATTTTTAGAAAGTACATTTCTAATTCTTTTACCTGTGGACTTGTCAAAGACAGCATGAAACAGTTTTCTGCCCAATCACTCACTGAGGAAGAGAATGAAATAAATTAAAATATTAGGCAAATTATGTTTAAACTCCAGCTCATGTCTTGTGCTGTAAAATTTTCTCCTTGGTTGTATAACTCATGTTATTAATCACACAATTGTTACGGTGGTATTCTAGATTGTTACTGGCTTTGATTTAGAAAAATACAGATTAAGAACTTCAGTAGCCCATGAAAACTATAAGTAAACACAGGCCATTTACTGTCTTGAAAAAAAATATGAAAGAGCGAAATTTGATTTCTTATACTGTATGCGGTCTGGACTTCTCCTGAAGGAAGCATAAAATGTGTGTGCAATAATAATAGATGAAGTCTGAATAAACAGCTTCTAAACCAATCCTGGATATTCCTGATTTGCATAGCTCAGCACATAATGTATCAATTTTTATCCACGGCCTGCTCCCTGTCTGTTTTCATTTTCCCCTTATATTTTTCCTATTTAGAAGTGGAGGCAACCATTGCTTTGAAAATCCTCTTCAGAACTTAAAGGATGGGATTAATACAGGAAAAACAATTTGGGGGGGAAAAGCCAACTTTTTTCTCTGTAGGAAAAATTATCTTCCTCACCATGAAAAAGGTTTATGACTTGCCTCTGTTAAAGAGCTATATAGGGACTCCCTTCCCCTTCCCTTATGGCCTGTCAAATTTGAACTTTTCATCTACACAGAGAAACAAATTCCAGTTTTGTACCCCATTCGCATTTATTTCTTCCCCCTCTGCTGTGTCAATTCACCACCTACAGAGTTTATCTTAGTCAAGCACCTTCCTATTTAAACTACTTTACACTGTATTTTTAGGACATTGAGAATCAGCAGTACCCAAAGACTTAGAATAAAAAGAGAAGCAAAGCAGGGAACTATAAAAGATAATACTCTTCCTGGCTTTCTCTTCTGAAGGAGGTTTGTGTGAGAAGCAGGAAGAGAGATGTGCCTGGTAGAAAGACATGAATGTGGAAGTACCGATATTGAATACTTTTTTTCCCTATCTCTTTGATTGATATCTTGCCTTTCTACTCAAGTGAATAGTCTTTCAGTAATATAATACAAGTGTACGGTAGACAACATAAGGAAAGCCAAGCCATTATTCTCAACCTACGTTTCTTCATTAAATGTTTAAAGAACACATACAAGGAGATGGTGTATAACAGTATAATGTTGTCCTTGGGCATTCACTGAATGTGTCTTCCAGGAGCTTAAGTCTGACTGAAGCTACTTTGCATGCTTAAATATGCTACTCATTTTCCTGTATATTAGATAGCTGGCGACTGAAGGCCAAATTAGAGTTTATGATAAAGGTAGGTATTTATTTAAGGCATGTTTCTTAGACTATAAAAAGACTAGCTGCAGAAGAGAGAATGCTCTTGACTGCCATACTGTAGCACCAGGCTCATTGAGACAATTAATCATTTAGCCTTTTCCTGTCTGAATGTATTTAAATCCTGAAAAGTGATTGAGAGGGAAAATTTCTGTTGGCTCCTAGAAAAACTAGCATTTTGGGGGGGTGAGTGTGGGTGGGTGGAGGATATTCCCGATGGATCACCACAGATAGGAGAAATGATGAGCATCCTTTACACTAAATTATTGATCCTGACCCTGCTGAAGTCAGTGCTATTTTAAAAGAAAAGAATACTTTATAGTAGTTGGAAGGGACCTTGGAGGCTTTCTAGTCCAACCCCCTGCTCACACAGGAGACCCTATACCATTCTGGACAAATGGCTGTCCAATCTCTTCTTGAAAACCTCCAGTGACAGAGAACCCTCAACTTCTGGAGGCAAGCCATTCCACTGATTCATGTGATTATCCCTCTGTTGTGTAGCCTAGGACTGCATTGGCTTTTTCTGACACCTGCGGCACACTGCTGGCTCATATTTAAGTGGTTGTGAGAAACAAAAATATAGGCTATTGATCTATCAGATTCAATAAGGCCTTTGGATGATAGCAGGCCCCAGAATAAAGAGACAGGAACCAAAGTTTTAGATAGGATGATTTCAAAATATACTAGAACTATTTGTAATCCTGCTGAGCGGTTGCTGTGAAATGTGATATGTGGAGACTGTCTGTCAGTAAGTAAGTAACAAAGAAGCAAGTTGTGAAATGTGTGCTGAAAAGTATAAAAAGAAGGTCTGGGGATAAGTTCGGTGCCACTGATGGTAACTATTCCTTTCTGGACCTAGTTGCTGTCTCTGGACCTCATTGCAATGGGTTATTGATACGAGTTGTGTTATGATGGCTATTCATGTTTCAAATAATCCTCTGAATTTTAACGTAAGAATTATTGTTTGTGGTTTTCTGTGTTCCTCTTTATTGGGATATTTTTATAACATGGTTGTCTCACAAATTCCTCTTACTGTTACTGCTATTGATCCAGGTATGATCTATTGTATACCTGTGCATTTGTTTTTTCTTGCCTAAGTGCAAAACTTTACTTTTCTCACCACTGAACTGCATTTTCATGGATAGGGTCCCCTTTTTTGAGCCTATCTTCTAAAGTGTTGGCTTTTATTCCTTCCTTTTCCTCCCAGTTTGATGTCATCTGCAAATTTGATGGGTCCTCCTTATTTATAACATATATTCTATATGTTCAAGCACAGTGTGTTGGTCTGCTTAGACTATATTTATATAGTCTAAGCATATTTATGGAGTTTTGTTACTGTCTTTATAACAATCCTGTACTTAGAAAGAGGGAAAACTATGCCTGACAGAGGAGTTTCTCTAAGAACATCTCATGAGCAGAACCACTTGAGACATTTCACAGAGAGTACTTCTTTTACATAACGTAGACAAGCCAACAATACAAAAAATTGAATCTTCATTGCTACAATGGGACTGCACAACGCAGAGCAGCAGACTCACCTACTTTCTTGGAGGCTAAAGGGCATGACAGCCCAGAATATCTACATGCTACTAAAACTCTCTTTGTCTGTAATCTTCATTTGGGTGAAACAGTCCATCATATAAGGCAAGGATTTTTGAACTACCGTAAGATACCTCAAATGGGCTAACTTACAGAATGTACCCAAAATTTAGGACCGATTATTCCCGTGAGATTGAAAATTGGGGAATTTGTGGTTGCTTCAATGCCACCATGCTGCCGCACTACCACGCTGCCGTAGTCAGCCATGGTCACCATTTCCAACACTCCCTGACAGCTTCCAAGACATCAAATGGGAAAGTCATCGATCATGATTGTGGCAGCTCCCTGCTAACTTCCACAGGCAAAGTCAGCGGGAAACCTGGCAGGAACTTGCAAGTCCAAAGTCAGCAGGCAGATCAGTGGCTACTGCCAGGTGGGGAAGGGAGCAAAGGGGGTGCACGACAGGTGCGCACATCATATCAAGTCAAATGTTTATTATGGTCAAAGATCACCGTAAAGACAGTTGGTTACAGTCAATTAAAAAGCATCAAAAATACCTCAAAGTGTAAAGAAAAATAATCATAAAAGCTAAAACATATAAAACAGAAAGTATATATGAGAACAAAACTCTAAAAAAAAAATCTGAAAGGATAGATAGGAACATTAGAAAGGTATAGGAGAGCATAAAGAATGTGGCAGATTAAAGCTGTTGAAGGACAGAGCACTTAAGTATGACAAACTAGAAGCTCATTAAGACTAGTGCATGACCCAGGTCATCATCTGATGGATTTTAAGTGCTGCTGTGCAGAACCTGGCAACATTACATGTTGTAGCAGGGATGACATCTAAAAGCAGCAGGGAGGTTACAAAATTGTCCAGTGCACCCTGGATAGGTATATAATAATGGTGAGATGAGGCTAATACAAATGTCTCTATTAATAGAGGCACTGGAGAACCCATGCTCTATTGTTTCTGTGTGCAGGGACATTGCTTTTCCAGGTAGGGAATCTTTCCATATCAGCCTTCAAGGAAAGCTCAGGTGAGGACATGTCCAGGGTAAAGGCTCCCCAGTGATTTGGTACTCTGAGTTTTGTTAAGTATGCCATAAGGGAGGCAGAATATTTGTTGGATTCATTGGTAACAAAGGTCAGGGACCTGGCTAGATCCAGTTGGTGCTCTGTATTTGCTACTTGCTGTTTAATGAGTGCTTTGGCCTAATCTTATTCCATACTGAGTAGAAAACTGGGAGAAGCCCAAGGATGAGATTTTAAATGCCAATGCCTGTTTCCATGTGAACTGCAAATCATCCCTCATAGTTAAAGGGGCAAGGCCAAGGTAGAAAAAGGAGAGTATGAGCTAGTAGTTGAATATAAGTCACCCACACTTTCACCTCCACTTTCAGAGTGGCATTAGAGACACATTTTGAGTCCCTGAGGGCTAATTTTAGAAATTTGAATTGAACAAGTTCTAATGGTAACAAATTGGAGAAGGGTCCCAGCTAGACACCATAAAGAAGTTGCACTATTGGCTTGGCTTCAAATAATTTAGTGCTGCTGGCCTTTTGGCAAATACTGTGATTTTAGTTTTCTAAGAGCTGAGTTCTAGCTGGTCTTCCTTGCAGTACTGTTAGTGAAAGTTTGGACTGAGAAGGTGGCCGACAATGAAGATTATATAGAAGTTGAATAGGAATGGAGCCAATAAGCAGCCTTCTCAGTTCCAATGGCCCTAGTGAGATGGCACTGGAGCAGATGTGGTATTCAGCAGGTTCTGACCAGTTTTGGAGAACCGGTAGTGGAAATTTTGAGTACTTCAGAGAACCGGCAAAATTTTGAGTACTTCAGAGAACCTCTGACTGAAGATTTTACAGTATCCTTGCCCTGCCACACCCACCAAGCCATGCCCACAGAACTGGTAGTTAAAAAAAATGAATCCCAATCTTACTTTGAATGATGTCCCTTTAGGAAACATATGTATTAGATGGACTAAACATCAAGCAATTGAAGAAGTTGCCAGTTTTCCCCATTATCCTTCCCTACTTGGTCTTCTGCAAGTATCTTTGCTTGTTTCTGGAATTTCTGTTGTAGGAATGTTGCATTGGTTATTGCATTGAGAAGGCTGGTCAGTTTCTAATTGGAATTTCCCCTTTTTTCTATATATAGGGACATTGATTGCAAAGCCCCAATCCTTGGGAACTTGGCCATAGGTATCAATGCAAGTAAAGAATGAAGACAGAGTGGGACCTCAAAACCCAAGTTATTCTTAATAAGCTCTGGAGTAATTAGGACTTCTCCTAACAGGTAAGACGAGAGGTGTAATATAGGTCAGGCAGGATATGTGAGGGTGCAAAGAGATGCCTGAGGAGTGCAGTAAAGTTCAGGGAGGGTGTAAGTTGAGGGTGTGGAGCGGTGTGGTGTGAGTTGAAAAGGGCACATGAGGATGTTGCATGGGTTGGGAATTGCACAGGGGTGTGTGAGTGGGTACCACAAGCACAGAGGGACTATGGCATTATGTGGGGAGAGACTCAGCCAAGTAACTTCCAGCCTTCCTTGCCAGCCTGCCAGAAAGGGCATTCTTTCCCATTAATTTTCTCCCTGTAGGCTTCCCACAAGCAAAGTCAGTGGAAAGCTGGCAAGAATCATTCCTGCTCCCACTGCTTCTTTGCCAACCCAGGGTCATTCTGTTGATCTATTTAGGTAAGTACAGGTAGCTTTGCCAGCCGAGGAATTCTGGGAGTTGACATTCGCAAGTCTTAAAGTTGCCAAGGTTGGAGACCCCTGGTCTAGACACTCTTATAACACCTGTAGCTTAATGAGAGCCTCATTCACCCAGTCTAACAGAGCTGGGATTGCTCTGATTGACAATTTGGTTATTTAGCCATCGTGCCTTCCCCAAAAGAAGCCCCTTTAATGCTTGGGAAGGGGGGGGAACGGGAGGGGGAATGAAAAGGATTGAAAGACTGGATTGTTGGAAACTAGGGGCGCGAAACCCAGTTAACTAGGGGCATAGCCTTATTAAATTTTGACAGGAAATTAAAGTGTAGGTTTGTATTTCTCTCTCCGTTCCAAGTTCTTCATCTGGACTAAACTGGAGAGGAGGACATGGAAGATGCTTCAGAGAGGAGACGTAGAAAGGGGAGAATATGAGAAGACCCCCTACAAAGTGGAACAAGGTCCAATCCACAATAGCCCTTAACTGCAACAGAAGCCGCCCTCTTTAGATAACTAGAAGCTTCAGTAGTTCTTTCTTTCCCCTCCCCTCCTCCCCCCCCACATCTTCCCCCTCACCCTTCACAGCCTCTTTTCCTTGTCTATCTGCAAAGGTCAGTCTCCTCCTGGTTGCTGTATCATTTATTCCCCTCCCCGCTCTTGACTCCGGGCTTATTTCCAAAGCCAAGATCCGCTTAAATATTTCAGTAGCAAGGGGTTGCAATACAGCAGTCAACTGCAGGCGCCCTTCCTCGCATCCCCCTTCTCTCCGCCCCCCATCTCAACCTGCTTTTTGATTTCATTGCGGTGCTGCCTGACACATTTTTTTTCCTCCCCCCGCCTTCCCCTTCTAGATTTAACTCTATCTGCCCTTGCGCCACGCTATCCGGGCACTCCCTGGATCCCGCTCTCTGTTCCGGCTACTCCAGAAGGAAGAGCGTCTGTGGAGAAGAAGTTCTCTCAGCGGCGTCGGGCAAGAAAAGAGGCAACCACTGCCTCCGCTATTCCACCCGGCCAAAGGGGACCCGGAGCCGACCCTCCCCCCCCCCTCCCCTCCCCTCCCGGGCCATTCCGCTGCCAAGCTTCTGGGCCAACCGAAGGCTCGCAAAGAGGAAAGGAAGAGATCTCATTGGCTGAGCGATCTGCATGCATCCAAGAGAGGAGGGTGGCAAAGGGAGCCGGGCGAGCAGCGGTGTTATCTTGGAGGCACTTTCACAGGGGGAACCGGCAGGTGACACAACTCTCCGGAGGTAACAGCGGCCTAGAGCGGAGGTGCCGTGTCCCTCCCTGCCTGGTCCAGCCAAAAGCGTGGCCCCAGCACCGCTCTTCAGCATGGCACGGGAAGACCCTGGTCGCAGTGGGATTTGCGCTCCTTACTTGGCGGGCACCGGTCGCCCACACTAGGAAGAGAGCCAGGGGCTTGGCTACCTTCGCGGCGGGGAGAGGAGACCATGTCCCCGGAGCTGGGCACCTTCTCGGCTATTTGGATCGTTCCCCACGCACGCCGGTATCTGCCCGGCACTTCTAGGGCGGTGCTGAGGAGGAAGCCGCAGGTAGGGCTCGAGAGGGAACCGCTGTTCCTCTCCCCCTTCTAGTTGCCACCCGCCCTCCCTCCCTCCCTCTGCGAGAGACGACGCGAGTCCCCAGCCCGCTTCTCGCCCTAAGAGCTCGGTGGCAAAGCGGGCCAGTAAGGATGGTGGCGGGCAGCGTCAGTCCAGCGGAGCAGCAGATGGCACGCTGGACCCTGAGCAGGCGAGGAGTCCAGCTGGCCTCGTTCCAGGAACGCCGTTTATTCCACCGGCCCTCGCCAGGAACTTATCCGGGGAGGCCCTAAGAAAAGCCCAGAGGCGCTGGCATCCCGCTTCCAGGAGAAACGCTGAGACAACTACCTGCCGCCCGGGCTGGCTAAGCCGAGTTGCCTCCAGGCTTCGCCTGTCCCCGTCCCTCGCAGCCGCCTTCCCGAGTCCTCTGCCGTTGGGAGGTGAGTCTCGGAAGTTCCCGGTCGGCGCTCGCTCGCAGCTGCCCTCGGGATGCGGCTTTGGGACCTTCCTTCCCCTCCCTCCCTCCCCCACCCCCGCCCCGCTTGCCAGGCAAAGTGGCGGGCTAGGCTGCCTGCTGAGAGCCGCGCGCCTGTTGCTGCCCAGGGAGAGCCGGTTGGGCGCGCGGGAAATGAGCTGCAAAGCGCAGGCAGGGCTGGCTCGGAAGAGAGAGCCTCGAGGGAGGCAGGGCTGGCGGGGGATCCGCGGCGCCCCCTCTCCCTGGTGGGAAGTGGGCCCCGCGTGTGGCAGAACGACCGGCGGGGCCGTTCCCTTAATTAGAACAATCGGTTAGTTAGCTGCCATCCCTCCCAAGCCGGTTCTGGGCTTGCAGCCCCCTTACAGCCAAGGGAGGGCGGCGAGAGAGCGAGGAAGAGGGCTGTTCCTTAGAACTCCACCCTCTGCACTCCTATGCCCTCCGTTCGGCTGCACTTATCAGGGTGGGGAAGCTCCGAAAAGCAGCTCCGGATGCGGTCCGAAAAGAGTTCTCACGAACGAATAACCGGCGTGAGCTTCATTCAGCCGGTGACGACCACGAGAATCCCTGACCTTAGCGGGTCGTGGCTAGAATATAGTGAATTGAAATTCCGTTTGTCCCTATGGATGCGGGGAGACCTGTAGCAGGTGGAGAAGTGCAGCCCAAGAGTTCTTAGTTTGAAGGTTGAAACCCGCCTTCCCTCACCCAACAGGCAGGTTCAGTTTCCAAATACATCATCTCTCCCGCTCCCGTGCTGTCTATCCACAAAACAGCCTGAATCTATTCAAACAACGATTTGAGATAGAAAAATAATCTTTTGTTCTCATTTAGTTTTCTCCACACTGTTGGAGGCATATATTCTCTCTCTCTCTCTCTCTCTCTCACACACACACACACACACACACACACACACACACACGGAGGGAGGGAGAGAGAGAGAGAGAGAGAGACCAACATTTGTTAATTTTCAAATATAAATTTTATATAAATTTACAAATTTAAATTGTTATGTTTGTTAATATTTGTTAAAACTCTTGGTCTGAGGAGAATTCTCAGTGAATCTAAATTTTTGCTGGCTACAGATCAAGGATAGCAATAGTTCATATGTTATATTCATTTATATTAGTTACTAAGATACCACGTCATGGAGGCATAGCCTACAATGTATCCACATATTTAATGTAATCACCCTTTTAGATGCACACTAATAAGATATTAGTTGCAAATCTAAAAATGTAATATGTGAAGAGATTCCAAGTAGGCAGAATGTCCAGTGAAACCTGGACGTGTTAACTAGAACTCTGCTACTGACAGTTGAATTGTAGGTTGCACCTTCCTTATTCTACTGGGGTGGATTTGAAAGGAGAATAATATACACAATGATATGCAGTTATCCATCTGTAAAGAATGTCCTCAATTAATTCATTAGGTCATTGTCAAGCATGAATGCTTATAGTGGTATTGAATGGTTATTTTCCTTCCCTTCTATTCAAGCATGCTGCTAAATAAGTACTTAATAAAACAAGAAGTAGTGAGTTATAAAAAAAAAAAAAGCTTCTATGTTGCAGAAAGTAGAAGGCAAGTTTAAAACCACATAAGCCAGGATTTATTTTTGGCAGGGATCTTGACAATTTAAGAGCTTCATGACTGGCAGAAATTCAACAGGCATTGTTTTCTCAACATGAAAATGCAGTATTGGGAGAAAGTTTACCTGCTGAATGCACTATGCAGTTGTTAAAAGCATATGAAGTCTTGATATGGAAGGAGGCAAGAGAGAAATCAGAGTTTGAAATAAATTATATTATGTGACTGTCTATGTTAGGTTAGGATGGGCAAGGGAGAGAGATCATATTAGGCCTGCATCTTTAGCATGGTAAAATAACTGTTAACATGAATCCTAGAAAAATATTCAAAATAACAAGGATGTTTCCTGTGATATGAAAGAATAAATTAGATATTACCCCTGAGAGAAAGAAATTGGGTGGCTTTGAGTAGGCTTTGGTATCTTGGTCCTCTTTTCTCCATTTGCAAGAAGATCAGATGAATTCCTTAGCTGGTACACTTCACAGGATTGTTTTATAGATGAACAACCCAAGTCATTTGAATATTAGTAGTACTGTAAGTAACTGATAAATGTGTACATGAAAGCAAAATGGGATTGCTTTCAAGAAAGACAAAGAGAGATCGGTATTTCCACAGGAGTTCTGAGGATAGTGTAGTAATGCAATGTACATAATTGGAGTCTGTCTGATGTAGATTGTATTGTATATGAATTAAATTTAGTCTTCTTGGGCTTAGGGTGCTTATGCACATTAGTCTAGTTTATTTAAAAATAACAGCCATCTTTCTCTAAATTACATAGGATTACATAGTGTAATTTTGTGTGCAGCTTTTGAAGTTATGCACTCCTTTTTCATAGGCACATTATTCACTCATCCATTTATCCAGCTCAGACTGTTTGATGCTCTTCCTCTGGCTTTTCCTCCTGGTTGTCTCCTTCTTACTTCTTCTCCCACCCTTGCCTTGACGTGCTGACTGATTCAGCACCAGAACCAATATGGGGTGGTACTAAAAGGGCATGTGTTTGGCACACCTTTGTTAAAATGAAGCTCTCAGAATACTTGGAGTAAAATGATACCACTACACCTTTTGTTTAATATATTGCCCATCCCATTTTTAATGGCTGGAGGAGAAGCAGGTGCAAAAAAAGATTAGTATACCAGCAACTTGGAGAGTTGTAGAAAGAGAGGCTCCTCTGTCTTCTTGAGGACAAATGGCCTTTGTGAAAATGCTTACTTTTACACCATAAAAATACAGGCTCCCTGTTCTTCTTTTGCTTCTGGCCCTCAATATAGGAACCCACAAATTATGTGTCAGAATATACTGTTGTCCCTCATTTTGAGCACAAAATGCCATGTCAGATAAATATAATGTGCCTTTCTCTGGGCAGTTCTACCTAGTTCACTGCTCTGGACTTCCTTCCTTCCTTCCTTCCTTCCTTCCTTCCTTCCTTCCATCCATCCATCCACCCATCCATCCATCCATCCATCCATCCATCCATCCATAGTAAATCTACTATGTTTCTACAATGAATCTGTTTCAGGCACTGCATTCATAAGAGGTGGTAAATGTCTTTTTAACTAACTGTTTGAAATAAGAATTCTGGGTTTGTCTCCCTTAAATTAAATTTAGGACTATTTTCAGATACCAAAGTATAATTTTAATTTAAACTCAAAGGAAAATATGCTTTATTATTAAGCATGCACTTCCCTCTGACAGATTGAGGCCTATGAATTAGTCTATCAAAGCAAGTTTGCTGGCAGATTTTATTTATTTATTTGTTAGATGTATATATTGTCCTTACTTCAGGAGCTCAGGGCTGCATACATAACACTTCCTTCCCCCCATTTTTGCTCACAGTAACAATAATTATGTGCAGTGGATTGTAATATGAGAGAGTGACTAGCTCAAATTTATCTACTGCTTTTTCATGACTGAGGGTGAACTAAAACATGGGCTTTGGGCATATTAATCCAACAATTGAACCACTCTAAATGAAACTAGCTCTGAAGATTATAGCTGAAGTCTTCCTGAATTGATACTTCATGATACAAACACTAAATGGCTGTTGGTTTGGCTTTCAAGCAGTGGGGAATCACAGTTGGAAGCTCTAAACATTTTATATATATAAAATCACATGGAATCTTTGCAGTAGTTATTTCTAGCTTAGTGGACACAGAAGTTAGAGGCAGTAAGTGGAACAGAAATGGATATGTTTATCTCCTGAAGTATTGTGTGTTGGGGGAGAAGTTTCCTATATCAGAGATAGGCAAGCATTGTCCTGGGGTGAATATTTATAGCTCAGGTGTAGGATGAACCTCCACTATTATAGGCAAACATTGATTTCCAGATGGGATATTGATTTCCATCATCCCCAGTCAGTAGAAAAGGAAGTTAAAATTGTAGACTAAAACTTCTAAGACACCCAGGTGCCTACAATAATAATGAGCACTCTAAAATGCAACATGCATATAGATCTTTTTTTAAAAAAGTAGAATCTATTGCCAGTGTCAATATAGCCTGTGGTCTTCAACTATGAAAAGGGTAATCTTCATAATGATTGCACAAGGATGTCCAAAATTCAGAATCAAATCGATAACGACACTCCAGGTAATGATGGATATGATGATTATGAGTGGTTGAACTTCTTCTACCAGTCTCTTTGGATGATAGATTTGGGACGCAGCCCACTATAATGTTCATCCCTTGAATTGAAGCAGCACAAGAAAACTCTCATTAATGACCCTGGAACTTATGCAGGAAATCCTTCTGGCAGACTTTGTGCTTTCAATATACGAGCCCCAGAAAAATGGATGGGAAAAAGAAGATAATTGAAATACTGGCTTGTACATCTTGCTGCTGTTATTGTATTCCAACTTCCTTCAATATCAATTATGCACATCATGAATTTGGATTTTTTTTGTTTCATTATGATGAGATAAAATAGTAAAAGCAAATTCATTTCTAAATTTTGTTTGAAATCATTTCTATTATATTTGTTTTGAATCTGTTCTCTAACAATTTTATAGCAAAAATATTGTGGAAAAATGTGATTGTAAATTAGAGCAGAGATGTTTTCATGTAAATTAGAGCAGAGATGTTTTCATGACACCCCCTCTCCTGTGTTTTAAGTTGCATGCCAAAGCCTAAACTTGATTAATTAATTAAATGTAGATGCTGCCTGACACCAGGTGACATTGTGCAATTTACATTTTAAAAGTGAACAGCAATAAAACAAAACCAAATATGAAAAATTTAGCACATTATTGAGGAGAAAACACAACAGTTTTAAAGAAATTATGGTTAGGGCCAGAACAAAAACCTATATTTAATTCGGCTTCTGCACAAATTTAATCAAGTTGAATATAATTAAAAGTCATGCATTTTTAACTCTTTTCCACCTGTCAGATTAATAATGCTTACTTGGAAACAAGTTTGGGAGATATATATCATGTGCTTTGTGTATATTTTTATTTGTTTCTATGAAGACTAAAGGCTTTATTTTTAAAAATGGATTTAATTACTGGGAATTCAGTTTTGATTTGGCCTCTATATTTGAACCATAATTCTCTTACAGAAGACACATCAAAAATGTTTCTTTTATTTGTTAAATAACATTCATGTTCCATACACATCACTGCCATATCCCAATTTACATTCTCTTTTGTCATCATGGTAAATGTACTTTGCCCCTAGATCTATTTTGTTTTTCATAATAATAGATAATGAGTTGACTCAAAGAATCAATGTTCTGATAAATTATAAGGTGGATTCACATCGCATTCCAGGTTAAAATCAGTTGCTAATTTATGGTTCAGTATGTTGGATAAACCAAGGCAACTGGGTTGATTCTGTTAACAGTATTTCAATTAACTGGGGTTGTGTTGTGAACACACCTCCACTGAATCCCTGTATGATTTCTTTGGCCTTCTCTGAATGGTATTAATCTCCAGTTCAGAGGAAGTTCTTACAACAGAAGCGGATAGGGTGTTGGGCTTAGACTTCAAAAGCTTTGCCTTAAGTCTACTCATTGTTGGAATTCATGTCATCTCTGAGCTCAACCTGCCCTGTAAGGCTGTGGTAAGGATTTAAAAAGGAGATGTGGATCCTACAGTGCATACATACATCTTTCTGGGATCAGTCACAAACACAATGAATAGTGATAACTGGTAACTATGAATGTCCTAAAGAGGCTCGGTTAGGTGCAGCACATAAACCTGTGCAATACCAGCAACATTCCTATTATCCTTCTGGCAACGATCAGTTCAGAATAGGCCAGGTTCTGTCACCCTTCCAATTCTGCAGGACATTCCTAGTGCAAATGGAATGCCATTTGCTCATATTTATCCCTCTGTGTCCTTACCCCTTTCTCCCCTCTCACAGACCCACATTAAATTGGAAACTCGGGGACTTGAATTTGGGTAGGGACTTTCCTTTTTGCTTGCTTATGGAACCTCCTGATGCTAGCAAGTAAAAAGTAATATCAATGGTGACAGATAAGTTATGAGAAGCTGCAACTTTTGTTCCTTTCTGAATGTTTCTGCAGCCCTGGAGGACCGGTGCTAGCCAATATAGACAGAGGGAATACTAATAGTTTGAAGAAAAAAGCTTATCTTCTACTTAGTTTTGTTTATATAATTTGATCTAAACTGGAATACCTGGCTCAGCTCACCACAACTTTTTCTTTGATAATGAACTTCTAGCACTCACTTTTTACCCAAACGTCCAAAATGGATGAAGTACAGTTGTCCAACTGGCATTCTGGCACAGTGATGTACAGAATATAGAATCTGTCTTTTTGTGGGTCGTTTTACTACATTCCACCTTTGCATTATAACACCAGATCAGGGAGCAAGGTCTTAACTGCCATTCAAAACTAACCATTATATACATTACACACCTTTATATTAATCTACAACCATCCAAAAAGTCTTGCAGAATCCATAGGCTAAAACCTCAAAGGTTCTTCTTTTTTAAACAATACTTCTGCCCCTTCTATTATTTTCTTCCTTTACAGTGAAGGTATCTCCCAATGACATGTATAAGAAATGGATACAAAATTGTAAATATGTGCTTTCTTGGTTACATCCATTATGAGGTGTTATCTGCAGGTGTTTAGCAAATGAAAATAATTAGTTCCGTGCTGTAAAAAAAAATCACTAACTCACATGTGGATATCAAGCTTTGTTGTATTAAACGCAGAACAATAAATCAGATGATTCCCTTCCTAATCAGTTAGAAAACATGGCTGGACGATTAGCTAATTCTTATGATATGTAAACTATCCAGACTGTTTTCTGTGGGATTTGATTAGGCTGAAACTTTCCTTCTGGATCCACTCCATAACCCAGTTCTTCAAGGTAAAATGGGGAAAATATTATAAAGAGTTTAACTGCAGAGTTAGTATCCATCTAATATTTCATGCAGGTTTGGATAAACATGACTAGGCTTGGTTGCAGTCTACATGGGAGAGAATTATTACCTGCTCCTGAACATTACAGTGAGCTAGTTTAATGTAAAGGCTGTCTGGTGGGAGGTCAGGTGAGGCCTTGAGCTCCATATATACACACCAGCGTTGCTTTCTTGTTTGTGTGCTGCAGCTTTCAACCTCCTGGGCCTTCACAAGGAGATGGTTGGATCCTTTGTGAATATGTGGTACTTCCTATGTGGGTATTAGAGGGAGATTAGATGACGCAGGAAGACAGCTTATTTTGTCCCCTGGCAATGCATTGTAAACATCTTATTTTGAAAGCAAGGAGGTTGTTTTTTTTTGAAAGCTGTGGTTAGAGAATGCCAGTTTATTTGAGTGTCACTACTTAAGATTCATTAGAAAAATGAAATGATGTTTGAGGACATCACTCCATGGCCAGGGGTCAACAAGGGAGAAGAGAGGGAATTTTTTTCAAAGGGCAAGGGAGCATTGATTGTTGCTCCAACACAGTAGAATTACAAGAGCAGATGTCATGGAAAGGAAATAGGCATTAAAAACACAGAATGGGCTATTTGCCTGCTGACTTTCTGCAGAGTGGAAGGACTCATAGATGGAATGAACTCATCTGACTTGCACGTCTAACAGTTCATTACAGGACTTGCCCAGGACCATGCAATCAACTTCATGAATGTTTGACTCTTTGATGCTGTTATCTATTGCCACTTTCTGTTCATTGCAACACATTGTCTTCTCCAATTCATTCTGTTTATAGAATTCTGGGAAATATTTTTAGTATAATTACAAAGATGCTTCATTTCAGCAGAGCATATCCAAATTTGGAATTTTGACTTAAATTTTGTGTCTGTTCTGAAACCTGGCTACAGCTGCTTTAAGAATATGCAACATGTTATGTCTTGTGCATTAGCTATATTTTGTTTTAAGAATGAATAAGAATGACTCTGTACTCAGATCTTGTGTCACCAGTATTCCCGATCACGTGAGATTCACCCACAATCTTCCTAAGAAGATTGAAACCCATTGGCAATTTCCCTAACATTTTCAGCTATCGTGGATGTTGAAACACTATTCGCCAACATCCATAGCAATATGGATTTCAAGTAATCAAGAATATAATCCTGGGCCATAAATCACACCTTGCCACCAGCCAGTATTACTTCATATTCATCTGTAACCACATCAGCAATAACAAAGATGAAAATTGGTGGCATATCTATAGGAACATGCTTGACTTTTTCAACACACCAACTTTTTCATGGCTGACTTAGAAAAATGCTTCCTCAACCCTTACACATTAACTATTTCTTTTACAAGAGACCCATTAATGACATTTTCATCATCTGGACCCATGGAAAAGAATCTCTCAACAAATCTCATCATGGTGTCAACAATTTCCACTTCACAATCAATTATGAAACTAAACAATAGACATAAAAATCACATTATACAGGAGAAGTACATATTCCCATGCCTATCTACATGCTTCCAGATTCCATCCAGAACACACTACCAAATCTCCCATCTGTAGCCAACTTTACACTACAACCACATTTGTTCTAATATGACAGAGAGGCTCAATGGATGGAATTAAGCTAGGCATTCAGAACACTAAACTACACATCCAATGAGATCAATAGACAAATCAATAGATCCAGATCAATTTTCAAGGAGGACCTATTAAAGGACAGATAATAAGAAGGAACAGCACTGGTTGTCATTTACAGCTCACAACTCAATTCATTCAAATGCATTATTAATAAGCTATAGTCTATAATGACTCTGCACTTTCTCAGGTCCTGGGAAGCAGGCCCAAACTTGCACGTGAAGAACTATCCAACCTGAAACAAATTCTCACAAGCAACAGAAAACAACAGAACAATGATGCGAACATGGGAACAAGAGCTTGCAACAAAACTTTGTTCCACATTTATGCCAGAAGTATGATATGCCCCAACAACCGCACACCTAAGATTAAAGATGTCTTCATTTACTTTTACTCTGTCATCATCTGCCAGTAATGCTCCCCTGAATTCTAGATAGGACAAGCAGGCTAAAGTTTGTGCAAAACAACCAAGTAATATCAAAGCATCTTTCTCTTCCAGGACACTCCATAATCATCTTGGGAAAAAGAAACTTTCCTAGCACAATTGAACAAGAACTTGTTGAACTCACCTATATCAAAAGATTTTAGGCTGAAGTTCTCAAATAGCACATTACCACATTACCACTATTCATTGATAAATAATACTTCCAATTTGCTTCACATAATACCTGAAAATCCACCTTGTCTTCTGTCTTTCTCTTCTTTTCCCCAGAAGCTCAATGCAAGTTAAATCCTATATTAATCTGGCCACTCCACTACATTTCACAAAGTGAGCTGTAATTCATAAAAGCTTATACCTTTAAATAAAATCTGTTAGTCTGAACAGATGCCACCAGATTTCTTCTGATTTTTGCTTCAGAGAAAGGCACCCTACAATCACAATAAAAGGATATGCTGCGTCAGCTGAAGCCACAAGCCTTGTGTTATTATTCCAACATTCTTTGAAACTTGAGGAGTCAGAACAAATCCATAGACAAGAGCGTTGCTTTTGTTATCCAGCAGGGGTCAGTCTCTCCTCTCAGTCAGTGTACTCCTGTTGCCTTGACTTACTGGTGGTGGAACTTCTGGGCAAGGCAAATCTGAAATCTGAAGTCAGTGGAAAGGTTATTCTAATAATTTCTTATCTTTAGGCCAAGAGCAGCTTGCTATTAATTGGTCCCCTTTTTATCTTCTGCACACTTTCTTAAAGGGAAGCCTGTGAAACTTGCTAAGTGTATCAAGAACAGTTTCCTGCCAATTTTTTTTAAACTAAAAACATCAACTTTAATGAGAAGAACAAGGACTTACATCACACTTTACAGTGCTTTAAAGCATTGCACAAACAGCATGTTATACCGGATTGCCATCTTTACAATAATCCTAGATGGTAATTTTGTACCCTTTAGTTTAAAGAGACAGAGAAGGTTATATGGGTTGCCAAAGATGAGCCATAAACTGGGGCAGCTGTCTTCATTCATAATTCAATTTCTCAGGTCAGCTACATTTTACCCTTTTTCATTTTCCAGATTCACTACTGAAGGGAACTTCTAGTTCAAGGCTCAGCTGCACATCAAGGCCTCCTTTAAATCACTCATTGTTTGGAACAGAATCTTCCTAGAAGGCCTCCCCTTTACCCTCCCCAATGGCTTATCTTTTTCTTCCTAGTCGGCTGAAAAACAAAGCCAGAAAAAAATCCTGAAGAAATTAATGAGCCGCAAAAATGAAAACCTTTAGTTGGAGTATCTGCATATAAATTGACCGTCATGTGCTTGCTTCCACTCCTCACCTCCCCATACCCCGCTAAAGACATAAACAGAGGGCTCATCATCACCATAATTTAGTAGATTTGACCAAAGCAACCACCAGCCATTATGGTTACAGAGCGAATTAATTGTGGTGCTAAGCCTGTCGATCATCTTTCTGTAGGGAGCCATCATTCCTACATGGAGTTTGCTGTCCAGAAAGAGCTGTGCTTGGAGAGAACAATGTTTTCATTGTCTTGACAATAGCCCTTCTCGTACCTGCCAAATTGCCTGATGAAGATCCAGATGTGTTATTACAGAAACAAAGTGGGGCAATATGAGTAATATTTCCCTAGGTAGGGTAGGGAAACAAGCTGAACTCCAAACGCTATGATATATCCACACAGGGTTGTATAGAATTGTTACTTTTGTTGCTCAGAGTTTTATAGTGAGGGCAGTATGCCAGGCTGACTTGACATGAATGTGGCATCGAAGTCTCAATATATCAGTTGTAATGGAAGAGAAAATTGGAGATATATGGTATTTGACAGCTGTAGCCACCAGCAGAATTTTTGCAGAAGGTTCTCAGAAGGGGACTATCTGAAAGCTTATCATCTGAGTAGCAGTACAGTTAAATTTGATAATTAATCCATATTTGCCTCAATGCTCAATGCAGGATTGAAGGGAGTGAGAGGGGACAGAGAGAAAGAGAGGGGGACCCGGGACTTGATATAGAATGGATATTACACAATGGATGTAAAAGTTACTGGTAACCAATATTAAGATAGAAAACAGTCTTTTAGTGAAATTTTAGCAGTATGCCAATGGAATTGACCTATAGATAGAACTAATAACTGAGATGTGTCCAGAAAGAATGACAAGATGAAGTAGAAAGAATCTTTGAAATCTGTGTGATGAAAGATATATGATTGTGGGTGGAACTATAGGGAGATCATGTTCCCCTCCAAAGAACTCAATCCAGTCATTGGATGCATTCCTTCATTATTGGGCCAATGCGACTCCAGCTGAACAAGACCTGGTTTCATAATTCCTAAATCTAAATTTCCCAACCTTAAATCAATTGACAGCTCCCTGAACAAAAAAAAAGCACTTCCTTGGGTGAAGATATATATGAAGTGTGCCAAACAATAAAAGGATTTAGCCAGCAATTCAATTTAGGGAGATGGAAAAGGCTATTATAAGCTACTGTAGAGAGCAAAAATAAATAACAAAGACAATGAGGGAAAAAAGGAATTGATGAACTCTTTACAGTTCTTAGAATTACAGGCTTGCAATTTGGGATCCAAGGCAGAGGAGCATGCTAAATTTCAACCATGCAGTATTTAACTGCATGTGGTTAAGAGGGTCAGTTCAAACGCACTAGTTGATGTTGCAGGACAATATAGGAAAATGCTGGGAACAGATGGAGTGAGAAAGAGAAGCATCATCTACAGCTTTGGGGGGGAGGAAACGGGTACAACTGGACAGAGATGCACAGAATATTCATTTATAAGATGGGAAGAATGTCCTTCCCCTAGTCAACTGGTACTTTCTCTGTATTAGAGGTAACATGGTCAATTTTCATAATGTCCTATTTACACACTTTCCAGTCTCTCTGTTGTTGCGGTGGGGGGCGTTTCCTTGTTCTGGGGCCTGGTGTGCTGAAGCTTGTTCACAATGTATGCTTGGAACAGGGACATTTCCCCCCCTGTCAATTTCCCTGTAAATTCTGTAAAATACCAGAGATGTTGGTGGTATTACTTCTATCTACCCGATTCAATGTTATGTTAATGATCAGTGCTGGTAAACTGGGCATTCTTACCTGGGGCTTTAAAAGCATCCCCTGGACCTGGTTTAGAGGTGGGGAAGTTTATTAAGTTTCTGTTCCAAGATAATCATAAACTGTTCTGTTCAGGCTGCCAACGTGTCCTAGACGAACAACCTTTCTTAGGAACTACCTGAACTTTCTTTGAAAGTATCTGAACTGATCCTTCATATATCACAGATCTATATATATTTCTTCAAATTATTGAAAATAGTTTGGCGTACAACTTCGGCAAAGTGGGTGACATATAAGGCTCCATATATTATCAGATCATAGCTCTCAATATTCCTTATTGTTGAACTTATTAGTGAGGGTTGGTGAAGTTCAGCAATAGCTGGAGAACCATGTTACTTATCTTAACTTTTTAAAAGAAATTGTTCGACCTTTCCTTATTCCAGCAGGGGTCTTCAAAGTAAAGTTCTCCACAGTAATATAGTTTGTAATATGTGCGTCTATAAACCACTATGATGTTTTCTCTACAGGGAAGGTTGACTAACCTAATTGCAACATTTTGTTTAGAAAAAAAATCAGGAACATTTGAAGGCACTGACTTTTCTGGGGAAATTCACTGTACCAGGGTATTGCCTGGATTTTCCACTATTAAGGCATTAGCTAATTGGCAGTGATTAGCATGGATTTTTTTTTGTCAAGCTACATACATTTCTTCCATCATCTTTTACAGTCAATTAAGAACACTTTAACCAGGGGCCAAACACCTTGTTGGATATGCAATGGTCTGGAAAGCCACAGAAGAAGTACAATATGTGCCATTAACTTTATTGCTGCAAGGTGAATTAATAGCAGCTCGCCAAACAGCTTTAATTCTTGAGCATTAGCACAATGGAACAATAGTTGTGCTCCTTAAGACAAGAAAGGTCCTGCTTCTTGACTCTCATTTTTCAACCCACATCTGGAATGGCCAAGTTTTCCAACCCATTAAATAGGTCACATCTGTCCAACAAAACTGTTTATGTTACAGGATAAGATGATTTTTGCTATTTCTCTTAGCTAATTTCCTTCACTCTTATGGTGTTCATTTTACCAGCCAGTCCATCTTTAGCAGACCTGAATCAGCAAGAGAATGATGGTACCACAACTTCTGTCCTGGTCTTACCTTTATGTTAATTCTACTCCCATCTGATCAGTGCAGCTTTAAGGATATATAGTATCCTAGGCCACATTGACCGATGATGCTACCTTCTGCTAATACGAAGACTTGGATTTTTAGAACAATTAAATTTAATATCTGATCTGCATGATGGGGCCTTGGAGCTATAATTTGATCCATTGCTGCTTTAGAGCAAACTTGCCAAATGTAATCAATTGAAAATTGCTAAACCACAGTGCAAAAACATCTAAAATCCTATCTGAAATAATATGAATGGTTTAAAAAATGTAAACAATTTTTCCTGTAGCTTCTGTTTTTAGAAGGAGGGATGATGATGCTGCCCACAAAGCTTTGGTCCCCTAGTCCAGTGCTTATTAGTCCTTAACCAAAAGTCATTCCTACATCTGATGAACCAAAATGGTAGGGCTATATTTCTTGCAAGTAGCAGAATGATAGTCTTGTGGACTGGGCAAGAGTTGTATGAGTGGCAATCTTTTGTTCTGCACAAATGCTGGTTTAGCTAACTGTTAAAGCATGGTAATTTGATAGCTTTCCTTATCCTTCTATCTATTGTTCTTTTAACTAAAGTGAGGAGATATAGGATGAAGCATTGTGACTAGATACCTTCCACCATTATGAGATATTGGAAGATCAATGTCACTGCAGCAGCTGGCATTAGTATATGATACTTAAAATTCCCACTGAAGCATTTCCATATTTTGCTATCTTGTTTGCTTTCAAGAAGCTTGACAAAAATATATGTATGTAGCAAGTTAACCAATCCTTTTTTTCTAAAATGATGATGATGATGATGATGATGATGATGATGATGATGATGTTTTGGGCCATTCTCCCCGTGAGGGGTTAGCAATCAGCCTGCAGAAATGAAGGTGAGCACACATGCGTACGCTCCATGAAAGGGAGTAGCAAATATCTGTGCATACCACTCACGCAAATTGAGCTATGCACGCTTGCCAGTTGTTTATGCAGAACCATTCCCTCCCTGACACATACACCAGTTGTCCACCGTCCCTGTCCTATTGTTTCTCTTATTCTTTTATTTTTCTTATATGTAACCATTTCATGTATTCACAACTATGTATACATTTATACTTATTATCTTGTAAACAATTGGCAAATCAAATAAATAAATAAAAAAAAAATAAACTGAAAGACTGAAATATTTTTCTAGGTTGATACCTTTCACTCTTATACCTTATCTTCTCAGGATGGAATTTATGTTGGCTAATTTTGGGAGAGGGATGTGGGTGGACTCCATTTCCAATGTCTCTGCATGGTTGTCTGCTCTTAGATATCTTTCCACATAGGTGGGAAACAGTAATGTAAACACCTTGGAGATACTGGAACATTACCACTAAGTTCAAGATGCATATAGTTTAGCACCTTTCCCAAATTTAACCTTCATGCTGACTACTTATGGAGGTCTGCTTTTGCTATGCTTTGCTGAGGGACACATGGCACGGATTTTGTAACTTGTTAAATAACATAGTTACTTTGTATTTTGATTTGACTTATTTTCTCTCTTTTAAAATGATGTTCAGGCTCATTACAGCTGGAATGTAGAAATAGCTTTTAACATTCCTAAACTGAAAAGATAAACAAGCTGGAGACTATCTCCAGATAAGAAAAAGTTTGTTAGTTCAAATTGGATTCTGGTTTATCTCTTTTGTGAACTCCAAACAATCTGTTTCCTTACAATTTACACCCCTTCTGACATCAGGCCTCATTTTAATGAACATGTGTGGTATTATGGGATGCAAATATGTAACATGTCTGATTACATGTAACTGATTTTTATGCAAAGGGGGAGGGGTGTTAATTTTATCCTGCCCAGTCTTTCCTCTTGCACTTTCTATGTTGTGTTAACTATAAAAAGGAATGTAAGATGGGTCTTGGACAGTGGTGGGATTCAAAATGTTTTACTACCGATTCTGTGGGCATGGCTTCCTGGGCATGGCAGGGGAAGGATACTGTAAAATCTCCAGTCAGAGGTTGTTTTTGCCAGTTCTCCAAACTACTCAAAATTTCCGCTACCGGTTCTCCAGAACTGGTCATAACCTGCTGAATACCACCTCTGGTCTTGGGGTTCTCCCCTTTTCATAGAGAGATCCCACATTATCAAGGTAACCTAATAAAGTCCTTTTAAACCACCTTCCAACTCAGTTGCATATTGGGAAGGTAAACCAAGGGAGAACCGAGGGCCAGATTTGGCTATCACTGCAGATCCAGAATATTATAAAATGCATATTTCCCTAGTTTTCCTAATTAATTTTAGCTATCCAAACACATTTTGAAGAAACTGACTTACTATAGCAAAGGAAAACTTTTTACAAAAGTCCAGATTTTGTGCATAGGTTATTTATACATAGCATTTAGAAATAAAAATGATAATTCTTCACCTTATTAATGCAAAGCCTTTGCCAAGAAAGGGAAACTCCTGTAACTCAGATATATTATGAAATAAACTTGCAAGCCTTTGCTTATTTTGATAAATTGTATTTGTTGCAGTTAATCCCAAGGGAAGGCAGTGCTGAATCACAGATCACTGAGGTTTACTTACCTAATCTTAGAATTGGAACCCTTCTACTCAGGGGTGGTATTCAATTTTTTAAACGACCGGTTCTGTGGGTGTGGCTTAGTTGGTGGGCGTGGCTTGGTGGTTATGTTATTGGCTGGGCATGGCCAACTGAACACCACTCACATCGATGCATGCATCTCCTCGCCTGGCCTCTCATGACTGTGGGGATGCTGCAATATTCATAAATGTGAAAAACGATTATAAGTCACTTTTTTCAGTGCCATTGTAACTTTGAATGGTCACTCCACACAAGCAAAGTACCAGCAAAGGAGGGAAAAAAAACTCCAGAGAAGTTCCTGAGACAGGAAGTCTAGTCCTGCCAAGAATGTAATAAGGGTTAACGGAGAGGCAGTTTCTGAAAGCAACACCAGAATGTTTCCTTCCTGCCTTCCTTACAGGATTAGGCCAGTAATTTCTTCTAACAACCGGTTCTCTGAACTGCTTAGAATGTTAGCAACCGGTTCTAGCAAATAGGTGCGAACTGGTAGAATCCCACTCCTGGGTAGACCAAATAGGAAGTACAACAGGAAAATCTTATTCTACTTTATTGCAAATCTTGCAAGTTTGAAAGTACAATTCTCCTAACCTCACCTTTTCAGGCTGATAATTTAGAGACAGTCCCACTGAGCCTCTTGCTCTGCCTATGCAGCTAAGGCCATGTTGTTGCTTATCTGACCATACCCTCTCTTCCCCTGGTCTCCCAGGGCCATTCCCACATACCATTATATCTGTGAGACCCGCTTCTCAAGTCTGATTGTTGATCATCAGTTTCTAATTTTGTTTTTTTGTTTTCTTTCTCATTCCATGAGTTAATTTCATTTATTTGGCTGACAGCTGTTGAGCAAAAGCCACCCATAGCTAGGATTTGATCAGCATCTGATAAGAAGAAAAGTACACAGATTTAACAGTCTTAATGATTTAGATCCACAGAATTCAACAGCATATGGAAATGACCTTGAGGGAAGAGAGGAAGAGATATTCTCTAGGAAATGATCAGACAAGAGAGGGAGCAGGCTCCAGTGGCTTGAGGTCAGAGGAAGAAACATAGGAAGGACTCATCTTAGCCATAAATAAGCCAACAACCCAATTTGTTTATTGTTCAGCTGCTTCTGAAACCTTCCATGTTCCTTCTTCTCTAGATCATGTTTACAGGACTGAAAGTTCTCCTCTTAGATGGTGGGTGGTGGTTTCAAGTGGACCAGGAACCAGAAGCTATGGCAACTAATTGAAATCAGGACTTAAGAGAAAGCTAGAAAGTAGGGTTAAGAAACAATCCAGAAAGACATCTACAGCCATGTTAAATCAGGTCAATGTAGAATATTCTTTGCTGAGAAGATTCCCCACACACAAAGAAGTCATATACCAGTTCAACAAAAGTTTTGCTGTTCTGCTCATCCTAAAGCCCCAGCAGTAATTCTGGCAGAACTCACACTGGTAATCTCAGAAACAATACTGAGAATCCCAGACTGTTTAGATATGGCCAGGGATCATCAGGATTTTGTAACTTTATCCATAGCATTTGTCCCAACTTCTCTTTGATTTAATCTGGGAAGTAGGACAGGAACCTGTAGGTATGTTAGCATGACTGGCAATGCAAATCCTGCCTTGGTCATTCAAAAATCACTACAAAATTGCTTCTGCCTAGCAGAGTCTTATCTGTTTGGTATTCTATGGAGCGAGTCAAGGGAAATAAATTGGGCAGTGGCGAGATACTTGCATTAAATATGATTAAACTCTATTTAAAACTCATTATCAAGACTACTTTGTGCTGCTGGTGTAGGCAAAAAGCAGTTACTTTTAATCACCATTGTATTATTTTGCCATCCAAAGGACCTTTCTGGGCAGTTCAGGATATTATATAATTTGGACCAATTGGCCATTTCATTTGTTGAGCTCTAATGATGTAGACAAGGTAAACCTACTTCATATGTACTGTTCAATTCCTTCGCCTCTTGATTTATTATTAAGGGGAAAGAAACTGACTGTCTGGTTCCAGAGGATAATAAATGCCTCCTTGCAAAAGGTGAAAGCCCAATCTGCTAAGAACACTGATTATGTTTACATACTTATATCTCACACTACATAAACTCACCTGTTCTGGCATTCAGATATGGCTAATCGCAATAGCCTGTATTTTATATAATTAGGGACAACAGCTTTGTATATATATATATATATATATATATATATATATATATATATATATATATATATATTATATATTTTTTTTTTTTTTATATATATATATATATATATATATATATATATATATATATATATATATATATATATATATATATATATATATATATATATATATATATATATATATATATATATTTTTTTTTTATATATTACTATGGAGACTTCCTTTGCATTTATTTATTTAGAAAATGTATATGGCCAGCCATCTAATATACAAACTTTGGATGGCTAATAACAGTCAACATGAGCAATATAATTAAATCTTTATAAACCAAACAAAAACAAAATTAAAATGAATCAGTACAATAACCAAGGAACCATAAAACTCTTTGACACAAAGCCACAGCTATATTGGTCTCATCTATTATCTCAACCCAAGACTTGTGGGGAAAAAAGTATGCATGTGAGTGTTCCATAGAGCAGGTGTTGTGACAAAGAAAGCATTGCTTCTTGTCTCACAAGATGAGGCTTCGGCAGCGGCAGGGATTTGCGATCCAGCGCGATCCCTGCCGAGCTCACTGCCAAGGTTCCCCCGATCCGTTTGGATCTGGGGGATATAGCTGCCCTGCAGGGACAGCTGAAGACAGGGGGGATCTGGAAAGGGGATAAGGGGTGTCACAGACCCCCTCCCCCACCAGCAAAAACCCCTTTTCCCGAGGCGGAGGAGCAGTGGTCAGCAATGGCCGCCATGAAGAAACCTGCAAACGGATAAGATTGTGCAGGAGGAAGAAAATCGGGGAAATCGTGAGAGTTGTTTCTGGACCGGGATAAAGTTGCCAAGGGATAAGAAAGTTTCCTGGGGCTTGAAAATTGCTACGGAGAAGTTGCTACATTGTTTCCAGAGAGAGTTACAAGCTGCGTACAGAATTCTAAAAGGGAAAGTTTTTGTTTTTTTTCTTCACTCTCCTTCCTAACGTGACAGCGGATGGAATAACAAGAGAAATCTGAAAATCTAGGTAATTAAATACTGAAGAGATAAGGATTTCTGAATGATTTTTTTAAAAAGACTTTAAAATTTTTTTTTTTTTTTGCTGTGAGTGGGAAGGGAGAGGGAAAAATTGGATTAGAATTTGAAAATAAGGAGAAGACTGCCTGGATTTTTAAAGAGCTATAAATACTAACAAGGCTTCTGAAAGATATATATTAAATGGAACTTTGTGATCAAACTCCATCCCAGAAAGAGAAAGTGAAGGAGAAAGTGCTTAAAAGAATTAACCTACTTGGATTGCTTGGTGATTTTACCACTTTTGAGAATTATTTCTGATTAAAAGCACTTGGGTGGTTGTCTGGGAAAACTTTTTCTCTTTATAATGGCATTACTTGTGGACAGATTGAAACTTTTATATCAAAAATATGAAAAAGAAAAGCAAGAAGGGAAGGACGTTTTTGATACTCTTTTTCAGTATTTAGAAATGGCGGTCTACACTTATGTAAAATTGAATGGACAACAGGACGATTGGGATAAAGAAGAAGCCATTTTTGATGAACAAGTGACTTTGGCTGGGGAAGGAAAGGAGAAAGAGAAAAAGGAAAAAGAGACTTTAAGACCTACAAAAGCAATCAAAAAGAGAAAAACAAGATGAAAAAGAGATATTATGTTAGAAGACAACAGAAAGGAGGAAAGCAGAGAAAAGGGAGGTGGAGAGGCAAAGGGGTAAAGAGGACAGAGAGAAGAATAAGCAAGGGAGAAAGGGGACGAGAAGCCTCAATAGTAGAGAGCAAGATGTAAAGAAACAAGAGTTTTTTAGAGATAATGGGTAAACTTTATTGATAAAGGGATTCTAAAGGTACATAAGATTGTTTTTTAAATTTGTATTTAGAAATAATTTTAGAAAGTTGGAAATAATGTGTAATTTAAAGTGTGATAAAATGTTTAATATAACTTAGTGAAATTTGTCTTAAGAAAAGGGGAACATTTCATGAAATAAGGATTTGAGATATGATGTGTGTGTGTGTGGGGGGGGATAATTGTGGAAAATATAAGTATTCCGAAAAGGCATGTTATTTAATTAAAATGGATAAAATGGTTAAGATATAAAGGAGTTGGAGAGAAAGATACAAATGAATGTCAATATTAATTAGATTGTGTTATTTCAGTGGAAATTTTTTTTTTTTTTGAAAGGAGAGATTTGAAGTAGGAGAAGCAGGAATATCTTAATGAAATAATGATTTAAAATATGTGATGTGGGGGGGAATAATTATGGAAAGTAGGTGCTCCCACAAAAGTATGTTAATTAATTGAAAAGTAATGTGCTAAGTGTTTATGATATAAAAGAATATGA
This sequence comes from Notechis scutatus, assembly GCF_049901735.1. NCBI lineage: Eukaryota > Metazoa > Chordata > Lepidosauria > Squamata > Elapidae > Notechis > Notechis scutatus. Next base: position 106,476,651 of record NC_142011.1, on the reverse strand, counting down.
ATATTAATGAATAGATTAGTATTGGTATTGATAATATTGTATAATTTTAGAATGTACCAAATAGAATCCCAATGTAAGTTAGGTATTTTATATTAAGTATTATAATTGTAGGGGAAAGAGGTAAAGGCGTCATACTCCAATTAGTGTACAGGAGAAGCTTTTTTTTTTTTTTTTAAAGAAGAAAGATAAATCGATAGCTGGATAAACAGACAAAGAATACTAAATACTATGATTTGAATTGAGATGAGATAAATAAAATAAAATTAAGAGAATCTAAGAGAGAAGAAGCTATATAAAAAAATTGAAAATGGTAATAAGATATGGAATGGCATATAAAATGAATATGAATTTGAGTTGGTGTCTGTACAAAGAGTTTTGACCCGGGATTAAGCAACTTTCAGAAAAGATGTTTTTTTTTTATGTTTATATGTTTTGTGTTCTTATGTGTTTATGTTTGAATGAGCTAATAAAACCTTGGAGAAAGGCTAGAAAAGGACAATGGAGAGAAAGATAGAAGAAAATAAAGCAAGTTAGAAAGGGAAAATATGTGATTGTAAGGAAATGTGTTAATGTTGTAAAACTTTCAAATAATTTTTAGAAATTTTTAGAAAAAAGGTTTTATGTTTATCTTGTATGTTTTGTATGCTTTTAAAAATTAATAAAATTTGTTTAAAAAAAAAAGATGATAATTGTTTATAAAAAAGGAAATCTGGAGCTCACTCTTCCTGTCAGATCTGCTAGGATAGCAGAGACCATTAGAGAAAGTCCCACCTATAAACTGATCCTGTTAAACCTGTTAATCCTGTTAAACAAGACAGCTCTAGGTGTGTGCAAATGGTTCCCTGCTACACACATTTGCCCATATACCACAATATGAGAAGTAAATGTTGCTATGATTGGCAGATGTTTTCCCCACTGATTGAAGATTGGGGTAGGAAAGCTGGAAGGATCAACTCAATGCATGCATATAACAGCAGAAGCAATATTTGTTGTTTACCCTACATTGAAAAAAAAAATACAGGCAGAATAGGGATCATCAATAGGAGCAGAACATTTCCTGCCAACATAGCTTTCTGATCAGCGGTGGAATTCATTTTTTTTTTTTTTACTACCGGCTTGGTGGGTGTGGCAGGGGAAGGATACTGTAAAATCTCCAGTCAGAGGTGGTATTTGTTGGTTCTCCGAACTACTCAAAATTTCCGCTACCGGTTCTCTAGAACTGGGCAGAACCTGCTGAGTACCACCTCTGTTTCTGAAGTTTTAAGGGTATTAGAACTAGCAGTGCTTCAGATTCAAAGGCAAGCTATTTTGGAGTATGTGAGCAAATCCTCATAACAGATGCAACATGATCCCAGTAGAACAAGATTCCGAGGTCTGCAGTTCAATTTGATTGGCCCCAGTAGTGACCTGCAATGAGAGGGTCCTGGGTGGTTTGGATCAGATCATACCCAAGTGGCTTCTCCCCACCTGAGGATCCTAGAACTCTCCTTGGCTCACAGAGGAATGGAAGGAGATGGGTGGGTGAAATGGATGAAAAGCACTTCTGAAGAATGCCAAGATATGAATCTGACTGAACATGAGTAAGCCACTATAAGGGCCGATGTTGTGGTAAAGATAGCAGAATGCCAGTATTTCTGCACCCATGTTTCCTTTGGGGATGGTGGCTCATAGGTTTACCTGCAAGGCTATTCTAAAAAATCTGCAGGGCATCTGATCAATAAAGTTAATTGGACTTATGCAAAGTTGACTCTAGATTTATAGGGGGTCCTATGGTACAAGATCTTACTTAGTTATCTGGAAGGAGTTTGAGCCTGCTGGACTTGACAAAGTGGATAGGATTCTTGTGGCTATTAATTCAGCCGCCTCTGTTTTAAATCAGTGCCCATATTGGCTACAGTCTCCTTGGATCTTGGTAGAGGTGAATTCTTTGAAAGAGGGAGTGATGCCACCATCTTTTAAAGAGAGTGATCTGCCCCCCCTCCTCAAGAGGCCATCCCTTGCTGGGCTCAGTAGTGCTGGACATTTGCATGCATCCCTTTTGGGGGCAATGTTGTGGAGATGGTAGCTGTGCAGCAGCTCCCAAGAGCTCTGGAAGAAATGGATAATCTCTGGGCCCCTTTCCACCAGAATTGAGACCCAGCTATGGGACAAAATTAGCATTGATTGCACTCTTAGATGACCACTGATGGGAGAGGGATGGAGGTGGCATATCCATCTGTGTGCTTCTTGACCTGTCAGCTGTTGTCCCAAAAGTGCTTTTTCAAAAGGTAACTGGGCTTTCTTTGGGGTCCCCCCCCCCCTTGAAGATGCTTCACTTCTCATCCAAGAAGTTGAAGAACCATCTTTCCATTTTCAAGGGAAAAAAGCAAAGAAAGTCCAGTTCCCTTTTGAAAAAGCACTTTTGGGACATCAATCATGATATTCATCTGGCCTTTTGGGGGTTGCGCTGGCTTTCTTGATTCCAGTCAGCGTTGAGAGGAGAGGAGAGGAGAGGTCCAGACCATGATCTCTAATATGTGGGATGCTGCAGGGCTTAGTACTTTCTGTGATGACCCAGGGTGGGATACCAAACAAACACAGTCACAGAAAACAGATGAAGCCCCTTTTTTATTTCTTCACTTTGCTTCCAAGCTCCGAATATTCTTGACGGAAGCCAAAAAAACTCCCACATAAACAGTTATAAGAAGAAGGGAAAAGGCAACACAAACCAGGCAAGATAAGGGCTGGAGGACGTCCATAGATAATATACACTGGGAAGCATGCCAAACTCAGAGAGGAATCATAACTAGAGATATTTCCACACTTTGTTTCCAGCGCTCGCCCATATGCAGGTCCGTACTCTTATTCAGTTGTCACAGCTGCAGCCCATGACGAGGATCAAGGCCCTCTCCTCCCAAGTAAACCGCATCTCTCCCTTATCCTCTCCTCCCTGCATGCCCTAGGATGGATAGGGGATGGGCCTGGGTCCTCCTCTGACTGCTCAGCCAGCCTCTGCCCTTTCCCAGCCTCCTCCAGAGCCACACTTCCACTCCCTATCGCTGTTCCTTCTCTCCCCCAGAGTCAGTCTCCACCAGGGGCATGACATTTCTTATCTCTTGTTTAACATTTACATGAAGCCACCTGATGTCTCATTGTTGTGGGTTGAGTGTTCATAAGTATACAGATGATACCTAGGTATATATCTCGACCTCAAACCATCTGAATAATGGTATAGAAGTCTTATCTCAATAACTGGGGACTATGGTAGTCTGGAACAGGGGTGGACTTCAAAAATTTTAGCAAGGGATTCTCTGCCAAATTGCTGGGTGGGTGTGGCCATGGTGGGCGCCCTCCCCAGACTGCGGAGGCTTTCCTCGAGCCTCTGGGAGGGAGAAAATGGCCTCCCTGGGCTGCGCAGGTTCTTTGGAAACCGGAAATGGGCCTATTTCTGGCCTTCCCGAATTTCCGTGAGCCCCATTTTTCACCCTCCTTGAACCTCTGCTTGTGCCCTGCACTTACCTGCATCCAAAATGGGCTGCATGGGGACTCCCAGGAGGGGAGGGGCAGGATGGGCGGGGCCAGCCAGGTGGGATTTGGGGATTCTCTGAACTATGCGGAATCTTAGCTAGGGGCTCTTCCAACCCCTGCGAACCCGCAGCAGCCCACTCCTGAACTGGAAGAAAAAAGCAGGCTTCAGTTCAATCTTAGCAAGACTGAGTAATTCACCCAACCGTACTGGGTTTTTTCAAGGCCTTAAAGATCTAGTTTTGCAACTCAATCGTGGGCCATGATACTACAGATGAGCCTATATCTTTTTTTTTTTTTAAGTTTCAAGTGATGGCACTCCCACAACTTCCGAGGGCAAGGTGTTCCATTGGTTGATTGTTCTCACTGTCAGAAAGTTTCTCCTTATTTCCAGGTTAAATCTCTCCTTGTTCAGTTTCCATCCATTATTCCTTGTCTGGCCTACAGGAGCTTTAGAAAACAGCTTGAGCCCTTCCTCCCTGTGGCAGCCCCTCAAATATTGGAAGACCGCTATCATGTCTCCCCTGGTCCTTTTCTTTACTAGACCAGCCAAGCCCAGTTCCTGCAACCGTTCGTTGTATGTTTTATCCTCCGGTCCCCTCATCATCCTGGTTGCTCTTCTCTGTACTTTTTCTAGAGTCTCAATGTCTTTTTTATAATGTGGTGACAAAACTGGATGCAGTACTCTATGTGTGGCCTTACTAAGGCTTTATAGAGTGGTATTAGTACTTCCCTTGATCTTGATTGTATCCTTCTGTTAATAGAATTTAGGATTGCATTGGCTTTTTTGGCTGCTGCTGCTACACATTGCTGGCTCATATTTAGCTGGTTGTCCACTAAGACTCCAAGATCCCTCTCACTGTTATTGCTATTGAGCCTGGTTTCACCCAGTCTATATGTGTACTTTTGGTTTTTTTGCCTAAGTGTAGGACTTTACTTTTCTCTACATTGAATTTCATTTTGTTAGATACGGCCCAGTGTTCTTAGCTGCATTGATTGGGATGATAGTGCTGTTGCTTAGTAGCTATGTTACTTACCATTTGGTGATTGCTCAGAATCATGGACTGAGATGAGCACTTTATAAATTTAATAAATAAATGTTTAAAATGTATTTGTTTTACAGAGCTGAAGAAACTTGTTATGTAGATGCCCTTCCCCATCTTTTCTGAAAAGACTTGTTGCCTTCAAATCCAAAGTGCAATATAATGTTTAGTGTAGCAGGATCAGAGTGATCCATGGTCAAATGGGTTTTAAAAGGCTTTTATGTCATGACCACAAATGGCCACAGATGCACACATATAACTTTAGGCTGGAAAAAAAGTCATACATAGGCACTGTATTCTATTTAGAAAAATGGAAGTAGAATAACACAGTTTGTTCTTCTCAGTGGGGTACAACATAGGTTTTTGCTTTGTTCCATGACTCATATCTAGAAATATTTCCAAAACAATGTACATTTATATGCCGTTTTGTCTCACACAGAAAATCATAATAAAATTATTACTCATAATCAACACAGCATAATAGCTTTCCTTGGAATTGCTTCTACTGATTTCAAGGTTTTCTTTTCCATATATGTTTGATTAAACAATCATAACTGCAGTTGGCATGATAAATGCTTTTGTTCCATATTTCTTAATCAAATCATGGGAGTTTAGTCCAAAACAACTTGAGTTTACTAGCTCGGGATGAGTGTAATAGGTTCATCTTTTCACTTAGCAGATTATGAACAGTCTGAACATCAATTTCATGACAATGTGGACTACATCATATTGACAGAGACATATTATTTCATTCAACTTAATGCGGTGACAAAATATTCCATCTAAGTCTTGTCACTCAGGTGATATTTATTGTTGCTCATTTGGGTTACTGTTTCTCATGAGAAAATATGCACAGATCCTTTTTATAGTGTTTCCCATCATCTTTAGCAGTAGTGGGATTCAATTTTTTTTACTACTGGTTCTGAGGGCGTGGCTTGGTGGGCGTGGCAAGGGAAGAATACTGTAAAATCTCCAGTCAGAGTTGGTATTTGCCGGTTCTCCAAACTCCTCAAAATTTCCGCTACCGGTTCTCCAGAACTGGTCAGAACCTGCTGAATACCACCCTCTGATCTTTAGGCAATGCTTCCAAAATGTAACAGCATATAAATGTTACAAAAGAGGATGAGGATACAGTCATGGGCTGCATCACATTACCTTCAGTGTTATAAATAAGATTGCTATCTGTCTCCAGCCTTTAAAAAACGCTTACCTTTCTGAATAAATATTGATAAATCAACCTCTCAGTGTTGTTTTTCTTTAAAACAAACTTTCTCATAAAAGACTTTATGCATTTGCAGACCCACCCTTATCATTTCTTAAGTGCTCAGTATGGGAATTTTGAGGTGTGCCTGTTTTCCAGCTGAAGGATACTGATGTAGCCAGTGTTCTTTCTTTTATATGTTCTATATCAGTGTTTCTCAATCTTGATAAATTATAAATTATAAAATTATAAATTATATGGATGCATGCTGGCTAGGAAATTCTGGGAGCTGAAGTCCACATATCTTAAAGTTGCCACGGTTGAGAAACATTGGCCTACACTAAGTTTGTTCTCTGATCATGTCAATATGTCATCAATCTTCTCTGTAGATGAAACATGGTTTTATATTCTAGTGACTTGCCCTGGCAGTGTTGCTGGGAGAGGCTTTAGTCTTTGCTTGTTTCACAATTCCTAGATTGGGGTATTGTTTACTTCTTTATTGTTGACCTGGTATTAATCTATGTTCATCTGGGTGTTGATTGCTGGTGGGGAGCTGTTTTATTCCTTTTTTTTTATTCCTTGATTGCCTCTTTTCCATAGTATGTTATTTATGTCTATGTGACTATTGATGACTGATTTGTGAGAATGCCAAGGTTCAGGAATTCTGTAACGTTTCTGGACTTGACTTAGTCTAAGATGATCACAGTTTTCAAATTGAAACTATGATTAAGTCTGTTCATATTGTGACAGATTTTTTTTGCCATGTCTCCTGTTAATTGGTGTTCATGGATATGTTCTGCTAATCTTCTGTTTGTTCTTCCTGACTTTAAAGCAGCAGGAAGTAGATGTCTTGGAGGCATGGTCATTCATTGTCCACTTATTTCTTAAAGAAGAAACTGCAGTGTTCTTTTTTAAAAATTATTTTGCTTCACATAAATCAGTTTTAAGAAATTAAGCCAGATACAGATCAAGATAGAAAGCAAAGCCCAGGAGCATGGGTTTTAGCATTTTGTTATATTATATCTCTGTTGCTTCTATAGGAAAATGGAGAATGAAGTTCTTTGGCCAAAAATGTCAGGTAAAGTATAGATGCAGACTTTAAACTTGTTCTACCTTTGCCTACCTTCCAAAGGTGAGCAACTTGAGATATGACTAGGTGACACTCCCTCTCTTTGGAACCGTAAAGTTCTGTATCCCAGCCCTGCTGATGATGTTGTGCTATTAAGTCATTTCTGACTCGTCATGACCAACTAGATAGATTCTCTTTATCTATCCCTAACTATCTATTTCAGGTCTTCCAATAGTGTTCCCATTGCCAGTGTAACTAGGTACATCCACCTGGTTGTCCTATTCTTCTCTGTCCTTCCAGATTTCTCAGATTTCTCCAGATCTTTGCACAATGTATCCCCCAAGCCTAGAACCAATTTCAGTAAAAAGAAAAGAAATGGAAGCTTTTTCTTGTTATTCCTTGTTAATTCTCACCCAGCTAGAAAAACGAAACTCCCAGATAATTGAAACTGTACAAAAATAAATGTTGCTTTTCTATTTTAAATGGGAAAAATGCATTTTTAAGAAAAGAGGAACATAGGTAATATTTGATTTTGAACATTCTTTACAAATATAAAATTATTTTGTGATTTTATAAAAAGTATATTGTATAATTAGGTTTGCTTATTAAAGTATATCTGATATATAAAATTACAGAGTATAATTTAGACAATAATTATACTTGTACTGCTTAATTGGAACTGTAAGTGGTTGAACTCTAATAATTTCATTTTTCTTTATTTTTGCCCAATCAGGAAAAAAAAGTTATTTTAGTAAAACAAAAATACTATATATTGTGCATTTTGCCTGCAACTGTATGAGACTGCTACAGAGATTTTCAAAAAAAGCAAAATGTGGAGAACCAAGAATCTGGCATGAAGACACCTAAATTAATTTTTTGAACTTTAACTACTGCCGCATTTAAATAAAACAAAAACCATAAACTTTTATTTTGTAAAATTACAGAGAGCTTTTTTTTTACATTCTAGCTCCCACTCTGGGGAGTTCATATCTCTACCCAAGGGGGAGTGAGAGGGCTATTATAGTGGACAAGTGGAAGGTGGACAAGGATTAAGTAATCCTTTCTGTCAATGCTTCTTAAATCTGTAATTTGGTCACATTTTTGGAAAGCAAATTGATTATTTTTATCTAAGTATTTCTAAAGTTTGCCCTTTATTCTAATTCTAGCTGTTATTCTAAGAGGTCTCAGGCCAAAAGTTCTTCACATAACATAAAATTGAGAAACAACAAAACAATACAACTGAAGAGGCAGTAAAAATAATTTTGATCAGATAAGAATTTCTTGGCCTTGTGTTGAAAAAAAATTCTTATTTGAGGTAATTAAGCTTTATTAGGAAGAATATTTTAAACTAAGGATATTTCTAAAGAAATGATGTCCTCCTTTATGTAAACAAAATTTACCACATAACCTGATGGCCCCTGAATAAGGATAATCCAAAGATTGTAACACATTCACTGGTCGGCATAGAAAGAGGTATACTTACAAATATTGGGATCATAAGCTGCTAAGCACTTTACAGGTAATCATCCGTGCCATATATTTTATTGGAGGAATGATCCAATAACAGTAAATCTTTAGCTGCTCTTGACTTACCGATCATTAAAGGGCAGTAGGGTGTAATTATAGAATTAAATATTTACTTTTTGTCCCCTCTTGTCTATTACGCTGCTTGTTCTTGCCTATCAAATTACCAGCCTGAGGTCACTTCTTTTCTCGATAGGCTTGCATGAACAGTATAACTAGTATCTTTTTGATAGGAAGAGCCTATGCAATATGTTTCCTACAGATAAATCTTTATACTATAGTTATACAAATAGTCCTTGATTTATGACCACAATTGAGCCCAAAATTTCTGTTGTTAAGTAACCCCAGGACTTTGCAACCATCATAAAAACATGCCAATTGTCAAGCATCCAAATTTTAATCATTTGACTATGGGGATGCTGCAATTGTTGTAAAATTTGAAAAACATTCAGAACTCTCTTTCTCTCTCACCCCACCCCCCGTTGTAACCCTGAATGGTCACTAAATAAATGGTTGCAAGTTGAGGATTACCTGTATAACTTGCTTTGCCAATCACTGCTCAAGTCAGATTGACACGTGGACACAGAATGTTTTAACCTCTTCATCTCTAATTAATCCAACTTGCACCCTGCCCTCTTCTTCTTAGAGCATCTAAGTTTTTGAAGTGAATGTGCTGATCATTGTGATTAAGCTAGATATGATGCAGTTACATCTTGCTTAATCAGTAGAATTTTCAATGCCGAATTCTAAGTGCAACTTCCATATCAGCTTCAAACCAAACTTACCTATAAAATATTATTTGCTTGGCTTTGATAAGTACCTTGAATATTGGCTGAACAACAGGGCAGCCCTTATGGAAATAAGCACAAGCTGTATAAGAGGAAATAAATAGGCCCTTGGTATGCATGGAATCACTCAAAAAGCTGGTTTAAAACATCTATTGGTGGGAAGTGATTTAGAAAGGCTGTTGAGAGTACAGATCAGAGTCTCATCATTGCTAATTTGCCAATTAGAATCAATAGGAAGCAGCAGTGCAAGCTGAGCCTTGTTTTCAGCTAATTACAGGAAAATAGTTCCTTGCCGATGCAAGAGAAATCTTCCTTGAAGACCCCAACCCTGAATTTCTAGTCAAAAACTCCTTGAGATTCTTTTTATCAGAGAAACGGAGGATTAAAAAAAAAAAAAGGAAGCAGAGTTGAATTCTATGCCCTCCTTCTATCGCTTCTGTGTGCCTATCTCAGAATCATACCCTGCCTGGAGAAAGGAGAATCCCCTCCTTTCTCCTAACTGATTCTCTTCTAGCTGCTAGGGAATTGTCTGGCAGTTTACTACCCATCTGCTGAATTTCACATAGCCTTTTTTATTCTGTTTAGCTTTGCAAGCCTCCTGTGCCAGAGATGGACATATCCCGGAGGGAAAAGGGCCAGTGTTTGTTACCCTTATTTTCTCCACTGTATTCTCAAGTGACTAAGCAGCATTGAATGGGATGCCAGAAATATTTGAAATCTATATTTAGAAAAACAGATGGGTTTCTTGCTATGGCAAGTCAGGCAATGTATCTAGGCACACATGAAATACAAGATTTATAAAGAGCAAAACCCCAGGGAGATTAAACATAGATAAAGAGAGAGAGCAGAAGCCTCAAACCTAAATACTGCCATTATGTTCTTTGATTTCAATAGAAGAAAACTAAATTACAGTAGCAAGAAGCTAAGCTGGAGGGTGGAAAACAGAACACTGAAAAGACCCAACCCTAATAGGCTAAAGTTAAGGAAAGAAAATGCATAAAATGGCTATCAGGAATAATTTTATAGCAATCCAAATCACTAGAGCATAGAATTAGCTCCCTTGGGAAACAGCTAGAGACCTGTGGCTTAAATCTTTAGATCTGGAGAAGACAAGGCATGGAGACACAATCCACAGGGACCAATCCTGTATTAAACATCAGGGTTAAAAAGACCAAATGGTTTTTCTGCCCTCTAATATCTGCTGCTCCACCCCTGCTGACTCCTATTAGCCTGAAAAGAGAGAAATAATATATTAACAGACAAAGGGATTGGAACTTGCAGCATCTGAAAACAACTCACAGCTGTATGAGAGCTGGTGCAGGCAGTGGTGTATTTACAGGTCTTTGTTATGAATCAGGAAATGTCTGATTCAAATCTCCATGGATATATTGGATGGCCTTAGCCCAGCTACTCTTCTCTCAATCTTGGTTTCTTATCTGTAATGGGAGGGTAATAATACTGTGTGCACCATGAAGTTTCCAAAAGAATTGGAATATGATTGTGCACACAAAGAGCTTTGAATAGGTTAAAGCCCTGTATGAATGCCAAGCATTATTTTCTTAAAGGCATGAGATGTGGTACTGCAGACAGAGATCAGCAATTCTTCTGTTAGAATATACCAAGAAAAGACAGAGAGGCTCTTGTATCTTGAGAGACATAAAGAAGAGGGGATGGCAGCAAGAACAGCTTTTTGGACCACACTCTTCTTTTCAAAGGGTTGCGCACTTAAATATAAGTGAGCCCTTTATTCTTGGACCACATTTCTTCTCATTTCCTCACAGGCAAATTTAAGCAGAGAGCAGAAGGATGGCAAGATATGTTGCTGGTGCATCAGAGTTGAGCTGTGCAAAAAAAAAAAGAGTTATTTGAGGGACCACCTTTTCCTGATTATAACAGAATTATAACAGAACAGAGTTGAAAGGGACCTTGTAGATCAGGGATGTCAAACCCGTGGCTCATGGGCCAGATGCATCATGTGCTGGCCACGCCTACCCCCATTTTAGCAAAGGGGAAAAATGTTGTGATACATTATGTGATGATATTGTGACGCTGGGAGTTTGACACCCCTGTTGGTTCAACCCCCTGCCCAAGCAGGGGACCCTACGCCATTTCTAACATATGGCAGTCCAGTCTCTTCTTGAAAGCTTTCTTGGAAGTGGGCAACTCTGTTCTCAATTCTTTGAGCTAGAAGAATACAGCTAGTAGGAATAGCAGAATGATAATGATTAGAATAGGTGAAAGTGTATTTATTTTTTTATTTCTACAACCTGTTCTTTCTATTTCATCAGGATATCAAATATAGTAGGGTACCTCAGGAATACAATTCAGTTTACAAAAAAGAAAAGATCTGAAGGCATCAGACTTACCATTCAGTTTTACTGAAAGCAAACATTTCAGAGCTTAATAGGTGGTTTCTGATTGAGCCAAATATTCAGGGAATTCTGAGAACAGAAATAATTTCAACAGGTCTAGTCTATAATCTGAAGTGTACTGCATAAATCATTTGTTCCTGAGCTGATATATACTGATGGTTGAAAAATGTAAATGTAAATCCAGTTACTAGGTAGCTCTACTTAATAAAAAAGGATTTTCCCCAGTTCAAATATTATCTGCAAAATGAACACATTAACCTGCATTGCAGGATGGTTGTGTGGAATGATAACATAATTAAGGGATCTGAATATTTTCAAGCATTGTATAAGTATTAAGTGTCAAGTACTGTATCTTTATTTTACTATTTGCATTTTCTTATCTGTATGAGTAATAGATCTCCCCTACTATTTGGAATTATTTTATATCATTTTATGGTATGTTAATATTTCTAAGCAATTTCAAATTCTTCATCCACATTTTTGTGATCTGGGAGTTCATCTGTTAGATTTCTCTATCTAATAATAACATAATAACATATGGCATAATTTAAGAAACATTCTAGGTTTGCTTCAGTTCACAACAGCAAGACAAGGAGCAGCATTTGAAGTATAATTCTAGCACCATGGGCTGTCATACTGGTTAAATTGTGTATGTGTGTGTGTTTGTGTGTAAGAAGAGGTAAGGGGGCATGCATAAGCGCACCAATCGTGCCTACCGTCCCTGTCCTATTGTTTCTTTTTATTTTTCTTATAAGTATCCATCTCATGTATTCAAAGCTATGTTTATTCTTATACCTGTACCTTTTAAGTGATTGACAAATCAAATAAATAAATAAATGAGACCATCCTGCAATTACATGAATGGTATTCAGAAACAGAAAAGATCCAAGTGTTCCTAGATATTTGCAAAACAGCCTTGAATCAAAAGCAAATTTATATAAGCCCACTCCATAATTTTATGACTGATTTATTGATATTCAGGAAGATTGTTATTTGTGTTTTCTTTAGGGATTTGTGAGAACCCATCAACTAGCTTGACTGAAGCAAATTCCACTTGTTTATTTTTTAATACCAGCACCCCATAGCTTTGGGGCTAATAGCAACTTCTGGGGATTGGAGACAGTCTATCACAGGAAAAAGAATTAATCCCACTTTTCTGTCTGCTATAGTTCCTGCACTCCTCCAAATAATCTAATAACAGTATTTTATGAAATGCACATATTACAGGTAACCCTTGACTTACAACAGTTCATTTAGTGACCATTTAAAGTTATAATGGCACTGAAAAAGTGAGTTATGGCTGTTTTTCATACTTACGATGCAGAGGTGGTATTCAGCAGGTTCTGACAAGTTCTGGAGAACTGGTAGTGGAAATTTTGAGTAGTTCGGATAACCGGTGGTAACCTTCCACCAGGAATGGGGAGGGAATAGAGATTTTACAGTATCCTTCCCCTGCCACGCCCACCAAGTCACACCCACCAAGCCATGCCACACCTACCAAGCCACACCCACAGAACCAGTAGTAAGAAAATTTGAATTCCACCACTGTTACGATGGTTGTGGCATCTCCATAGTCAAACACTTGGCAATTGGTTCATATTTATAATGGTTGCACTGTCCCAGGGCCACATGATCACCTTTTGCCACCTTCTGGCAAGCAAAGATTCACTTTACAACCATGTTATTAATTTAACAATCACAGCGATTCACTTAACAACGGTGGCAAGAAAGGTCAAAACTCATTTAACAAATGTCACACTTAGCCACAGAATTTTTTGTCTCAGTTGCGGTTGTAGGTTCACATTTGGATTTTGGAAGGAATTACTTCACTGTGGAAATTGGGAGCCTTCAGCGCTGATGTACAAAGAGTTAACCACCTTCCTTTATCCCCAGTTGGGGTAGAGCTCCAGGACACTCAGCCATAGAATTGCATTCAACAGTCTAAAATGCTGAAGTGTGCTGTTAATGAGGTGCCCAATGAATGTTAGCACCAGCCATGCAGTTCTGAGAGTAACATTGCACCTTTGAGGTGCTAGCTGGCTGCTCTCAAATAGTCTACATATGTAGCATGTGTTCTGACCCAGGCTTCATCAAACATAATTAATATCAAACTTGTTTTAAAAGCAAAACCTTTTATTGCAACACTGGGAATTACTTTCATTCCCAGACAGAACTAATTATAAACAGTTCCCCAAGATAAGCACATGCCTTTCAGGGCTATGGAGTATTGCCCAAAAACAGAAGTATCCAATTAATTATAACAGAAACCAACCGAAGTACCAGAAAAAACCAACCAGAGTACACAGAGTTTCAAGGAGGACTCGGAAGCTATCGAACTACTTTGCTTCCTGCAAAGCTTTTGTCGTTGAGGTCTGACTTTTATCCCTTATGGGAGGGGCAATCACCTGCCAATCTTACACCCGAGTCGCCCCTTCTGTTTCAGCTGCTCTCACCTTCTAGCAGCTCTGTGCACACACACACACACACACACACACACACACACTGGGAACAGGCTCTCCCGGGTCCTCTGCTTTACTGCTGCCAGACTCCAAAGGCTCCGAAGGCAGTACCCCACTCCCAGATGGTCCTGGCTCCATCCCTGAATTAGACACAGGACCCTTGTTCAAGTCCTCTCCAGACTCCCTGCTTGGTCCTTTTTCTTCTTCACTGTCCAATTCCGCTGCTGTCTGCACTGGCTGCCAGTGAACCACAACAGCACATTGTGAAGAGGAGGAGGAAGAACATGACTGGGTCTGGTAAAACTGATGGTAAATTGGACCACGATGCATTTACTGCGTATCACATCTATTGAGCAGCTGAAACATTTGTCCTGTGCTCTGGTCCTCAATAGTCATAATATCTTAGATTTCAATCTCAGGGAAAATTGATTTGAGAGAGAGCAGGAGAAACAATTTCAAATACAGATGGGTTATTTTAAAAAGAGGTTTTAATTCTTTACAAATTAAGCTCAATAAAAAAACACACAATTCAGTTTAATTTATAAAGAAATGAAATCACACACACAAAGCAACAACCCTCTTCCTTATGCTACTTTTGTGAAGAATGAGTTAAAAACAGTGACTTGTTTCATGTCCTTTTACAGCATAAACAAGTCTATCTGAATATACAAGATGCTTCTAGGAAAAATGTACTCAGATGTGATCTAGGGCAATGGATGCTAGTGCCCATTATGCATTTTCCCTCAGTCTTAAACTACATAGGGTTAGAGAAAATAGAAGAAAGCACTGTTTGCCATGAAATGGGATATTTTGACTGAAAGGGTGCTTGTATGAGGAGAAAACCCAAGGGAATGCAGTGTCTAATTGCTATATAAATAACAATTTCACTACAATCACTAAATTCTACACCGAATTCAACTGTTCAGTGTGTGTTATATCACAATATTTGCTTTTTAAAAGAAAGAATGATTAGGATGCTATGGATCTGGTGCGGTTTGGGCTGTAATGATTCTACCATGCTGAAATTATTAACTTCACATTTGTGACAATCGCTCTGAGATGTAGCACACGTCAGCTCTTATTATGAAGCCTAATCACCTGTGACAGGAATGGCCTATATAGCATTTCCATCTGCAGACAGTAAACAATGGTGCTAGAGGAATCTGAAGTGAGGAAAAGTTGGAGGGGTTCTTTTGCACATGCAACATTACATCTGATTTCAAAATTGCCCCTGCCATAATTTCTCCTTGACTGATGTAATTACAACAACTTCCTTCCTTGCATCCATCAATGATAATTTATTTCCTTATATTCAGGGTATGTTGCAAATACATTTCAGCTTGGAAAATATAGTTTCTATAATGCCAGTGTTATATAATAAACATCAAGCATTCCCCCTCTACCAATGGTGGGATTCACTTTGTTTTTACTACCAGTTCTGTGGGCGTGACTTGGTGGGCGTGGCAGGGGGAGGATACTGTAAAATCTCTAGTCAGAGTGTTAGGCATCCAGAAAGTATCCATGATATCAATCACTCTGAGATATTTTCTCTCCAATTGATTTATTTAGAAACAGATCTGGCATGTCAAAGTCAATTTCCCAAAGTGAAATTATTTTCGCGCGTTACACAGAATCCACCTTCTCTCCTCCCTTCTCTCCTCCCACTTCTAAACTTCATAAATCACGAGAACCAATTAACTGCAACTGGAATTTCTTAATACGACATACAGAATAACCTTGAACTTTTCAACTCCTCCACCCCACCTTCCATGAAATATGACAGCTGAATTTTAAAGCTGACACAGAGTTGGTATTTGCCGGTTCTCCGAACTACTCAAAATTTCCACTACCGGTTCTCCAGAACTGGTCAGAACCTGCTGAATACCATCTCTGCCCTGTACTTGCATTATTTTTTCCTTGAAAGTATAAAAGCTGATCTGCCACTATTATAGAACAGTAGAATTAAGGGTTTTGATCATGAGAGATGCCTATTTTTTCCCTTCACTTTTTTATTTTATTTCCACCTGAGTGATTAAAAGGAGATAGGGAAAAATGCACCACAGAAATATCATTTAAAAAAAGGTGCATACAATTTTATATTAAAATTGTATTTTGTTTCAAAGTTTGTATGCAATTTTTATAGACTGCATTTATGCATCTTTGAGGGCTGCACAGTTATTGCCAGGGGTGGGATTCTACCAGTTCGGACCAGTTCTATAGAACCGGTTGTTACGATTCTGTGCAGTTTGGAGAACCAACAAACTGCGACATTGTCTGGCCCCATTACATACACGCCACACCCATCCAGTCAGATGACCACCAAGCCACACCCACAAATGAGGCCACACCCACAGAAACAGTTGTTAAGAAATTTGAACCCCACCCCTGGTTATTGCAAAGGGTTAATCCATTCCAATTTTTGTATTACTGTGTTAATAATGCAAATTAGTTCCACTTGCGTAAAATTGGGCTTGAATGCAACTTTCAAGCTGCTCTTGAAACCTGTCTAACCTTTGAAAGCAAGGGCATGGGAAAGTATAATTCAGCTGAAACTAAGCTAAGTATGACAACAAGAAATTGGATTACACTAGCACTCCCTTGAACTCATTGCCTTTAGAAATGCACCAGAAGGCCGTGATCACAATGGCACCTTCCATGAGTGTTCCATTCACATGCTATAACTAGTGCTTATAATAGAATCCTGCTCTTCAGTGCAATTGTCTCACTTCCTTTTGAAGTCACTCACATTGCTGTTATCTATCCTGAATATCCAACTATTCAGCCTTGCTGGAGGATCTCTAGTAATTGGAGCAAGACAGAAAGATTAACCTATTTCTTTTGTCTATTTCTTTTCCCCATTCCAAGGATCACGTTATCAATTTTTATTATGTTCTTACTTTCCTCCCATTCCTAATCTAGGAAGCATCAAACATTATTATGTTTTCTAATTATAGAGAACACCTTTGTCCTAATGATTTTAAGTTGCCCATTTCTGTTGTGGTTTTAAAAGGGAATGTCTATAATTTTGTTGCCTGTTTGTCACAGTTCTTTGGAAACTGTTATTTCCTGTGTGCATTGCTTTGAGTGTCCTTCCCCAAGGGAAGGAAATGATAATTCTGTAGAGTGGACTGTGGAAACCTTTGCTAGTCTGTAGACATGAGCCTCCTTCTGGGATCTTGGCAATGTGTAAATGTTAAAATCATAAAAAATATCTTAAAATATATATTACTCTGGGCTTCCATGTCTAAGCAAATCATTTAGCAAGTTATAAATAGCGATCACCAGAAGTCTATTGAACAGAAGCCCAATTTTTCTTCCTTACAGCCAGGTTTTCAGCTTCCTATTAACTTGCCAAAATCAATGACCAGATTATCAAATTGCTCACTGGGTTGTAAATCATTTGTATAAATGAAATAGACTAGAGGCCTAACTTCGTGATCCTGAGTCTTGATTACAATTAATATGACAGTGGATATATATTAGAAGGTAAGAAAAATGATTACTGTAGCACTATGGTGAGAGTGTTCATAAATACAAGCTGCTGCCAATATAAAATGTACAATGGAGACAAATGGATTAAAATTAAAATAATAAATGTTAATGATGCAAAAAATAAGGTTGAAGTATAAGAGGGTGATAAAGTGTTTGTAAGGTAAAAAAAAAAAATGAAATAAAAATAAACATTAACTCTGTAGTTTAATTGCAAATAATTATTTTTTGCAAGCCAGTAGTAGAAGATGCCAGTCAGCCTGTGTCATCCATCTACAAACAGGTGATCTCCAGATATGGTGTAACTAGAAGACCTACTGTAGAATTTACAATCAGCACCATTGTTAGTCACAATGTTTGGAATTCCTAGGGGTTGTGGTCCCAAGAAATCTGAATGAATTCTGACTAGGAATGGTTTCATGACACTGTCCTTTAAGACTGCCAGTTGACCAAGGAGCAAAACCAAATAACTGAAGCTATCTGTGTCTTATGCTAGCAGGACTGTGGTCCCATTAATGACAGTCTATATTCAGACAGGTGAGAGAGATGTATGTCTCCCAAATACCACTCCAACTGGCATCCAAGCAAGGCTCGGGATAAATTTTATTCCAGTGGATTTAAAGCACAAAGAGAAATCCATTTCATTCGTAGTTAAAAATGTTAATACCAATTGGTGTATATTTTTCTATTACTGGTAGTCCTTGCTTAATTATCCTAAGTGGGACTGGAATTTATATTACCTAAGCAAAGCAATCATTGTTCATACTATCATGTGACTGCATTGCTTAGCTTCAGCAATTATGTTTATCGCTCTTAGACAAGGACATCATTAGGCAAGGATCTCACAATTCTTTTGCCTTGCCGCACTCACCTGTTTCAGCATCCTCCTATTTCGCCTACAACTCTGCCCTTTTGGCTCCCCTGCACTCCATCTTTCCCTGTCTCCGTCTGCTGCCTGAAAGCCAAATCTGGTGCTAGGTTCTGCCTCAGTTTACCTTTCCAATAGGCAACTCATGCCCCACCTGATCTTTGCCATCTTCTTCCTCCTGCCGCTGACAAGGGATGCCTGGCCTTGGGAAGGCTCAGTAATTGCCTAAGCAAGACCTGCCTTGTCAGCAGCAGGAGAAAGAAGGACATTTGGGGGAAGCATGGGGAGGGGCATGTAGTGCAGGGTGGCCAACCGGGCAGAGATGTGGGTGACATAGGAGGATGGGGGGGGGGTTGAAATGCATGCTATGGTTGTAAATGTGAATGGGCTGACAAATGCCTGAATTTTGAACACATAACCATGCGGATGCTGCAGTGGCTGCAATTTTGAAGACCATCATAAATACATTTGTTCAGCACCATCCCCACTTAATGAATGGTCATTAAATGAGGACTACCTGTAGGGGAACTGTATAACACCAAGATAAGCAATTTATATTACTACGGTAGCATAATAGCAAACATGTTATCGTTATGACTAAGATACAAGCAAACGAAATTGCTGTACTTCATTCCAGGCTTGGTAATAAATCAATTCTCCAAACACTTAATCCCACACTCAGGGACTTACTCACAGTGAAAGCTCAGAAATAAATGACTAGATAAGATACATTATTGCAGACAGCACAGACCTCATACATCTGCAGAACATCCACTTTCTACAGAACATGGAGATTATATATGTCTGCTCCAGGGTTTAAATCTATTCATTGCCTGAACTTGAAATTGAGAACCATTTGCTCAGTGTTTTCAGACGGGTTCTATATGGCCTGAGAAGTATTTCCAACCCCATCAACTTCATCTCTCAAAAAATAATTATCTCCTTGTTAAGCATTGTGTGAATATAATTCAACCTTATTATTTCTTCAGCAACCCAGCTGTGTTCATCGTACAGTGTAGAGTTCAACGGCAGCTCTATGAGGACCCCTCCCTCCATTAGACTAGTAACACTAAACTAAAACCATCTCACAGAACATAGAACATACGATCGTAAGGCTGAAAGGGAACTCGGAGGTCTTCTAGTCCCAACACCCTGCTCAAGCAGGAGACCCCATATCATTTTGGAGAAATGGCCATTCAATCTCTTCTTAAAAAACCTCCAGTGACAGAGCACCACAACTTTTGAAGGCTAGCCATTCCACAAGCTGATTGTTCTCACTGTCAGAAAATTTCTCCTTAGTTGTACGTTGGATCTCTCTTTGGTAAGCTTCCACCTGTTACTTCTTTTGTGTAACTGCCCTTTGGTGCTTAGGAGAATAATTTTCTCTACTCTGTGACAGACCCTCAAGCACTGGAAGACAGTTGTCCTCGCCCTCCGATCCTTCTCTTTGATAGGCTTAACATCCCTCAACCATTCATCATAAGATTTAGCCTCCAGACATCATCTTTGTTACTGCTCTCTGCATTAGGGTCTCAGCATTTTGTACTACTTGAGAATAGTAACAGGAAAAGAGGGTGCACTAAATAAAACTACCATTATTTGTTTTTAAAAAGCATAGGACATGATGGCAAGGAACAGAGGAGGTTAGGAATTCATGGAAAAAAGACATGGATTAAAAAAAATATCAAGGGACCAGAAATGTGGAGGGGGAAAAAAAAAGATGAGCTTGCTTAGGTTACGTTACCCAAGGCCATTTCTTTGAAATCCATGAGATCTCTGCTACTTTGCAAAAGAATCAGAGAAATCAATAAAAGAAATTATGAGGGGAAATGTTTTCCCATGTCTTGTTTATTTGCACAATAGAGTAATAAAAAGTATATTGGGAGCTTAGTAACCGCAAGCGAGGAAAACAAAAATTAAAGGGAGTGGCATTGAAGAAAAAAGGTAAGGCAAATTCTCCTTAAATAAAACGTTACCCCTGGGAATTATGGTACATATACTTTTCTTGGCAACAGTAAGAAAGAAATTTTTTATTGTCTTCCAGAATCTTTCTGGAATTCCTGGTGAAGACTATTGACCTTGTAATCTTTTCTCCTAAATATCCTCTTATTGCTATTATAACCTGATTAGCTTTTTTGAGATCAGCCAAGGTTCCGCGAGGTAAAACCACAAAAGAGAGATGGGGGCGGGGAGGGAGAGAGGGAGAAGGAGAGGGAGGGGGGAGTAGACATATGACAAGTAGGAAACACCTCAGTAAGGCATCATCTCTAAACTCCAGGCACCCACCTTACTTTAAAATCTAAGCCCTACACTGTGGCATTTTTACATTGAAACTTTTCATCTGATCAAGAAAATTAATGATTCAGGGATAAGAAGGAAGGAGTTTCTAAATAGAATTTATTGTAGAATATCAATTTTCTGAACTTTTCAATGTGCAGCAGAAGAATTTGTTGAAAAGCCCCAATGAAAGGACATCCAGTTTCATATTTAGGATCTTGTCAAAGTATTCAGACTTGTCATCACCTTCAAATCTGAAGGATGAATCTTCAATAGTATCTTCATCTCCACCCCATGGAACATTCTCTAGAAGGCCAGTTAGCTTCAACACTCCTCGTCTTTC
Source organism: Notechis scutatus (assembly GCF_049901735.1). NCBI lineage: Eukaryota > Metazoa > Chordata > Lepidosauria > Squamata > Elapidae > Notechis > Notechis scutatus. Next base: position 106,455,714 of record NC_142011.1, on the reverse strand, counting down.
ATAAGACACTAACAAATCTTAGTTCTGTGCTCAGACCTGGGGTCCCAGGTGTGTGGAGGGATTCTTCTCCTGGCTATGTTACTGATTGTTTTGGTTTACTCAAATGCTGTGTATTTTAATTTTTGTATATCTTTTTTTAAACACTGTTCACTATCCAGAATTTTTCATGCCTTCTGTAATGCCATTGGGGTGGGAGCTAACTGGATCTCATTCAGAAGGTAGGTGCTGCAGCAGAGAACCTCCTGAGTCTTGAAAGATGACATTGTTTAATCAAATGGACCTGGAGCACACCAACTCTATTGGCTCTTAATGGCTGGGCAGAAACCACAAGAGAGAAATGGCCCTCAAATAACTATCCCTGATGCCATGTAAGGTTTTATAGATGAGAATCATCATCTTGAATCTCGTCTGGAAGCCCACCAGAAACAGTGCAGCTCACAAAGCAGGGGTATCACAGGGGCATGCCAAGACAAACCCACTACTGTTCACCCTGCTTCATTCTGGACCAGATAAAGTTTCCAAGTGATCTTCAAAGGTATTCGATGTCAGATCCGTGTATCTGTCATTTCTTCAGTGGAAGAAGAAAAGGGGGGGGGGGAGGCTGATAAAGAAATATTTTCCTGATGAAACCTGAATATATTTAATCTTATATCGAATTTGTATAACCCACACATGATACGATGGAGGGAGAAAAGCCAGATGGCCAGAACTATCACCTCTGAGAGGCACAACCAGGAGATGAGAAGGTCATAAAAATTCCACAGTGAGATTATACTTTGGGAATCTCTTGAATAGTTCGTTCTAACAAGAGGGGTGGGGAGGAATTAACATACTGGCTTTTGTTTCACTAAATACACATCGAGATAAGGGGAGAGGTTCTAAACTCCCTTATGTATCCCTGTAGGCCTGAGAGACCTCAGACGCTGCTTTGAACTCCTACAGGAATTGTCTCATCTCAATAAAGAATTCCTTTGTGATACGTTTGGATACGTTTTCAGAAGTTCATTCTAGTTGGGTGAATGGGAAAAGTTCTGTAGCCTGACATAAAGCAGCGTCTGCAATAGAGGTCAGCCCGGAGAGGAAATTTTTTTCTTTTAAAAAAACCCAAAAACCTTTCACTCTACCGAGGGGACCCTGCAAGAAAGGAAAATGTCTGAGGACAGCAAGGACCAAGGGGAAGCCGAATGTTAGGGAGAAACGTTGACAGGTACCCACCCAGATACTGACTTGGTACACCCCCACCAAGCCCTGGTGGTCTATAGGTGTAGGAAAAAGAGACAGCTGGGATGGAAGAACCAGAGGAGTAACTTTCACTCGGGGCAATCGTAAACCTGGGTGGAAATTGGAGCTGGAGGCCCTATCGAATCAGGAAGAATGGGACGAGGAGCCACCGGCTGATGACCGAATGAGACGGTACATAAAACGCCTCGTGAGGGAAGCCCTGGAGAACCTCGAGGTGAGGGATGCACCAGGGTGACATCGCAGGAGAGCGAGGGAACCAGAAAATGAGAGAACCCGAGCCACCACCCCTGATCCAGCGGAAATTGAGCGGGCCGAGGGACAAACCGAAGGACCAGGAGCCATACCAGGTACCCGACCCCTAAACATTAACCCTGGCCAACCAAGAGTCATCCAACTGCAGAGAAAGACCCCACCCTTGGGGGTAAAATTTGATGGAGACCCCCAGAAACTGGGATTTTTCCTGGCGCAAGTGCTCACCTACATGCAAGAATATGGGCAGGATTTCCCAACCCAGGGATCCTGAGTACGAATCGTCACCCTGGCCCTTGAAGGGGCAGCAGCCAGATGGATGGTGATGCTTCACAACGTCAATGCCCCAGAATTAAGGAACCTCGATCTCTTCATCACAGCCTTACGCCACCGCTTCAAGGACCCCCTCACCGATAGAAAAGCCCGCGACCGCATTAGAGTCATAAAACAAGGCCGTCGCCTGGTAGCAGAATACACCAAGGAATTTCATGACCTGGCCGGCCGGGTGGACTGGCCAGAGGATATCCTAGTCTGTTGGTTCAAAGATGGACTAAATGATGACCTATACGCTGCCTGCCTGGTCCATGGGGCTCCGAACCTGTTGCACGAATGGTGCATGATGGCAGAGGAAGCGGAGATAGACATGACTCGAAACCGGTACTACAGTGGCAAGTCTTGGAAAAGATCCCCACCCCTGGGGAAATGGGAAGTCTTCAAACCCCAATCCACCATGACTCCAAGAACGTCTGGTTGCTTTAAGTGTGGTAAGGTGGGACACCGCACAGCAGAATGCCATTCGAAGACCCCTGCCAGAAAGCTAGACCACCCAGCAGGGGGGAAACCTGGAACATCCAGCCCTTGAGGAAAGGAGACTGGCCTGAGAGGCCGAATAGATGTGAGACTCCGATCCCCCACCAACCCAGAGGAAGAACCCCCAATGCTCCGAGGGGATCTGAGCCAGTCCAAAAGCAATCTGGAAGACGACCCGCTGGTAAGCAATCCAGTTGAACCAATCACCCTACCCCTGAGACTGTTTATCCCCAGCCGAGGGAAGGGGGAGGAAGTTGTAGCGTTGCTGGATTCGGGATGCACCCGATGCCTAATAAATCCCTCCCTTGCAGAGAAATTGGGGATCCAACTGAAAGAAATGGAAAACCCCATCGCTTTCTACCAATTAGATGGAACTATAGCGGGGGGGCAGCCAGGTTTACCACAGAACCATTAAAAATAAGACTAGGAAACCATAGGGAAATGCTCACATTCATTGTAGCCCCAGGAATGGAAGAGATGCTAGTCCTAGGTCTCACATGGCTGCAGAAATGGAATCCAAAAATAAATTGGAGGACAGGAATTCCAGAGAGATGTAGTATTTGCAAATAGCTCAGAGGAAAGGATAAAGAAAGGAACAGAAAACAGAGAGTCAGCCATGACCGGACAGTTGGTTGAAACCATTACCATCCCAAATAAGTACCAGGATCTGGCCCAATCATTTAGCGAGGAAGCTTGTGATGAACTCCCACCCCATTGCGCCACAGACTGCGCCATCGAAATCCTACCAGGGGCTAAATTCCCCAAACCACAAATGTACTGCGTGTCCCCCAGAGAACTGAAAGAACTCAGAGCATTTATCGATAAAAATTTAAAAAGGGGTTTCATTGAACGCGCCTGTCCTAAAATAGCTGCCCCAGTGTTATTCCGCAAAAAGAAAGATGGCTCAGCACGCTTGTGCGTTCATCACAAAAAATTGAATGCAATTTGCATAGAGAATATGTATCCGCTCCCCCTCATGAAGGACATGTTAGCCCACCTCTCGAAAGGAAAATTTTTTTCAAAGTTAGACCTAATTTTTTCAAAGTTAGATTCTAGTTGAGTGAATGGGAAAAGTTCTGTAGCCTGACACTCCTGTTCTCAGGAGGGCCTCCATATATGTATAAAAATACTTATTTCTCCAACAACTTGTTAGTCTCTAGATTAATATTTTCACCTGACATCTGTCCTCGTTCTCAAACTAGAAATATATATTTTATTCAGAGTGATCATAAAATTCATAATCTCCAGGTGTTATTTCAATTCTTTTAAGTTTTTGGATGTTATTATCAAGGGAGTGAAGAGATTATCAGGTATTTGCTATCTGAAGGCTATAATGCTTTGCAGTTGTGCTAATCTTTAAATAAAGTTTCATAATCATAACGGCTATAGCTTTATGTCTTACATGGAGAAAGAGATGCCAGATGTTCAAGCTGGCTTTAGAAAAGACCAAGGAATGTGACATCATTACTAATACATGCTGGACAATTGAGAGAGCCAGTATACTTCAGTGATTATCGAAATCGTGTCCATCATATCACACTATGGAAAATGCACAGAAAAATGGGGATTCCAAACACCTCATTGTCTTTGTGAGAAACTTATATACAGGTCAGGAAACCATAGTATAGGCAGAACATGATGAAACAGAGTGGCTCCAGGCAAAGAAGTGCAATAAGTTTACAAACCCTCCCCTTATTTATTCCACGTATACTATATGTGGAATATATATTAAAGTAAGGCTGGATTGGAGGATGAGCAGGTTTTTAAAATTAGATGAAGAAATAAAAATTGATGGGTTTCAAAGACCAGTCATTCTGCAGGGTGCCACGATGTCTGACTGCCCGGGCAGCATTTATTCTTTTATACCATTTTTACAAGCAAGGAAGAGTAACATAGATAGAGCATTTGGATTGGAAAATAGATACCACATGGGTGAAACCTCCCAACCAATCCTTAAGAATAGTAGTGATGTTAGTAAAATGATATAAGTCCGGAAAGTCCGGGACTTTCCAACCCAAGATAGAGAATGAGATCATGCAAGTAGCAAAGAGGCCCATATAGGTTAAAAGCTGCAGTTTGCTGCTAGCGCCATCTACAGGACCTCAATAGCTACTACAAAAAATAGCCTGCACTATGAGACCACTCTGAAAATGCAAAGGATCTAATACTAAATTTAAAGAGTACAGTGAAGATATGGGACTAAAATTAAATACACTGCTTAAAAAAATAAAGGGAACACTTAAGCAACACAATGTAACTCCAAGTCAATCACACTTCTGTGAAATCAAACTGTCCACTTAGGTAGCAACACTGATTGACAATCAATTTCACATGCTGTTGTGCAAATGGAATAGACAACAGGTGGAAAAGCATAGGCAGTTAGCAAGACATCCCCAATAAAGGAGTGGTTCTGCAGGTGGTGACCACAGACCACTTCTCAGTTCCTATGTTTTGTGGCTGATGGTTTGGTCACTTTTGAATGCTGGCAGTGCTTTCACTCTAGTGGTAGCATGAGACGGAGTCTACAAACCACACAAGTGGCTCAGGTAGTGCAGCTCATCCAGGATGGCACATCAATGCGAGCTGTGGCAAGAAGGTTTGCTGTGTCTGTCAGTGTAGTGTCCAGGGCATGGAGGCGCTACCAGGAGACAGGCCAGTACATCAGGAGACATGGAGGAGGCTGTAGGAGGGCAACAACCCAGCATCAGGACCACTACCTCCACCTTTGTGCAAGGAGGGACAGGAGGAGCACTGCCAGAGCCCTGCAAAATGACTTCCAGCGGGCCACAAATGTGCATGTGGCTGCTCAAATGGTCAGAAACAGGCTCTATGAGGGTGGTATGAGGGCCCGACGTCCACAGGTGGGGGTTGTGCTTACAGCCCGATACCATGCAGGATGTTTGTCATTTGCCAGAGAACACCAAGACTGACAAATTCGCCACTGGCGCCCTGTGCTCTTCACAGATGAAAGCAGGTTCACATTGAGCACATGTGACAGACCTGACAGGGTCTGGAGATGCCATGGAGAATGTTCTGCTGCCTGCAACATCCTCCAGCATGACTGGTTTGGCAGTGGGTCAGCAATGGTGTAGGGTGGCATTTCTTTAGGGGGCCACACAGCCCTCCATGTGCTCGCCTGACTGCCATTAGGTACTGAGATGAGATCCTCAGATCCCTTGTGAGACCATATGCTGGTGCGGTTGGCCCTGGGTTCCTCCTAATGCAAGACAATGCTAGACCTCATGTGGCTGGAGTGTGTCAGCAGTTCCTGCAAGACAAAGGCATTGATGCTACGGACTGGCCCACCTGTTCCCCAGACCTGAATCCCATTGAGCACATCTGGGACATCATGTCTCGCTCTATCCACCAATACCACATTGCACCACAGACTGTCCAGGAGTTGGGGAATGCTTTAGTCCAAGTGTGGGAGGAGATCCCTCAGGAGACCATCCGCCACCTCATCAGGAGCATGCCCAGGCGTTGTAGGGAGGTCATACAGGCACGTGCAGGCCACACACACTACTGAGCCCCATTTTGACTTGTTTTAAGGACATTACATCAAAGTTGGATCAGCCTGTAGTGTTTTTTCCACTTTAATTTTGAGTGTAACTCCAAATCCAGACCTCCATGGATTGCTAAATTTGATTTCCATTGATAATTTTTGTGTGATTTTGTTGTCAGCACATTCAACTATGTAATGAACAAAGTATTTAATAAGAATATTTCATTCATTCAGATCTAGGATGTCTTCCCTTTGTGTTCCCTTTATTTTTTTGAGCAGTGTATAAAGAACATGTAGAACAATCTCTTGGAACTGACAATGAGGCATTGGATAGTTTCTGCTTTTGGGGATTAATCATTAAAAATAAAGGAACAAGCAATCAGGAAATACACTGAAGACTAGCACTGGTAAGAGCAGCCATGAAAGCTTTGGAAAAGTTAATTCAAATGCCATGATGTGTCTGTGCCTACAAAGATCAGAACCATGCAAGCCATGGTACAGTATTCCCTGTGACACTCTAAGTCCAGGAAATGAAAGTGGGCTTTAAAGAAACAGGATAGGAAGAGTATTGATGCTTTTGAACTTTGGTGTTGGAGAAGGCTTCTGAGAATATCAAGGCAAGCAAGGAAACAAACCAACCATTTAATAAATTAATCCAGAGTTCTCAAATCCTATTTTGAACATCTTATGCAAAGACCCAGCTCTTTGGAAAAGGGAAAGGTGGAAGGGAAGAGGGGGACAACCAGCAGCAAGATGCATGGACTCAGTTACAGTGGCAATGAGTGCACCATTGGGAAACTTGAAAGAATTTATTAAGGATAAATCGTCATGAAGAAATTTTATGTGGCTGCTAAGTGTCAAATATGATTCGATGGTACATAATTAACAGTTTTATGCCTGGGTATTTCTTTTTTTGTGGAAGAACATTGGAACTCTACACCAACAAATGATTTAGAATATGTTGTGATTATGGTCACAGTTTAAGTGCACATCAGTATTTCCAGTGGCATAATTCAGTTCCCTGCTATTCATATAAGCCATGCAATTACATATGCCCAGAAACAAGATCATTTTGCTAGAACATCAGTAGATGGGACTTAGACTTAGAATACCTATTGTCACTTTGAATGTACAACTAATCAGCATACATTAAAATGAAATTTCATTGCATACAGCGTATGCAGTGACATCAACAAACTTTGATCATTCATTAAAATATGGAGAAGGTTCTGGTTATGTATAAATTTTGCTTTGGAAGCTACTTGACTAGTTTCATGCTCAGTTGCTACATCTGCACAACTTGTAAGCTTCTCCCTTTTTCTTTCGTCATCTTCATGGTGCTGGGCCCTTGGGGAGAGATAATAGCTGAACTGTTTGTCACATTTTCCAGTTGGTTGCCTGAGCAGCCCCAAGGGAGCTCTCTCTGCACCAGAACCCAGAGGAGGTGAGAACCGCTTTCTGTTTGCACATGCAAGGAAAGCAGAAACACAGCACGCTGAGGAGAAGAGTGGAGCTGTCAGTGGCTCTTTCAACTCCAGTAACACCAGTTGATCACTGCCTTTGACTTTGTGGTGACAGTGCCCAACTGAGCGTGGCTCTTGTTGAAATCTCCCGGTACAGGGGGAAAAGTGATTATCCCCTTGGACAATCAAGAACCCTTGTTCTAATTTAACTCTAAACTGTCACAGGAATTTTAGTAGGTTTAGCATGGTTATATGTTGGAACATACATTTTTATATGCTGCCTTGACAGTTCCTAGAATATGTTATTAAAAGGTTTAAATATGTAATGTGACACAGCAAGGATGATGCTTGAGGCACAGAAAAAGATTTTTAAGTTCCAAGTTTGCCTGAAAGGGTGAATAGCTGTTAAATTGACCATTTCTTTGCAGCCATTTTCCCCATTAAAATCCTTCCCCAGCTGGTTTTCTGTATTATTTGGATAATGTTATTTTTTTTTAGAAAAGAATCTCTTGGGAAGGGTATTTAATGGTCAAGTGTCTCCATGGGAAAATGGAAAATATGCATATCTCTTCTTTTTGCTGCCCTGCTCATATTTATAATCCTCAGGAGCAATATTAACCTCAAAAACCACAACAAACATTAGGAGATAATCTACTTTTCCCCTTATTTCTTTGTCCTTGTATACTATATTCTTCAGAATCAGAGCTTAGCTAAATAATTAGTATAGATTCAAACTCTGCACAATTACATTTGTGAAGCAATTAAAATGGCTCTGCTATGCTGCCTTCTCAGATATATTACCTAGCTGTGTTTTATTTTTGCCATAGTTTTAACTGTAGTTTATTTCAGCTGTGTTTTTTCCCCTTAACAAACCAGAGCTTCCCTTGATTTTCTTTACTTAATTTTGGCAAAAAATATTTAGATGCATTTTAAACTTCCAGAGGTGGGTTGGGGGATAAATGAAGGAGAAAGGTTAAATTCGCAGGTCTAGTAATATTAAACAACTGCTAAATACTTATGTCTATGATGAAAAATGGCAGCATCCCCTCTCATTTTGAAACGTGCTTTTTTTTTTCTTTTGAAAATCTTTTATAATAATACAACAATACATAACCATTATATTTAAACTTTTTTTTTAAAAAAAAATAGAGTTCAGATAATCCCCTGCCCCCCAAAAAAACAATAGTTAAAAATCTCTTCCCCTCATTTGGAACTTTTGCTTCTGGGATAAAAGCTGTGTTTCTAATCTTTTACCAGCCCTGCCCACCTTTGGGGAGAATTTGGCTGAGGAAGCCTGACTGCTAGATGTCCTTTTTTACATTGCTTCTTCAGCTCCCACTGTGTTCTCATCTCCTCAAGGTGGGTTGCAAGTTAGAGCTCAGATTGACTGGAAATGCTTCTCACAAAATATTTTTGATCCAGTTACTCAAACACATAGAAATGCCTTGGAAAAGGTCACCAGAAGATATCTTATGACTAGCAGGCTGGCTGTAGTTTTCTGATATGGCACTGTGAGGCCCATTTTGAAACTGCAGCCACTACATTTATTATTAAAGCTTCCTCCTTGCCATGCTCATCACTACAGTGGGAATAGCTGGCAGTCCTCAGGTCAAGTGAAAGGTGTTTAGCCAAGTACTTATGAAACTTGCAATAGGGCAGGCTGGAGGCCAGTAATAAAACACAGAGGTGGTGATGATTCATTCTGCCTGCATGAAGAGATGGAATAGCTGGGGTAATGAAGGCCTTTGTGGAGGCTCAGGAGAATTGCTGTAAAGAATTCCAGATCTCTTGAATAGTAATGAGCTTTGCGAGAGCTGAATGGTACATATTAGAAGTGTTAAAGAGTAGAGAAGTGGAGTGGGGAGATGATTATTGCATACATTTGCTGAGACACTTGAGGTCCTTTATCATCTCAGGCAAGGGTCTTCAAACTTGGCAAGTTTAAGACTTGTGGACTTCAACTCCCAGAATTCCTGAGCTAACACGACTGGAGGAGGAATTCTGGGAGTTGAAGTCCACAAGTCTTAAAGATGTCAAGTTTGAAGACCCCTGATCTCAGGTGTCAATTGACTCATCTGGTCTGAGAAACTAAGCATGGTTAGGCTTTGGATGGAAGCCCATCACCAGGGTTAGGATTAGGGTTAAAGTTAAGGTAGGATGTAGACTGTACTGGGAAGCATAGACATTCATAAGAAGCCAGTGGAAAACTTCTTTTTTAGTGACTGTGAAGTCACTAAAAATGAGCTTGATTCAAAGGAAACATTTTATAATAGAATGCCAGGGCTGTTTCCAGTCATGTCCAAAATGTATGATTCTAGAGTCAAAAGACTGATATTTTCTACTGGGTTTTTGATTAGGGTTGAATGGCACAGCCAGACAATTTGTACAACAGAATTGGCTCTAAAGTCTGCATTCCAACCATATAAGGCCTGGTGTAAGTGAGAAATCATATTAGAACTGGAAGGAAAATATCTTTTAAGATTGGATAGTTGGTTGTCACATTTTGCACAATGTATCCCATATTTTGAACATGGTAGTAGCTATTGATTTATGACAATTTGTTTCATAAATGACAATTTTATTATGTTCTATTTATTTAAAATCCTGTGCAATAATATAATTAATAAAAATGAAAATAAATATAGCAACCAAGAGCTGTTAACATTTTCTAAGCAGCATGTACACTTAAAATTGATTAAAATTCTTGAGACCATTAAAATATTTTTGCCTGGTAGAGAAAAAACAAACTCACTTATTGTCCAACCTCAGTACAGTCTCATAGAGTTGATGAAAAGATAGGAGGAGCCAAAATATTTACATTCAAACTCTGAGTTACTCTTTGAGATTGCAGGGTTCCTAAATATCTTTACTTACATTATTCACTTATTGGTAAGATAAAAAATCAATTTACTTAGTTTACAATATATTGCTTTTTAACAAGAAGCCTTTTTAGAGTTCTTTATTGTTGCTCTCAGCAGATGGTGACAAAGGATACTAATCCTCATGTCTTTCTGCATCATTGACTCTTAGAACTGGAACTGGTCTGTAGAGATCTGTACCAAAACTTTTCTTCAACTCTCCACTTGGAATCAGGTGTTCTCCCTGACCATTAGATGTCCTTGGTACTCTTCTTAAGCTGCAGTTAATTAGAAACATTTGCTTGCAGGCAATAGTTGTGCCTTAGACATCTCTTTTTGATACTAACAAGGCTTTTTGCACTAGCTAATTTTGTTATTACTATCATCGTCATCATGAGCAGCAGCTGCTGCAGCAGCAGTGAGAAGCAGCAAGGCCAAGCAAACCACTATGGTCTACATCAGGGGTGTCCAACCTTGCAACTTTAAGACTTGTGGACTTTAACTCCCAGAATTCCTCAGCCAGCAAAGCTGGCTGAGGTCTGGGAGTTGAAGTCCACAAGTCTTAAAGTGCCAAGGTTGGACACCCTGGTCTACATCATCACCATTTCTGCCCTTTCCAGACATACACAAATAGGGAGGGTGGTATTGCTTGCCTTTGTTTGGAAGAGTATCCATCTGCCCAGAAGGAAAGATGAACTAATTTGGTTGAAAGCATCCTAGGTGCAAAAGACCAGGGCCAGAGGCATCTCTGGGGTGTGAACCAAGAATGACAAGATGAATTAATATCAATGCACCACCCCCTTTTTATATGTGGATAGGGCTTCAGTTACAACACTGCATCTGCCATTTTGCAGATTTTGACATCCCCATGGTCGCCCATGGCTAGAGATTCATTATCTTGCCCTTGTGTCTGCTCAAGTGGAACTTGCCGTATATGACTGAACTGTAGTCATATAAACAATAACTCTGAGATGTCAAATAATTCAGCAGCTTGAAATATGACTTAGTCCTTAGATGAAAGATGGATCTTGAAAACCATCATTTCCTTTCTTTAGCAGTCTTTAAGATGGGAACAAAAAGGACTCATAGAACCATGCTAAGAGTTGTGGAGATAGGTCCTGCATGTAGACTCATTTCTTATAGCTGCTGTACATATTGCTATATGCTTGTTGACACTCCAGGTCAGCTTTTATGGTGATAATCCACCATTCAAAAAGCAACACTTGGCAGGTGTATCATGTTTGCTAAATTTTATTTGCATTAGAATGACATGTTACATGCTGGGATTGGCACGTCTCCTTTCTTGCACTTTGAATGGTCTATTATAGAAGGGAGTGATGGAAATGTGTTTGCAAATGTTGCTTTATTGTTCTGGCAGAGCGCTCTTCGCTCCCCAAGGTTTGAAGCTTCTTTCTCTGTGGGGCGCCTGCCTTAACCAAGCTGCTTTAAGTTTATAAAAGGTTATTGGACTGTTCAAAACCCAAAATATCGCAAGTGAATCAATTAGAGTTGGTTGAAATACTTTTTTTGCTGAAACAAAATGACAAAGTAAAAATAAAAGTATACACTGAGGAATAAAGCTCAGTTTTCCTGATGAGATCTTAATTTCTTTCTTTCCTGTTGGGTAAAACAGATGTGATAAAATATTTTATTATTCAGTGAGATATATGCAAGTGAACCAGCATTTGAATGGTTAAAATGTCCAGAGATTTAAACCAGTCTTGAACTTAAGTAATGGCCTAGTCAACAAAGATGACTGGGCATTGCATGTAGACAAATATCTGAATTTACAGGTAACAAATGAAGCTCTTGCCCTGCCTGTGAACTCCGCAAAAACAAACAAACAAAAACAAAACAAAACAAGCCATTCACAGCTCTCTCCTCTATCATCAATTTAGAAATACATTTGCCTTTTCCAAAAAATAATGAACAATATTCTGAAGGTAGCTTTTTTGTTAAAAAGCTGTTTTAAGTTCAATTATTTAATAAATTCTAAATGAGAAACAAGTTAATGTATAATATTTGGAACTCTACCATTCATTTTGATAAAATATTTTTATAATTTCCCAAATAATTAAAAGCATCAAACAATTAAGGTAGTTGAATAACAAGTTACAGTGAATGGCTCTAAAAGGATATTTTGAAACAGTGTGAAATGGGCTTTGGGATGTATTTTTACATATAAAATATAAAAATGGTATACCTTGCAGGGTTTTTTTTAAAGGCAACTTTGTAATATAGTGTGTGTGTATGTGTGTGTGTGTGTGTGTGTATGCATACATATGTATGTATGTATGTATGTATGTATGAATGTATGTATGGTATTCAGCTTTGTTCGGGTATTTTCCCACGTCATTATAGTTGTGCTTTTAAGTTGTAGCAGCGTTTGGCAGAATCTCATCTACCATCATCAGGCTTCTGTATTGTGTTCATCTGATGAACACAATACAGAAGCCTGATGATGGCAGATGAGATTCTGCCGAAACGCTGCTACAACTTTAAAAGCACAACTATAATGACGTGGGAAAATACCCGAACAAAGCTGAATACCATACATGTAAGTACCCATGAAAACTTAAGAAAATACACACACACACACACACACACTGCTCAAAAGAATAAAGGGAATACTTAAACAACACAATGTAAGTCCAAGTCAATCACACTTCTATGAAATCAAACTGTCCACTGAGGTAGCAACACTGATTGACAATCAATTTCACATGCTGTTGTGCAAATGGAATAGATAACAGGTGGAAAGCATAGGCAGTTAGCAAGACATCTCCAATAAAGGAGTGGTTCTGCAGGTGGTGACCACAGACCACTTCTCAGTTCCTATGCTTTCTGGCTGATGGTTTGGTCACTTTTGAATGCTGGTGGTGCTTTCACTCTAGTGATAGCATGAGACGGAGTCTACAACCCACACAAGTGACTCAGGTAGTGCAGCTCACCCAGGATGGCACATCAATGCGAGCTGTGGCAAGAAGGTTTGCTGTGTCTGTCAGCATAGTGTCCAGAGCATGGAGGTGCTACCAGGAGACAGGCCAGTACATCAGGTGACATGGAGGAGGCTGTAGGAGGGCAACAACCCAGCATCAGGACCTCTACCTCCACCTTTGTGCAAGGAGGGACAGGAGGAGCACTGCCAGAGCCCTGCAAAATGACTTCCAGCGGGCCACAAATGTGCACGTGGCTGCTCAAACGGTCAGAAACAGACTCCATAAGGGTGGTATGAGGGCCCGACGTCCACAGGTGGGGGTTGTGCTTACAGCCCAATACCGTGCAGGACATTTGTCATTTGCCAGAGAACACTAAGTTTGGCAAATTCGCCACTGGTGCCCTGTGCTCTTCACAGATGAAAGCAGGTTCACACTGAGCACACGTGACAGGGTGTGGAGACACCGTGGAGAACGTTCTGCTGCCTGCAACATCCTCCAGCATGACTAGTTTGGCAATGGGTCAGTAATGGTGTGGGGTGGCATTTCTTTAGGGGGCTGCACAGCCCTCCCTGTGCTCACCAGAGGTAGCCCTAGGTTCCTTCTAATGCATGACGATGCTAGACCTCATGTGGCTAGAGTGTGTCAGCAGTTCCTGCAAGATGAAGGCATTGATGCTATGGACTGGCCCACCCGTTCCCCAGACCTGAATCCAATTGAGCACATCTAGGACATCATGTCTTGCTCCATTCACCAATGCCACGTTGCACCACAGACTGTCCAGGAGTTGGGGGATCCTTTAGATCCCTCATGAGACCATCCGCCACCTCATCAGGAGCATGCCCAGGCGGCGTCGGGAGGTCATACAGGCACGTGGAGGCCACACACACTACTGAGCCTCATTTTGACTTGTTTTAAGGATATTACATCAAAGTTGGATCAGCCTGTAGTGTTTTTTCCACTTTAATTTTGAGTGTAACTCCAAATCCAGACCTCCATGGATTGCTAAATTTGATTTCCATTGATAATTTTTGTGTGATTTTGTTGTCAGCGCATTCAACTATGTAATGAACAAAGTATTTAATAAGAATATTTCATTCATTCAGATCTAGGATGTCTTATTTTTGTGTTCCCTTTATTTTTTTTTGCAGTATATATATATACATACATATATTATATTGAAAAATTATTGATCAGAAGGGGATCTTAGAACAGTAAAATGGAAAGACTGATTTAGAATTTGTCTATAAAGGTGAGAGTGGAGGAATCTGAATTCTATGTTAATTAATGAATACATGTCATTGGAAAGTAGGAAAGTATATTAGAAGAAGTTGCTAAAATAGTAAAAATGATGACACTTAAGTGTCACCACATTATTGCCAATCCTTAGTAACTACATTGTTTTCACCATAAACATCTCCTAACCTGGTCCTTTAGCTCTTGCAATGGTAAAATGTTAAGGGTATTATACAAAACTAAGTATAACATCATTTAATTTACATCATTTAGAGTATTTTTCTCGTTACTAGAAGCAGAAAGAATCCTACAGCGTTGAGAAGGCACCAAAAAGGAATGAAGCAGTTGGAGAAAGATTACAATTTCAGCTTTTTATTAAGGAAAATGAAAAATGTGATGGACTTGACAGTTGATGATACTTTATTCTATAACAAAAGTATGTGAGGGAAATTTTCTACCTTTCTGGCCTAGAACCTGGGGTCATCCAATTACTTGGATGGTAGAATATTAAGGATAGATAAAAGGGCTTTCTTTGCACATACTGTAACTAAAGTATGGGTTTCTTTTTTTCACATGTAACAATAGATGATAAAATGATGGATAGCTTTAATATTAGAGTAATTAATGGAAGATAAGACTATTCTAACTATTAATCATAAAAATGATTTTTTTTTGCAGCGGCCTAATTTAAATCACACTTCCCAGATAAATAAGTGATTCAAATAATCATTCCATGAATTGCTTTTCTCGGCTTTAAAACTGCCATGAGAAAAGGCACACAAATGAGTTAAGAATTGTTCTAAGTAAAGATGTATATATGATACTAGAAACCCATGCCTCATTGGGTCATGATTTCAAAGATACTTTCTTATATTAAACAGGATGACCATGGTTGGGCAAAAAAATTAGTGGATATAAGAATGATTTTAGACCTGCTGGTTTCCCCTTGAGTTTCCTTGTGGGAACCTGAAACCTATTCTTTTTGCTTCTGATCCTTAATATACCCACAAATTATGTGTCAGAACATATTGTTGTCCCTCACTTTGAGCACCGGGGTGCCATGTCAGATAAATATAGGGTATCTTTCTGTGTGCAGCTCTACTTAGTTCACTGGTCTGGATTTCCTTCCTCCCTCCTTCCCTCCCTCCCTTCTTTCCTTCCTATCTCTTTCCAATAGACAGGTTGCTGCTGGGTGAGGGAGGAAGTCAGGGATTGTGAGAAGGGTTGTGTTGTGAATCAATAAAAGTGAATAACCTAAATGCAAATTAGGGGTTGAAAACCTGCACAATTGATTGGTCCTTATACAACAACTTGGGATTGGGCCAGAACCAGTCCCTGATTGGCCACTTTTGGGACTGTCCTTATTGGTCAGTAGTTGGAACCTGTTGCGCATTTTCATTGGTTAATAAGGCAGCAGCTAACCCTATAAAAGGGTTACTGCTGCCCATAGCATTGCTCTGTTCCCTTCTGATTCCTGTTATTATTAAAGAGTTGAAGTCACTGGTCAGATGTCTGGTCTCCTTATTCTCCAAACTTAACAGGTTGTCAAACTGTCATGGAATATTGAAAATGAAGATCAAGTGACTGCAGCAGCAGCATAGCAATGGTCACTTGAATTGAAGCAGCCATAATCTCCCCAAAATTTGTTTCCCTGGGAGTCATGGATCATGGATTTCAGACATATTCTGTAAATTAGTCCATTTGAGGTAACATTTGAGGTAACTAGGCCCAAAAATTGTTGCCCTTTGATGCACCATTTCGTCCACCTAAAGGTCATAAGAATTTTAGCAGTATATACATATATTTTTGTGAAAATTGTGGCCAAAGTGTGTATATTAGAGAAGGATTTTGATAAAATTATGTGCAGATTTCTATGTATATGCTTGCACTTGGATTGCAGAAATGATGCAGAAATTGGATGGAATGGAATTAAGATTGAGTTCATGCAAAACTGAGATGGGTATGAAACAGATTGTCTTTTTCTCCATGATTGCGATGATTATACATGTAGAACATCCGGTACCATAAATAGAACGGCCCTGATTACCACTTGCTGGAAAACATGCAGGCCAGAGTTATTGCTCTGGGGCTCCCCAGAAGCATCTGGAATAGAAGAGTGGCCTGCGTGGGCTTGGTTTTACAGTGTTCTTGGTTTAGCAGTGCTATTTCATGCATACCTGCCTAAATGTTAGGGTAAGAAATAAGTATATACATTTATATACTGCACTGTGCAGTGATTTTTAAACTTAATATATGCTTCCCCTCAGAGCACACCTGTCTCTCAGTCCCTGAAGGATTAAATCCAATAGAATGAGACATAAATAAGTGGGGATAGAGCAGTATTTGCCACTGTGGAATAATTTTCCCTTAAGCTTTAACCAAGAAACATGTCAAAATAATGAGTGAGAGCTGTCTGAAATTGTCATTCATTCAAATGTAAATTACGCTATATTAAGAAGCCCCCTGAAGTTTATTTCAAGCAATGATCAGATTTCCAAATGAAAAAAGAAAAATAATGTTCCCTCCCTTTCTTTCTTTTGCTTTATGTTAAGTTTGCTAGTACGGGATTGATCTCTTTTCATCCAAAGATTTGATTTATGGGGAAAAAACCAAAATTCCTGTTATGCAATTTGTATCAGTGAAGTCAAATTGCATCAATGTTCTGGAAATATGTCATGGCTTCTTGCCATCAAAACTCCTTTCTGTCATACCATTGCCGTGCCATTTTATTGTTCACTTCTATTTTTGTATTCTGTCTTCCACTTATTTCAGTAACTGCAATAGCTATTACTACATTACCCAGTATTGTATTAATCTGGGATCAAAATATCAATTAACATCTTATACAATGCTCTTACCCAAAAGAAAAAGAAAAAGGATTCCTCTAGTTAATCGTGTTGTATCACACCAAAGTTGCTGAAGGAACGTCCTCCCTAGGCCAAGCTTTGAACTTGAGTGAATCTACTGTGTACAACGTGATGAAGAATGCTTATAAAATTCATAGTCATGTGATTCATTTTACCTCCTTGACTGCCATAGTAACCATGCACATAAGAAATCCAGCTGTAGAAAAGAGGGGCAAATGCTTTCACCGTGTTTAGAACATGAGACAAGGAAGAACATTAGTTTGAATAACATAGTGTTTAAGAATAAAGCTCTAACAATCTATAAGTACATTGGTCAATGTGGTTGAGTTACATTTGAACCCATCACCCCCAAACTCCCCTCCCTTCAGTGATTTACTGCCTCTCTTTATGGAAATTTGCTGCATGTGATGTTTTGATGAACATAATCCTAAAGTCAGGGAAGCCTGTATTTTAAAATCACAAAATGATCTAGAATAGCGGTGTCCAACCATTTAGGCACCAGGGACCAGCTCTGTGGAAAGAGGTTCTTTCCGTGGACTGGGGGGGCTATGGTTTCGCATGCTGCCTGTATTCTGCAGATGGGGTGTTGCTTGTTTGTGTGGCCCAGTTTCTGGCATGCTGCAGCCCAGTGCCAGTCCGTGGACCACAGGTTGGCAACCCCTGTTCTAGAACACATTCCAGATATAGCATTATCCATAGACATGCTATTTTGTTCTTATTCAACCTAATGCAAAACATTGGCAATGGAAGGTATCTTGCAACCATCTTTGTAACCTGAATAAGAGTTAGAGGAGACTATTTCTTGTTCTGCTTGGGTACTTAGAAGAACATGTCTGAAAGGTTAGAGCAAAAGAGGCCATGCAGCATTGTGCATGCCGCAGATTCAATTTTCTCTGACTATTGGGATCGTCCCCTTTAAAGTACTCAGGGTAGGACACTGGATTAAATGAAACAGGTGGCGATTTGTGATAAATGAGAAGCCGTAGTAGACTTTCTATAGATTAAATACAATAATAGATTGTTAACAGAGGATTTTGAAGTTTGCTTCATCTGTTAACCACTTTGCTTTATATATAGTAGATAGATGATAGGTCAAATAAGTTGCACATACATGTAGATGTTTATAAATTTTGGGCTTGCTTCACAAGGGGGTTGGGGGACTAATATTGTTGCAATATATTTATCAGTATTCAACTACTGGTAGGGGAGTTAATAAAGGACAGCCTAGAGCCCAGGCAAGCGGGTGGGCCAAACACCAGTTCGGTGTCAGCTGCTCTTCGCAGCTACAGGTTCTATAGAACTGGGCTGAACCGATAGCATCCCACCCCTGGTTGGTTCTCTTAAGATTAGAATTTAATCTTTATTCTGTTAAGTCTCACAGCAAGATGTAATGTTGTTTGTACATACTGCATAAACATTTGCAGGCTACTCATCTTTATTGTAATTGGCAGTAAGGGTAAATTGCTTTTATTGAGATGGGCTCTAATTACACAATTTTGCAAGTCTCAATGTGCTGCACTTCCTCCCCTATCCTATATGTCTGTGAATATGGGAGGAGGGTTGCCTTCCTAAGCCACTTCTTAATATTATTTCATTTCTCAGGACTTAAAAAAATCTTTCCACCCCTTTTGCCTAGATCAGAGTTGTCAAGCTCATGGCCCATGGGTTGGAGCTGGCTTGCCGGGTTCTTGGATCTGGCCCACGGGTCCCTGGAAACAGCAAAGGACTGGCCCATTATGCCTCTGCCAGCAAAAACGGAGGTCCTCCAGAGCTCCATTTTCCACTGGCAGAGGGTTGCAAGAGGCTGTCGCAGCCAAAAATAGAGCTCAGGAGCCTGTTTTCACCGGCAGAGAACTTGCGCCACCACAGTCATCCCCAACACAAGTGACATTGAGCTGGCCACACCCACCCTGGCCACTCCCCCACCCACTGAGGTCAAACACAATCCTGATGCGGCCCTGAATGAAATCTAGTTTGACACCCCTGGCCTAGATAATGGTCCTTGCATATTACCATCAATGTAATTTTCCCTACTCTCTGCAGTCCTTCCCATCTTCTTTCTGAAATATAAACAGAGAGGAAAGTCCCTTATTAGCATACAATGCTTGGCATTTCTAGTGACCAGTCCTCAAAGAAAAGGAACAATGTTTTAATTAGGAAAGAAAACAATTTAAATTGTCAAACTGGCTAACCCCAAGAGGTTGATCCACTTCATGTTTCTCCTAGCTTCAAAAGAAATCTTAAAAGTTGAGTTGTTCTTCTGTGTTTTTTTTCCCCCCAATACAGTACGTCAATTGTCAAAACAGGTATTGTCTAAAACAAAAGTAACATTCTGGGAAAAACAGTCATCTTAATCACAGAAATTCTCCCCAACAGTGACATTTGTACTTTATCCTATCCTAACATACCTTTTTTAAAGTTCATTCCATGTCTAACATAGTTTTTGAAATAATATACAATTCATATTTGTCATGGCTGACAAACCATACTCAATGTGTAGTCCTTAATAGAACTACATCTACATGGAGGGAAGTAAGTAGTAGGATACCCCAAGGCACTGTTTCAGGCTTGGTGTTCTTCAATATCCTCATAAATGACTAGATGAGGGAATAGAAGGGGAACTCATCAAATTTTCATATGACACTGGCAGGAATTGTCAAATACCCCAGATGATAGGCTCAAGATCCAAATGGACCTCGACAGACTTGAACACTGGACCCTATGTAAGATAATGAAATTCAGTGTAGCTAAAAGTAAGATTTTAACTTAGGCAAGAAAAACCAATTTTACAGGTACAGACTAGGTGAAACTACTAGTAACTGTGCGAGGGATTTTGGAATCCTAGTGGACAATCATTTAAATATGAGCCAATGGTGCAGTAGCAGCCAAAAGATCCAATACAATCCTAGGCTGCATTAATAGAGGGACAGAATCAAGATCACATGAAGAATTAGTACTGCTTTACAAAGTCTTAGTAAGACCACACTTGGAATACTGCATCCAGTTTTGGTCAGCACAATATATAGAAGATGTTGAGACTCTGGAAAGATGATTGGGTGCTGGAGGCTAAAATCTATGAAGAAAGATTGCAGGAATTGGGTATGTCTTATCTAGTGAAAAGAAGTAGAGGAGATTTGAGTGCAGTGTTCCCGTATTTGACAGATTGCCACAAAGCACCAGAAATCAAGGCAAGAAACGATAGATGGAAAGGAGAGAAGCAACTTAGAACTAAGGAGAAATTTCCTAACAGTGAGAACATTTAATCAGTAGAATGGCTTGCCTTCAGGAGTTGTATGTGCTCCATTGCTGAAGGCTTTCAAAAAAGAGACTGTCTGAAATGATATAGAATCTCCTTCTCAAGCAGGGAATTAGACTATACCCAAATATCTTATTTTCTGCTCAATCTTGAAACCCGATTTATTCATCAGTTCTTGTAGCTTTTTAGTTTTGTAACTTCATATTTTTTGTTAGCATCATCTTCTATTTATTAATCTTGAAACCTGCTAATGTTCCAAGTTCTTTTAATTTACTCATTAAAAATTCAATTTCCTTTAAAGGGTCTGCTGAAATAAAAATCAAATAATCTGCAAAAGTCCTTAATTTATATGCCTTTTTATTTTTATGCCCATGAGCCCATTATTTTTATGCCATGATATCATGTCTTATATCTCTATTTAATATTCCAAGAACTAAAATATAAAAGGAGACAGTTATTTCTTTTTATCTCATAGTTTAGTTAAATCTCCATTACTAATTATTTGTGCTGTCAATGAAGTATAAATTGATGTCATTCATTTTACAGAATTCTCTCCAAAATTCATATCTTCCAAAATCTTTAAACAAGACAGTCCAGTTCAAATTGTCAAAAACTTCTCTGCATCTAAAAACATCAATGCAGCTTGTTTTTCATTATGTTGTCCAAATATTTCATAATATATCAACACATTTCTAACATTATCTTTTTAACTGGCTTTTTGAATAAAAGCTCAATTGTTCCTCACAAACAAATTCTAGCAAAATTATTTTCAATCTTTCAGCTAAAAACATGGCAAACAACATATAGCCATTATTCTAGAATGATATTGGCCTGGAAGTTCTTCCTAACATTATATCATGTCTCTCTTTAGGTATTAATGTTATACTGGCCTCTTTCCAAGTCTCTGGTCTGCTTCTACCCTGTAGAGTTCATCTTACTTTGTAATGGTTGTAAAAGTTCATCTTTAAACAGTTATACTATAAACCCTATAGTCCCAGGCTTCTTTCCTGATTTACTCTTTTTAATTGCTTCTAAGACTTCTTTTATTGTTATAGGTCTATTCATATTTTCTTTATCTATAATCCTTGGAATATTTTGTTTATAATTTATGCATCTATTTCTCCAAGGGAATATCACAATCTTTATACAGTTTAGAATAGTATTGATACTTGTTTTTTGCATGAACACATTATCCATAAGTGTCAGATCTGCCATCTTCAGCTTAGTGCTTTGCTGGTATCCTGTCATAAATTTTTAGTGACAAAGTCTAACTATCCACTAAATACTTGCAGTCTAGACAAACTTCAAAAAAACTGGGTCCAAAATATGTTGACCCTTTCCCCATAAAAAGAGTCATTAACCCAGTAACAATTGAGCTTGAACTGCCTAAAACTCTCAGACACATTCACCTGGTATTCCACTGCAGCTTGCTAAAGCCAGCAATCACCTGTCCTCTATGCCTGGCAATTAAACAACCACCAATCCCATCATCATCAAGGGGGAGCAACATTTTGAGGTCAAAGACATTTTAGATTTACACACACACTGTGGAAAAATCCAATACCTAGTGGCATGGAAAGTCTTTCCACCTTCCGAGACAGAATGTGTGGATTCAGATAAGAGGCTCCAAATTCCTTAAAAAGTTCCACAAACAATACCCGGACAAACCTCATTGAACATCAATTAATTTGGCATTTGTGTTTTCTCTCCCCTCCCACTATTCTTTCCTCTACAGGACTGATGTCTCTGAAAAGGGGGGCAGAATGCCAGACCTGCCATCTTCAGTTTAGCACTTTGCTGGCATTCTGTCATAAATTGTTAGGGGGTGGGGGAGAGAAAGTAGGCAATTGGCATGCACAGGATAGAGATGAGCAAGGCCAGGTGGGCCAACTTGTCCTTGAGGAGTAGCAATAAACATTTTCTGTGCAAACAGCATTGAGCCCATGATAATTTGCACATGGACGGAGGGTCCCTTCTTTCTTTAGTGACATAGTATCTCCCTCTTGTAATTTCAATTTCATGTTCTTTTCTCTTTCTCTTTGCAGCTTATAAGACAGTCATTTCCCTGATTTATTCACAAATCAACATTTCTTTGCCTTCCATCATTCAATTTTTCTCCCATTTCTCTTATTGTTAAGTAGAATGATAGTAGATAACTGTTTCGTAGAATCTTAATTTGTTGGGAGATATTTGTATTCCCTGGGGAGTTCTTTAATTCTTCTTTTCTTTTTATTTCATCTGAAATATTTTGTATTTTCTCTTCCTCTTAATTTCAGAATTTTGTTGTATCAGGTAGTTTTTAATAAAACTTCATTTGTATTACAAACCATTGTCAAATTCTTTTAATTTATTTTTGCAATCCTTAACAACTTCTTTTTTCTTAGCAATGCTTCATTTGATCTCCATCTGAGAGATCTAAAATTTCTTGTATAAATCAGGCTCACTGAAAAAAGTAAGCCTTAGTATTTGAAAAGCTCAACTCATTTTTTTAATTATAAAAAAGAGTTCTTTTTAAATAATTATAAAGATAGGCCGAACTGTCTCAATCAATTGAACTTTTTTATATAGTTCATTTTCTGTTTAGAGGGATGGTAGAGGTTGTAGGTAACATGTGGTGAAATACAATACACTAAAATCTTTTTTTGATAGAAACTGAAATCATTCTTTCTTTTCTGGGCACCTAGGAACAAGCAAGAATAATTCCCTGCTAACTTGCTTTTCTTCACAGTTTGAGATCCTTGAGTTTGGAAATGTTTTCTTGAGTAGCGTGCTTGTTTAATCTCTGCTTTGGGCCTAAGAATATATTAAGATACTTACTCTTCCTAATCTCTGTGGCAGTATCTTGTTACAGGTTTTAATTTGCACCAATTTATTTGGAAAGATTCTTTCCATTTATTTTTCTTTTTATTTAACTTTTTACATCATATTTAAGCTATCAATGTTCAAAATATAACTTTACATAATATAATATGATATATAGTAGAAACAATTTTTAAAAATTAGCTGCAGCAAAAGTACATGAAAATAGTTCAATGAAGTAGTTTAAATGACTTGGACAAAATATAAAATTCTTAATTGTCACCTAAAAGAATTTTATTTCTATATTGCCTTTGTGGGCAAAAAACCCTTCCAAAATTTCATTTTCTCTCTCTCACTCACACACAAACTAAATATTAATGAAACAAAATTAAGAACAGTAAGACCAATATAAGACAAAAGGAGAAAGCCCGTCCCAGAGTAAAATTAACCCAACTGGTTGACTAGAGAAGCAAAAGGGTTTTTTTAAAAAAAAATAAAAAGCTTTGAATGGGTAATTGGATGGATGGATGGATGGATGGATGGATGGATGGATCAATTGATCTTTGGAACCATATAGGATTACCAGAAGTTCAACAAAAGGAAACATGATCTTTTTTTGTCCTTGTGTGCTCCATCTGGAAGGCCTGTCTTTAAAATTAAATATTGTCTGGCCTTCTCAGTATCTAATAAACATTCTCTTCCTGAGTAGCTTTTCTGCAAAGTGCAGCTTTTCCCTAATCAGTGCTAACCACAAGTTTTCCAGTTCAACTTTGTGATCTTAATTGGTTAATTAGTAGTACCCTCCTGCTGGTTTGCACTGCAGCCTGAAATTGATAATACCGTGTTTCTCATATAATAAGGTCGGTCTTATTTTTTTGAGCCCCAAAAATGGCTAGGCTGTCTTTTTCGGGGGCTAATTCCCCCTTGCATCTTTGGGCGGGCAGGCAGCGACGGCTTGGATGTTGACCTCAGCGTTGGTGGGGCACTTCGTATCGGGTCAACGCAGGCAGCACCATATCCTGGTGTGCAACAAAAGTACTTCCTAATGGCAAGCCCCGACCATTCCCCCCCATTTTGCATGTTTTAATATAGGCCTTAATTTGGGGGAGGGGCTTAATTTCATTTCATACCTATAAAACATGCTGGGACTTCCTATTGGGGGAGGCCGTATTGTTGGAGAAACAGGGTACTTGTCAGCAGGATCAGATCCCTTATCTTCCTGTGGCTCTTACCCAAGCCAAGAATTCAATAGAATACCAGATGGTTAGGTGAGATACCTGTAAAAGAAAATATATTTATTCAGCCCAAGATGATCAAGTAGTATAGCAATGGATTGTTCCTCTCTCTCCTTCCTTACAGGTTTTTGTTTTAAAAATTTAGCCAAGCATTATCAATAGAATGGAATGTGGTAACTTATTATAATTGTTTCTGATCTATTGGCATGAAATCTTCCTCCTGTACAATCCTTCCTTCCTTTCATATTCTGTTAAAATAGACATTTCCTGATCAAATCACAAGGTGCTTAATAGGAAAAAAGGCCACTGCAGAACAGATTCAGCAGTCTTTACAGGGAAATAAGAGATTTTTAAAAGATGACAGAGGATGGAATAAAACAGAGACCACTGCAGTATCTGTCAAAAACGTAAAGACAAAAGCCAGACTCTGTAATCAAAACTCCAGTCTTTTTATTGCATGAAAAAGATGAGGCTACATTCACATAGTATGACTTATGACTACCATATTTGTTTTTTTGATCCTAACCCCTACAAACGCCCTTGCAGGAATGGTAGCCCTTCAAGCAGATGTACTGTATAAAATAGAAAACAATCAGTTCTGAAAATCATTGTCATATTAGTCCATAGATATCCAAATAGTTAATAGTTAGAAAATACTATCTTTAAGAGGCTGTCAACAAAGATTAAAAAAAACCCTCAGACTTTCAATATCATGGCCTTCAAGAATTTCAAACAGCATTTGACTTTTCTCATTGCCTTCATGACACTTAGGAATATGCCTTAAATAACTAGAGTTCAATTAGACTTCTTGAGAAATGCAGGACTTTTGGAATGTAAGATAATAAACAAGATTGTCCATGTAGAGAATTCCTTTTAATCTATGCAGCATTTCCGGGTAATAAAAGGTTGGAAAAATGGTTTCTGATTCAGGAACTTCAAAGAACTTATTATTTAGCATATGATGAGAACACGACAGAAGAGAAGTAAACTTACATACACAGCCCACATAATTTTGAGTAAAACTTCTATGGGGCTATGACAGTGGCCTCATAACTGGATGTCCAATTCAGCTATCCAGGCAATGGTCGCCTCTGGCTTTGCTTCATGCAGATCTTCAAGGGAACCAGAGAATGCACATTGTGGGCAATCTTGCACAATATGTTTAATACATTGCATATCAGCACCACAATTACAACAAAAGGAATCTTTCCATCCCCACTGACACACTTCCAGTACTTCTTCCAGTATCCCACCTAATTCTGTTCAATTTTGACCAGACAAAGTGAGGCAGGTCAAAGTCACATGGTTTGGCAGAGGGATCACTAATGGTCAGACCACAAGAAGATACCTGAACTGAAACAATAATAATATAATAGATGATATAATAAGGAACTGATTTCCTTCCTTAGCATAGCTGGTAAAAATATGAATGCTTAAAAAGATTTGTTTTTCATTTAATTTTTCCCTCTGCCTTCTTTTACTATTGCTGACATGGTACCCAGTAAGATAATTAAAACAATTTTTAATTGGAGGCATCATTTACAATCCTAAACTCACTGGTCTTACTGCTTCTTAAAACTGGGTTGATGCAATACCATCTTATGCCGGGTCGCACTGATATGAACAGATATACGTGCACATAAAAAAGTGATAAATTTTCCTCATAAACCATAGTTATGCACTCAGGTTCTATTAAAAAGAAGCTATAGAAATTAAATTCTTCATTAAGCTCCAATATAGTGTTTCTAATATAAGTAGAGCTAAGCAAAAACTCAAAGCAACAGGAGTTAGACTTATATACTGCCCCACAGTGTTTTACAGCACTCTGGGTGGTTTACAATGTCAGCATATCCCCACAACAATCTGAGTTCTTATTTTACCAGCCTCATAAGGATGGAAGGCTGAGTCAACCTTAAGCGATCAGGATCAAACTCCTGACAGTGGGCAGAGTTAGCCTGCAATATTACATTCTAGCTACCAGTATTGCGCCACCAGGGCTTCATAAAGATCTGGAAAGTCCAGAACACAATCCTGTCAAGAATGTGTCTTGGCCTAACCATGTGACATCCATGTCTGATTGATTCCAGGTTTTCTTAACTCTTCTGCCTGGCCAAAACTGGGAAAATACGATATTTTGACTTTAGCTATACTATATAAAAAGTTATCCTGTAGTTATCGTGAACCAGTTAGATTACACTCCTGTTTTCAAGCAAATTGAACTCAGCAATTCAGGCTTTAAATGTAGGGTAGTCCATGGGTTAAGGATCAGTTATGTTCCTAACTCTGTCTTCAAACCAATCCTATATATAAGTTGGAATCTGTACTTATGGACAGGCTGCCTATTACTAGAGATGGCAGATGGCATTCACCTACCATGGGCCAGCAAACCACTGGGGCCAGGTTGTGCTTTCAGAAACTACTAAAAGCCACTGAAAATAGACTGCATATTAAAAAGACAGAGCTCCAACTGTTCCTGAGGGTATTGCACAGCTTCAGCAGTTTGTCAGCTTGGCAAGGGGGAGTGCCAGCCATCATTTTTAGTAATTGGAAGTCCATTTGTACATAGCGGTTGTTCTTAAGTTGGACATTCTTTTCTAAAAAAATAATACTTTATTGAGTTTTTTCCATTTATACCTACCCTATTTCTCCAACAATATGGCCTCCCCCAATAGGAAGTCCCAGCATGTTTTATAGGCATGAAATGAAATTAAGCCCCTCCCCCCAAATTAAGGCCTATATTAAAACATGCGAAATGGTGGGGGAATGGTGGGGGGGCTTGCTGTTAGGAAGTACTTTTTTTGTACACCCAGATATGGTGCTGCCTGCGTTGACCCCAATATGAAGTGCCCCACCAATGCCGAGGTCAACATCCAAGCCATCGCTGCCCGCGATGCAAGGGGGGGAATTAAGTCACTCCTGAAAAGACGGCCTAGCCATTTTTTCGGGGCTCAAAAAAAAAAAAAAAAAGACCCGGCCTTATTATATGAGAAACACGGTAATACCAATAATTAATAAACAGTGCTATGACATTATATATACATTTATGTGTCCTATCAAGACTTATAATACACAATACTTTCATACTCTCTTATCTATTATATACATTATTTACATTTTCTATTCTTATATCTATTATCAATCCAAATAAACCATGTTTCCCATACTGCATTGTATTCTGTGTCTGCTTTCCCTTTTAATTCCATAGTTAATTTATCCATTTCCACACACTCTAATATTTTTTTTGATTATTAAGCCTTCAGGTGGTATGGAATTTTTCTTCCAGTACTGAGCATATGAAATTCTTGCTGCTGTTAATATATGTAATATAAGATATTTTGTCTTTCTGTTATAGCTTTTTTAAAATTATTCCTAAAAGGAATAATTCCGGGACAAAATCAATTTTGTTTTTAGTTAACTCTTCTAACCATGTTTGAATCATTTTCCAGTATTTTTTCGCTTTGGGGCACGTCCACCAAGAATGAAAGAAGATACCTTGTTGTTATCCACACTTCCAACAATTTGGTTTTAAATTTGGGTAGATTTTAGCCAGTCTTAAGGGTGCCAAATGCCAACGATAGAACATTTTATGTTGGTTTTCCTTATATGCCGATTTTGTTATTTTATAATTGACATTCCAGATCTTTTCCCATTCTTCCAGATCAATAGTATGTCCAACGTTCCTACCCCATGCAATCATCGTTCCTTTCACAATTTCTTCCGCTCTTTCAAATTCTAATAAATGTTTATATAACTTTGATAATAATTTCTCATCTGGGCCAACCAAAATTTTATCTAGTTTTTGTAATTCATTATCTATTCCAAATTCCTCACTGTCTTTTTTATATCTTGTTTGAATTTGCATATAGGTGCACCGATCCAGTTTTATTCCATGTTCTTCCAATTTTTGTCTACTCTTTAAGTTCCCTAGGTCTCTATACCTGGCCGTTTTCTTAACCTCCATTATATTGGAATGGATTACTGCTTCCAAGGGAGATACCCAGTTTGGAGTTTTCAAATAATATTTGTTCTTAAATTGGACATTCTTAACCTGGAGACTGCTTTTATAGGAATCACTGCTTTAATTTGGCACAGATTGGTACAGATGTGGATGGGGAGCACATTATTCCTATATTCTTAAAGTGGCTATATTCTGAAGAATGAAGGCAAAAATACACAATGTTATAATAAGTGAATATAGTTATAATTACAGTATGAAAAAGTTTGGTAACATCACTCTTCCTTTGGAAGAGTATTCAAATATCAGCCTGCTACACTCCTTTTTTAATCTTATAACTCATATAACATAATATATTGTACATTTCTACCAGAGGTGATATTCAGCAGGTTCTGACTAGTTCTGGAGAACCGGTAGCAGAAATTTTGAGTAGTTCGGAGAACCAGCAAATACCACCTCTGACTGGAGATTTTACAGTATCCTTCCCCTGCCATGGCCACCAAACCATGCCCACAGAACCGGTAGTAAAAATTTTTGAATGCCACCACTGATTTCTACCGATCCTGAATATTTGTTTTAAAGAAAAAGGTGGATCTTTCAAGTAGCACTGAGTAAGTTCTTAGAGAATGATATCACAGTGCCATAGGGAAAATTACTGCCTACATGATTCTGATCTATGTATTCTGATCTAGATGTATTCTTGCATCTGAATATCTGTTCCAAAGTCTTCATGACTATTCTACTAAATGCTAATCTGTATTGTATGCGGCCTTCCCTAACTTGCAGTTTTCAGAATTCTAACCGGGCACAGTTTGTGGAATTATTTAAAAGGCATCAAACTGGGGAAACTTGTTCTGGAATGAGAAAAATGGGAGACAATCTTATATTTCTTTGCCAGTGAAGAAATAAACACATGAATGTTTTATGGTATTTATTGGATAGCTTCAGAGAGCAGTGGGCTGAGAGATAACAATAGAAACTTGTGCTTTGAGAACAAAAATGAATCCTGCCTAGATTTGGAAATGAAGATCTCTTGAACTAGCTTTTCAAATTACAGTATTGCCCTGAGACAATGTTTAACTTAGGAAACAAAACTGGCATTATTTAAATCTTTTAAGTAATCTACCTGCTTATTTTAATTCTGAATTTGGAAGTATGAGGTACTTGTTGATATTGTGTTTGCACTGCCTGTCTTGGATTTAATTTATTTTGGTTGTTTGGCAAAAAGCACTGTCCATTTTGACAAATTATTCCCACTCTTGTCATTCAGCATTTTATTTACTCAGCAACAGACACTTACAAATGAAATCGGATGTATAATGCTGAAACTAAGCTAACAATATTTTATTTTAAAATTTTTGGAGAGGGAGAAGGGATAATACAATAGCCTTTTTGAATAAATGGGATATATTTCAATGACAGATAGCAGGTAGGAATATAGAAGATGGTCCATATAAGATGACATAACCTATGATGGGAAATTAATTGTTGCATAAATTTAGGTGGGATATGCAATTAAATTGTTAAGTGATAAATCTGAATGATGAGCATTCCAGGTGATTTCTACAGGTAGTCCTCGACTTACCATCACAACTGAGCCCACAATTTCTGTTGCTGAGCTAGGCAGTTGTTAAATTAGTTTTGACCCATTTTATGGCTTTTCTTGCCACATTTGTTAAGTGAATCTGTCCTCCCAATTGACTGCTTGTTAGAAGGTTGTAAAAGGTAATCACATGACCCTGTGACACTGCAACAGTCATAACTATGAGTCTGTTGCCAAGCATCTGAATTTTGAACCCATGACCATGGGGATGTTGCAACAGTTTTAAGTGTGAAAAATGATAAGTAACTTTTTAGTGCCATTGTAACTTCGAATGGTCACTAAATGAACTGTTGTAAATTGAGAACGACCTGTATTTCTTCTCAATCCCAATATCTATAATATGCTTATGATAATGACATACTTTTTAGGTCAATTATAAGTGTAACAGTAATTTCAACTGTTCAAACACCTACTGTATGTTCACATGGCTTGGTCAACTGATATTTGGAAGTGATAGCATATTCATATTCATTCTCTATCTCCCATATATGTTTAAAAATGCATAGGAAGTGGGAAATGGGTGATTGACTTCTGCTGGTATGCTCACAAGTCTGATTCCAAGTTTTTGTATGTTCAGCTGAAATGTACAGATGCTCCTCAATTTACAATAGTTAATTTAGTGACCATTCAAAGTTAGAAGAGTATTGAAAAAAATGATCTATGACTGTTTTTCACAGTTATGACTTTTGAAGCATCCCCATGATCATTTGATCAAAATTCAGATGATCGGCCACTGGTTCATACTTATGACTGGTGCTATGTCCCAAGATCATATGATCAACTTTTGTGATTTTTCTGACAAGCAAAGTCAATGGGGAAGCCAGAAAAACTCACTTAACAAAAGTCTCATTTAACAACAGAAATTTTGAGCTCAATTGTGGTTGTAAGTTGAGGACAACCTGTACTCAGGGGTGGGATTCAAATTTTTAACAACTGGTTCTGTGGGTGTGGCTTGGTGGTCATGTGACTGGGTGAACATGGCTTGGTGGTCATGTTATTGGCTTGGTGTGGCCAACTGAATATCACTCACATCAAAGCATGCATCTCCTCACCTGGTATCTCATGACTGCGGGGATGCTGCAAGAGTTCATAAGTGTGAAAAATGGTCATAAGTCACTTTTTTCAGTGCCATTGTAACTTTGAATGGTCACTCCACGCAAGCAAAGTATCAGCAAAGGAAGGGCAAAAAACTCCAGAGAAGTTCCTGAGACAAGAAGTCTGGTCCTGCCAAGAATGTAATAAGGGTTAACAGAGAGGCAGTTTCTGTAAGCAACATCAGAATGTTTCCTTCCTGCCTTCCTTACAGGATTAGGCCAGTAATTTCTTCTAACAACCAATTCTCTGAACTGCTTAGAATGTTAACAACCGGTTCTAGCGAATAGGTGCAAACTGGTAGAATTCCACCCCTGCCTGTACTATATGTTGCAGAAGGAACACAATCCTATGTATTCACTGCAGCTCTTTTTCAGTTACTCAATTGTTATGATTTATTTTATTTTATTTATTTGATTTGCCAATTGTTTACAAGATAATAAGTATAAATGTATACATAGTTGTGAATACATGAAATGGGTACATATAAGAAAAATAAAAGAATAAGAGAAACAATAGGACAGGGACGGTAGGCACGTTGGTGCGCTTTATGCACGCCCCACAGACCTCTTAGGAAAGGGGTGAGGTCAATAGTAGACAGTCTAAGGTTAAAGTTTTGGGGTTTGGGGAAGAAACTACAGAGTCGGGTAGAGTATTCCAGACATTGACCACTCTATTGCTGAAGTCGTATTTCCTGCAATCAAGTTTGGTGCGGTTTACTTTGAGTTTGTATCTATTGTGTGCTCTTGTGTTGTTATGGTTGAAGCTGAAGTATTCATTGACAGGTAGGACATTGCAATGTATGATTTTATATACCATGCTTAAGTCAGACCGAAGACGGCGTAATTCAAGGTTTTCTAGTTCTAGAATTTCAAGTCTGGTGGCATAAGGTATTCTACAACGAGTAGAGGAGTGGAGAACTCTTCTTGTGAAATATTTCTGGACTTTCTCAATTGTGCTAATATCAGATACGTAGTGTGGGTTCCAGACTGATGAACTGTATTCGAGTATTGGTCTAGCAAATGTTTTGTATGCTCTGGTTAGTAGTGTGATATTACCAGAGAAAAAGCTACGTAGGATTAGGTTAACAACTCTTAATGCCTTTTTGGCTATGTAGTTGCAGTGGGCTCTAGCACTTAGATCATTAGAGGTGAGTATTCCAAGGTCCTTTACAGAGCTTGAGTCATCAACAAGATCTTGACTATTCAGCTTGTATTTTATTTTCTGATTTTTTTGCCAATATGTAAGACAGAGCATTTATTTGTTGAGATTTGAAGTTGCCATTTGTTTGACCACTCTGATACATAGTCAAGATCTTTTTGTAGGGTAGCAGTATTGTCTGTGGTATTGAACAGCTTTACATCATCAGCGAAGAGAACGCAATTGCTCTTAATATGATCACAGAGGTCGTTTATGTAGAGTATGAAGAGAGTTGGTCCTAGAACACTGCCTTGGGGAACACCACTATTGACAGGTACTGGATTTGATAGTACGCTCCCGATTTTGACCATTTGTTGTCTGTTTGACAGGAATGCTTCTATCCAGTTATTCAGTTGTCCAGAGATACCATAGGATTTTATTTTTAGGGAGTAGTTTGTCGTGTACCACTGAATCAAAGGCTTTACAGAAGTCTATGTAGATTGCATCTATTGCTTTGCCCTGGTCGAGTTGTGTCGTCCATATGTTTTTGCAGTGTAAGAGTTGCAGATTACAGGATAGTTTTTTTCTGAAACCAAATTGTTTATTGGAGAGTAGGTTATTTGTCTCTAAGTGAAGGATGATGGATTGGTTAATAATTGATTCCATGACTTTACAGGTGACGCAGCATAAGGAGATTGGCAATCAAGATTGTATCAATGATGCATTGATACAGTACATTCCGGATCACTGCCATTTGTCTTGACTTCTATGCTTTAACTGCAGATAGATCAGGAAAAAGCAACTTCAACAGCAATACATTCATAACATGTAAAAGAATCACTAATTTGAGAACAGCATTCCATACTAAATGGACAAATCTTGGTATAAGCTTAAAGTTGCAAACCTGTTAGTTATTTGCTTTGCTACACATTTGTTACCATGAACCTCAAATGTCAGTATATTGGAATGTTTCAGCTGGAAACATGTTCAGAAACAAGTCTAAACATCAAGTATTTGGTATGATGAACTGCAGATGTGCAGGCCTATCCACTGTATTTCTCAGTGCTTTATGTATACTTTATTTCCTTATCCTTGTTGTTTTCTAATGCAGGAAATCCTGAAGGAGTACCGAGAAGGAAAGAGTGGTGAGAGAATGAAGAAGCCAACCGAGCAGGAGAAGCATGAGGTGGCAGCGCGGCACTCGATTTAATGGTCTCTGGCTGATGGTCCCATGGTTGTCATCAGTCTTGGTCCTGATTCTGGGCTTTTGGGGCCCAGCTACAGCTGTTGCAACACCACATGAACAGCATGCCTCAACTGCTTTCTCCAGCCAGGTACCATTGGACTGGTTGCTTACTGATCGAGGACCATTCCACCGAGCCCCAGACTACGTTGACTTTATAGAGCGCTATCGGCAGGGTTTCACCACTAGATACAGGATCTACCGGTAAGTCATCCAGACAAAAGAAAATTTTGCACAAACTGTAACACCATCTAATATTCTTTATGTTAAGCTTTCATGGATTAGTGATGTAAAACAGTACAGAATATAGTATAATATTCTGTATTCTGCATTGGCATATGCCAATAGATATAAGGGACTCTAGTAAGGGGCATGCATGGTAGTTGCTAACTCAAGTGGCATATTTGGAGCATTCATTAAAGGTGGAACAATGTAGGGCAATCAAATAAAGCCCATGAATTCAATAGGAAGATCTGTGGAAGGATCACCCAAAATTTGGAAGCCATGATCATATCGTGCTGCCTCTCTTTATTCAGCAGCCTTTCCTAACCTGGTACTTTCCAAATGTGTTGGAACTGAGATTCTTGACTAGTATGAAAACTTCAGTAGACCCTGAACAGAAATTCTTCATTGACTGAGATTGTGGGAGGAGAGCATCTTGTTCAACTAAAGATCTCATGTGGAGTACAGTAGAGAAATTATTAATCCTCTCCTGAATATTTGATATTGATGGACTTTAGTAACAGGGTGGATCAATCTAACCAAATGAAGTTAGGTGGCCCAAAGCCAACAAAATATTATTCAGTTGTCTGCCTGGTAATTGATACCTATGTTGAAAAGAAATAGCATTTGTTCAACAGAACTTGGTCATTTTCAAATCTGATTTACGTTTATGACTGACAATTGATTTTTTTTCCACGTCTGCAAAGAAACATTTCCAAACATTTAAGATATTGACTGCTTCCAAATCCACTTGAGTTCTTCCCTTACCACAGCAACAAAATAGGAAAAAGAAAAGATTGTTATACAAATGGCACTAAAATAGCAGGCTATTCTGTTTAAGAATGACTGTGCTGGCTGAAAGACAACGGGAGTTTGTTTAACACTAACATAGTGCTTCTCAAACTTGGCAGGTTTAAGACCTGTAGACTTCAACTCTTAGAAGTCCCTAGCCAGCATGGGGAGTTTTAGGAGTTGAAGTCCACACATCTTAAACTGCCAAGTCTGAGAGATACTGTCTTACTTAAATGACACAAGATATTCTAATATGGGCATTCATATTCTTCTATAAGATCAGAGGCTATTTACTTCAAGGAGTTACTGTATCATGAAATTTTGCATGCACACACACCAAGTTTTCTTCATATTCCATACTTTGAGAACTACCACTACAAAAGGCAAAAAGGGACATTAGACATTTTTTAAAAAAGCAAAATGCATTTTTGCAGAACTTGTTTAACCCATAATATCAATGGTGTCTGTTAATACTAAATTTATGTAAGTAAGGAGCTCTTGGTATCTAGCTTGATTTTTATAAACCAATATTAAGGGATACCTTTGAATAGAACATGCAATAACTATAAAACAGTGTAGTAGATAATTCAATAGTCTTGTGAAAGCAAATGAGCAAAATCTATTCTATGGGGCAGGATCACTGCTTGTGTTGTACTATTTTTAGTATGTTGTGGTTATTTGTATATTTGCTCACTGGCTTTATAACTTTGGCAAGCTGCAACAAAACTGTCAGGCATCAAATTAGATTGGAAAAACAACATTTAAAATTGACAATTCCTTGGCTTCCTCAAAATCATCTCTCTCCAAGAAGAGTTCTTAAAGTTACCCATTACTTCTATGCTACACATAGTATCATTATGAATTGCTAGTCCTGTGTTATGCTTTGGATTTAATTCCAAAAAGGTGTTTCAAAATGTAGGATTGGTATGCAACTCCTTAAAGCAGCTCTGTTTTTCATTAGGAAAAAAAATAACACCTTTAACACCTTTTAGGTGCACAGCTCTATTAACTAGGATGGGCTTCCCCTCATTTTGTTAGCATTTCTGCCCAGCCCTTAAAGTGCATGAGAGTAGGAAAAAATGATTCAAATGAAGAATGATATGTGTTTCTGCTTGCCAAACCTTCATGGGAAGAGAGAAACTGCTTAAGTTAATTATGTACAGTATAGAAATAAACAGCTTAACTAAAGCTGCACATGATATCATAGGTCAAGTCAGAATTAGTTACCTAATTTGTGTGGACTGAACTTTTGAGAAGTGCTTCCAGGGACAAGCAGGGCATCCAGAGGGGTTTGCAGGAAAGGCAAGGAGCCAATTACCTTTTCTGCTCTCCCTAGCCGTCTAGCTCTCCTTAAACAACTAATTGTCCTTCCTTCCCCATCCCGAGTCTGGGGATACTTTGCTAAATAATTAGATATTTCTAACCCATGTTGGTAACCTTTGGCTTAGGCTTCATATGGTATCTGTTTTTGTGGCCTCTGAGACCACTCAGTCTGCAGCAATAAATTCTCTTAGTAGTTTTATTTATTTATTTATTTATTTGATTTGCCAATTGTTTACAAGATAATAAGTATAAGTGTATACATAGTTGTGAATACATGAAATGGGTACATATAAGAAAAATAAAAGAAGAATAAGAGAAACAATAGGACAGGGACGGTAGGCACGTTGGTGCACTTATGCACGCCCCCTTCTCTCATTGCAAACAAAAGAGCAAGATCTCTATAGTCACAGAAACACTTAGTAACTCTCCAAAGACATAGATATTGAAAAAGAAATTGAAAAACAATTTTATGAATGCTTATAAAACTTCAAATTTTAAAAGCTTTTTTAATGATGTTTCAGATTGTTAGCTACTCAGAGCCTTTAGAAATGAGTGGAATACAATCATCGCAAGTAAAACAACTTTTTTTTTTTGCTTCAGTTTCTTTTTTTTCCTTTCTGCTCCAATCTCAAGTAACCACTTACAGTTTAGCCATGTTGTATCTTTTAGATTAGAATTTTGTCTCTATGTTTACAAGAAATCAGCTATAAACAAAATAAACTGGAAAATTTCTTATATAGCTAATCCACATTCTGAAGACATAATATAGGATTCTGGCAAAGCTGATATTGGTTCTGCTTACAGCTTTACTGTAACTTGTTAATGTTTTGATTGTATCTAATTTAGAATACTGATTTTGTTATTACACTGAATATATATATGGAACACATGGAATGGCCTTAAAACAAGTCAGGACACTGCTCCATCTGTTGTTTACTCTGACAGGCAGTTGCTCAAAAAAATATTAAACTGCCTACTTGGAAAACCAAAAGTTTTATCTGATTAGGATTCCCAAAACGGCCAATCAAATGCTAACAAGAAACTAGATCATGAGGACAATGGAAACAATTGACGTGCAAAGATATATTGTTTTGAATATAGTAGTTCTCATACATAGCTTTCATGGCTTGTAGATATGGATTATCTCCCTTTATTTGTCTGTAAAGCTATCCTAGCAACCCTCCAGGGTTATCATGCAGTATAGATTTTCTTCATCTTGCTTCCTAATTGGTAATAACATGAATTGAATCCTATCTCTTGTGCTCTGTAGCTGACCTAGAGTTCTTCATCAGCTGGTACACCAGGGCCACTGGGAGATAACATTTACCAAACCCATTCTGTAGTCTTGTACTTAACTGTTTTATACAGGAAGAATACAAGGGAAAATATTTTTTTTGTAATTCTCTAACACTGGATTTAATTGCAAGTAGTCAACCTTTCTGTCCATAAGTATTATGCATGTTGTGACTGTAAACATAATCCATAGTACGTATTATGTTTTCAAGCTGAAAGATTATAGTCTCTCTCCTTCTCAAACACATTCAGTGCAGTTCATATTGCCTCCCCTTAAATAAATCATCAGAGCAAAACAACATGCTCTGTTCATTATTAGTAACCTGCACTCTCAGCTTGAGGAAGCAAGAGGGAAAGAGAGGAATTTTAGAAAAGCATAAAGGAAAGGAGA
The DNA here is from genome assembly GCF_049901735.1 of Notechis scutatus. Classification (NCBI taxonomy): domain Eukaryota; kingdom Metazoa; phylum Chordata; class Lepidosauria; order Squamata; family Elapidae; genus Notechis; species Notechis scutatus. The sequence continues at coordinate 106,418,207 of NC_142011.1, read as the reverse complement.
ACTGTCAGCCAATTTTCTCTATCTGTAATTTAGCTCCACTTACGTATCAATTTATCACAGAGTGGAGCAAACTTTTGGTAGCCCAAGGCAACACATAAGCGGGTGGGGCTATTAAGTGAGAGCTGCAATGAATGGAGCAATGAGACTGCATTAGGCCATATCAAACACATGGCAGGGCAAAAATTTGGGGGGCTATTTTACCCCCCAAGATTCGAGAAAGAAGGAATATGAGAGTTCTGTTGTTTTTGTTTGTCCTTTTCTTTCCTTAATTCTCTTATGCCTTGCTTGTATTTATGTTACATTTACCTTGTATCTCAAAATAGCAAGAAATTATGCGGAGCTGGACTACCATATTTTCTAGTACTGAACTGTGTCATTTCAAAGATCTATTACATGGTTTATTCCAATGTAATAGAGAGTAAAGCTCTGTTCAGAAACTGAGATTTCTGCTATTATTTGGGACACAACTTTTGGTTCGCTATATAATCCCACTCTCTCTATTGTGCATTCCCTATTGATTAATTATCACAATACTCTCCTGGACTCCTGTTTGGAAATTATTAAATTAATCATCCAATTAAAATATGAGAAAATCCAGATAGTGACTTAGTTCCATTTGAGCTGGGGAAGGCAAATGCTGATGGTGGGCCCCTAGTCTGGTCTTCCTCTTACGAGACTGCTGGAAACTACGGTTGGAAGAAATGTCCATCTAGTCCAGTTCCAAGCTGGGAGAAAGGCACTGGAAATAAAATGGAGGCTGGAGGCTGACTGGAAATAAAGTTTCCCTTTATTGGTGAAGCTGAACCACCAACCACATGTGATTCTGGGACAGCTGACAAAATTAAGTTTAGAGTGGTTGGGTTTTATACCTTCTGGATTCCTATGGGGTCATGTAGGAGTCATGGCTGGCTCTATAGGCAAAAGGGGAAATGCAAATCCTAGGTGTTTGTCTGAGCTAATTTGTCACCCTTTGGCTTGTTGCTTATCTGAGTTTCTGCCTGACCCAGTCTTCATGAATGGATTACCAAATCTGCATTTCTAAAAGCTGGCCTCCTCAGTTTCTGCTTGGGGCAGGGAAAAATGGGGCTAGTTTCTGCCTCCCTTAACCCCCCCCCCCATTTCTCCTTTAGGGGAAATATTCTATCCTGCCTTTTTGATATTCCTCAAAATATTTCATTTTGGGGGAGGGGGGGGGGCTTCCCACACCAGAATATAATTCTCAACTGTTCTTTTCTCCTTCTCTCTATCTTCCCCATTTTGCAGGCAGTATGTAGCTGTAGAGAGTTGTGGCTTCTTTGCTTAATCAAGAAGCTACACAAAAACAACATTGCCCAAATTAGAATTGAGAATGCCAGGCAATTCAATGTGAATATCTCAATAATCAAAAAGGACTGTATTTTGTTCCTCCACCATCTTTGTTTAATATCTATTTGAATTTGTAGCAGCCATAACTAAAAGGAAATTTTAACACAAACACCCAAACTCAAAGACACATTTTGCATCATTGACAATGAAGCAATGTTTTCACTTTCTCAGATTAGCCTAAGAAGTTTCTGGGGCTTGGTGGCCCATCATAGGGAGGAAAGGCTACAACAATTTACTCCAAAATTAAAATTATGGTATTTTCAAGGGGACTGGGGTGCCATAAATTCCACTGGCAGAGTGATAACAAAAGGCACACTTCTGCCTTTAAATAGTGGAGTGTTGTATTCCAGGGCTCTATATTACAGCTGTCTCTGACAAAGGGAATAGTGCTGCCAAGGCAATATTGGGCCTTTGGTAGATGCAGTCTGGTTCCCTTGTATCTGTTTAAAGCTGAACTTGTGTTACAGATGCTTTACCGTTCACAGTTTGTACATCTAACCCTTAAACTCCTAGATACTGTTTGGTGATAGTTTTTGCATGTTCTCTTTCCAGCAATCCTATATTGTGACCTCAAGTGATCTGATGCATGCTGAATCAGGAATGGATCCTCTTTAGGGTCTTGATTTCTCCCCCCCACCCAATTTGCTACCTGTATTTCTGGTTAAAGTTATTTATCAGCAATTGTTCACTGTTATTTCTTCTTGATAAAAAGTTATGGGCAACCTGCATTTCTGCTGCCTTTAGGTCTAGAGATAAAGAGAGAGTAGAAATCCACCAGTGATTTTTTTTGATGCAAATGCATTTGGGGACTGCTAGCAGGTTCTGGATTGGACACTGCTTGTATCATAGACATTTTGCCTGGTCTGCTTCAACATCTTCCCTACAACAATATTGGCAGGTAGATACAGGACAATCCCTTTTAGAGTGAGAGTTGTCCTTGTGACTCAAATGAGCCTGAAACCCTTGTCCACATTTTCTTCCACTGCACAACTTGTACAGTTCTTTGTACAACTACACATTGGCTCTCCTTTTAATGCTCCTTTCCAGGAAAAAATAATCTTATTTTGAGGAATATTTATTTATTCATCCATTACATTTTGATATCACCTATCTCACCTAACTAACTCTAGGTAGCTTACATCTGAAAATGTAAAAAAGATAAATAAGAACAAAGTGAAAAACAGAATTAGAAGATAAGGTTACAGTATTAATAGTTGAAAAGTTGAAAAGATGGAGAGAACACACTCATTACATCAACCATCCCTAGGGTTGCCTAACATTCTTTGACCCCCATGCCAGTTGGCAGAATCAGGTCTTAATACTCTTTCTGAAGGCCAGAAAAGTGGTGACCTGTCTCTTTTTTGGGGGCGTGTGGGGTGGAAGAATGTTTCAAAGGCAATGACAGAAAAGGCTCTCTTCCTGGATCCTGCTAGGCAGCATTCTTTGAGGATCCACAACATGCAATCCAGGACAGCTACTGATTGGGTAGGACAGGATGAAAAATCTCTTTTAAAGGATCAGAACTCAACTGTTATGAATAGAGTGGCTAAATTTTGTGGCTACTATCTCAGTAAGAAAGAAAATACTGTTTCGACTCTGATATTTTATTACTAATTCTCTTTTACTTTCTAGTTTTATCCACTTTTTTGTTTGTAGGCTTTCAAATATATTTTTATCTTTCTATCACATTTGCATTCTATTTTACTTTGTGGCTTTTAGTTTGTTTTTCTGTTCACTGGTCAGAGTCCATATTTGTTACTAATCATCATAGCCATCATCACCTCTACTTAGAAGACTCTTCCCCAAATTTTTTTTAAAAAAGCAGAATAGAACTGGTGTCCTGGCACTGTACACACATGAATGAGAAGAAGAATCTGGTAACATAATATATAAAGGGATTCTACTAAACAGTGTTATGAATGCTGGTCTGTGACCATAATAAAAATGGATGGATTGATTGATTAAATAGTGTTATGAGGCTGTAAGTGTTATGAAACAATGTGAAAACAGTCTTTCAAACTAAAAATTTAGTCTGCAAAATTAATGTGATACAAAGGAATATGGTTGAGGTTTATGAAAGATGCTTCACGTAGAGTTTTATTATTTCATGGCAATGCATATTCAAGATTCATTGGTGCTATACATATGTTGGAAATCTGTACATTTCATATGTCTATAAAGCATAAAGATGTGTTGAAGGCATTTGCACCTGTGCAATGCAGCCCATTCAGAAACAATTTTCCAGAGACTGACCTACAAACTAAGATTATAAAATAAAAATAAGCTCATTTTTATAGAATCTTCTCAGGACTAAAAATCTATTCACAAGATTAGATATATTATTCAGCAATATCTGTGGATAAAGCATGGATCATCCCTTAGGACAGGTGGGGTTGGAGTTAATATGTTTGAAAATTTTCCTGGGCTTTTAAATATGCGGGCAGAAAGGATAACAGGTACTCATTCAAGGTATAGAAATCTGATGCTCCTGAGAAAATGAAGCCTTTTTCAACCCTAAATTCTATTTTTAAGAAAGCCAGAGCCAATAAAAAAATACAAGGGGAGAAAAATTAATGTACTATTCTTTGAAAGCAGTTAAAATGATTTCTCTGGACAGCTGGAAAAACTGGGTGCCGTCTGCCAAGAATAGCTATTTATGAGTCTGACTTTGTCATGGCTTCACTGAGGAAAAAAGATGGCAGAAAGAATATGGCCCTTAGAATGGAAAGTAAAAAAGATTGTGCGTAATTAGGCACAATGAAACATTTTAGGAGGTTTTCCAAAATCAATCCTTTTCCATTTAAAAATTAACAATAACTTCTGGCATGAGCTTATCAAATGCATGAAGTGTTAACCTTAATTACAGGTATATGTATAGACAGTTGTTATTGTAAGCTTTGAGGGAAACGGTAACTTTTCAAGGCAGCTGCTCTAGTGCTCAGGATTATGCTGGGGATTACACCATTTAGTCCACTGGGGTGTGGCATTCTCTTTGTCTGCATCCTTGGGTTTGGAAATTGGTTTTTAAAGCAAAGAAAATTTTAACAATAAATAAATAGACAATTGGCTGAACTGGCTTAGACTCAGTACAATAATTTGTCTGGGGAAGAGTGTAGAGAGGATTAGATTACAGCTGCTTTCTCATACTACAGCCGAATAGAAACACTGGCTACCTCATTCACAAGGCTATTATTAATAATGTTATCCATCCTAAGATTGTTGCTTTGAAGTTCCTGTTTCAGACATTTCCTCCAGGCCAAATATTGCTGCCTCTTGCTGTGCAAAGTTTTGATGTTAGTGATTGTGTGCAGGGATGGTAAAAACAACAATCAAGATGGTGGTTGAATTGTCATGGCTACCATCCCAGCAGATGCCACTTCTGTAACTCTTACCTCAAGGCTGGGTGCAGCTGGTCCTCTAGGTATGATAGATGGTAATGATAGTGAGGGTTTAAGGGGTGGAGCTATATCATTTTCACCTCTTCTACCGTGCCTAAAATAACTGGTGGAATTCAGGTGTGGTGGAATAGAGGTAAGACTTAACATCTGCTGGTATAGTCAGTCAGCTTCTGGCCATAGAAAATGGAGTGAGGATGGGGAGAAGAAGGAATCACCTTGTAACCAGTTTGGACTGGGAATTGTTCCAGGTTGGATCTCTCAATAGTGGATAGGAGTTAATGATATGCTTACTTCTCCAGCTAGTGTATCCTGCATATCTGAGGTGAAAAAAAATGCTGTTCTTTGGTACAAGCCAGGATTCCCGGTTTTCCTAGTTCAATATGAAGTGAATGTGAGCAGGGTGTGTTCACCATCACATTGTTTGTTCTTTTTAGTAAATGCTGCCAGCCTGTTCTTCTGTGCTGGGCTCTGCTTCTTTCTGTGAGGTAAGACTCATTACATTGAAGGCGTCTGAATGGATCGTGTGTGAATACAGTTCCATGCAGCATTAGAAAGGAGGCCAAAACATTCCCTGATACTTCTCTTTCTGCAACTTCCCAATGGACATTTATTTATTTCTTGTCAAATCAACCTGCTTCTCCCCTCTCATTTCCCCCCCTGCAGATTGATGTTATTTGGCATCATTTTCAGATTTTTAGCTAGTGGGAACAAAGATGGAAGTAGACACAGCGAACAAATTTATGCCAGGAAGCTTTTACTTAGCTTGACTTATGACCACAACTGAGCACAAAATTTCTGCAAAAACAAGACAGTTAAGTCAGTCTTGCCACATTTTCCAACCTTTATTGTCACAATTGTTAAGTGAATCACTGCAGTAGTTAATTTAGTAACATGATTGCTAAGTGAATCTGGCTTCCCATTGACTTTGCTTGCCAGAAAATCACAAACAGGTGATCGCATTACCCAGGACACTGCAACGGTCATAAATGTGAACCAGTGGCCAAGTGTCCAAATTTTGATCATGTCACCATGGAAATGCTGCGACGATTGCAAGGGTGAAAAATGATCTTAAATCACTTTTTTCAGTGCCGTTGTAACTTTGAACAGTCACTAAACAAATACTTGTAAATCAAGGGCTACCTGTACTTGCTTATAAGCCGTATAGTTCTAATAGTGCTCTCTATAGTTGATATGGTCAATGATTAGCAAAAATTAAAAACAATAACAAAATCAAATCAAATAGATGAGATAAACTACCAGGGTAACAAAGATAAACTAACACACAAAAATGTGTCTTATATGACTATAGTGATACATTAATTACCTGTGCAAGTGTAAATGTAACATATTAAAAACTACGAAGTAAAATATATATCATCTAAAAAAGATAATTAATATATGAACCCTAAAGGAATAAGTAAAACAGAAGCAATTATTTCTGCAACCCGTTGTGCTTTATTTTTATTGTGGCAACATAGAATTTGGCAATTGCACAAGTGATAAACGGTTTCAAATCTTCTAAAAGGTGTTTCACATAGAAATTGTCTGGTCTTGTGGAAATTACATATTAGGGACAGGAGATAAGAGGACCTGATATCCCCAATACAATATAGTAATACATGTGAAATGGTTTTGATCTCCTTGTCGCCACATTGGCAGGTATGCTCGGTTAATGGGATTTTGGAGTATCTGCCATGCAGCAGTGCAGATGGTAAGATGTTATGGCTGGCTTTGCAAAATGTTTTCTCAGCTTGGGGAAAGTTAGATTTTGAAGATACCTTGTTAGTTCCCAAGTGCCCTATTCATCCAATTTGTGCTACGTTGGGGCAGCAATTAACTTTAGTGTTAAATTCTGTTTCCTTTATTCTTTGAGTGAACAGTTGTTTGACTTGTCACATCCCAAAGAAATTAGTAATGATACAGAACGTCCATATAATTCCTGTTCTGCTCTATGGCCTGATTCCAGGGAAAAGAAAAAATGTCTGTTAAAACTAAGGGGGTTGGTCTGAAATGCATTTTTACCCAGTAGTTTATCCTCCTCCTCCAAGCCCTTACCTGAATTGCAGGCATTCCTACCTCAAGCCTTAATTGGGTGTTTGTTGATCCTTTGAGCTCAGCAAGGATTGATCTCAAAATTATTGTTTGCACTGTTTCCAGTGCATCCTTCTTGGCATAAATTCCTACTTATGCCCTATATAGGATATAAGTCAGTGCTTTAGCTTGAAAAAAAGTTAATACTACAGGAATTAATTTCATCAAGCACTTAATAGCACTTATGCACACAAGAACTACCTACAATATGTGATACTGATGCCCATTCCAGGTGCCTTTAGAGTGAAAAACTACCCCCAGGTTTTTAAATGAGGTCGCTTCCTCTAATTTGTGTTCCTCTCTCTCCAGAATTGTTAGGTGGCCCTCTTAGCAAAATTTAGATTCATCAAAATTAAAAACCAGGGGATTTTAGCTGTAGTACCAAAACATTGCTGCTATTGGTTTTTTTTTTTTAGCCCTGTAGGATTTAATTGTGAAATTATGGTACCATTATCAGCATAGAGGAGTATGTAGATTCTGTGCCCTGCTATGTAGTTCAGATGCATGGAAATGTGGATTATGACAAAGATCCACCAATAAATTGATGTACAAGCTGTAAAGGAGAAGGGAGCAAGGATACATTCCTCTGTCATTCCTATCTAAACATTTATTTTGTCAGAGAGAAATGCTTGGAAATTGTACTTCGCTTTTACCTACAATGTCTGTATCAGAAAGAGGAGGCACCTATTAGTAGGTGTGTGTGTGTGTGTGTGTGTGTGTGTGTGTGTGTGTGTGTGTGTGTGTATTTCCCAAAGGAGCATTTCAGGAAATTAATTCAAAGCATATTTAAAATCTATAAAGGAAGAGAGGATTTTTTGTGCAAGACAGTGGAACTCCAGAATTTGGTCTTGGATTATGCCCCCTGTCTCTGTCTAGTCTTGGAGCTTGTGGTTTATAATGTTAACAACACTCTAAAGACTGATAGGCCTGTAACTGTATGGATCATTCTTATCAACCCCCCCTTTTTTAAAAAATAATTTGGGATTATTATTGCCAGCCCCCAATCTTTTGAAACATAACCACTCTGATCTATGAATGTAAATAGGGGTGCTAAGCAGAGGTGCCCACCAGCTGGGATTCTTTTTAATTATTTCAGGCAAAACACAATCAACACTTGGAGCCTTGTTCATTTTAAGGGATTCAATCAGTCGGTTTCTCTCTCTCATGGAGACAGGAGGCCAATTCTGAACCTGACCCAGGTTGATCTCATTCTCATTTAATTTAGTAGCAGGGTCCATTTATAACCCTCTGAAATATTCCTCCCAGTGTTGAATTGGCACTTGACTGAAGGGGTGTGGGCCAAGAGTTTTCCTAATCCTCTGGTAGTTTGTTAGAAGAGGGGAGAAATCCTTCTTCCTGACTGATTGTATGTTTCTGTCAGGTAACCTTCATTGCCCATCTTTCTTCTTGTTTTGGAAGGGCCTTGTATTGTGCCTTTAAATTTCATAGGGAGAGTAGTTGGTCTTCAGAACAAAAATGTTTCTTCTTTCTGTACACTTAATGATACGATCTTTTCAGTTGTTTACAGTCTTGATCAAAATATTTTTTATGTTTTGCACCCCAGTTAATGGAGTGTTGCTTTTTTCTTTGACCAAAACAGATTTCGGGTTAAAAATTAACATATCGTACAAATCAGTATGGTTTCTGAGACTTGATGTCTAACAGGCATGCACATATTTCTAGCAGATGCTTTTGTGCTACTTTCATTCCATTTAATTTGTACCTCTGTGTTGTTGATTTCTAGGATTGGGGTATGGACTGCTGCTTTTGTTTTTATTGATTCTCAGACGGGCATCATAGTTAGTAGTAGGGGATGGTGATCGCTCTCTCATCATGAATCAATCTCCCTGCACTGTAGGACGTTTAGATCATGCAATGAGATCCAGTAATCAATTATTTTCTTCCTGCTCCCTCCCCCCCCCTTTCTGCTGGATGATTCCCATCTTGGGAACCATCAAGTTTGCACAGCTCCAAACATTTGGTCATCTGCCTAACACATAATCCTGCCCAATTAGATTTTAAATCCTTCAATTCTCTAGTGTATAAGGGGTCTCTCTGGTGTGTCCTCCTCATAAAAAGTCATAAATTGATGGAGTAGTCGACTTCTCACTTTAATGAGCATTATCAAAGCCCATTTAATTATTCCTGGAAGAATTGTGTGCGTATTCCCCATCTCTACCATTATTAGTTCTCTAACAGGCAAGACTTAGGTTGGGAAAAGACAGGAGAGAAGCAGCTTCTGAAAGGCAATGGCTAACAAGTGCAGCATCCTTGGCACCAGAACCAGAACTTTACTCTTATTATTATTATTCTCTGAGGCCCTCAGGAGAGCTGATTTCCTGCTTGACAAGGGGAACACAGGAAAGGTAATGGTTCCCTCTCCACCTGCCTACTCATTCTTCCTTTCCTCTGGGGGCCATAACTTCTCCTGAGGCAGCACTGTGACGAAGATGGGGAAGGTGGGACTATGCTTGCCTCAGTTTTTCCAGTCTAGTGCTTTGTGGATTCTGTGAGAGAGTACGCATACTGTAAGAGCAGGCAACCAATCCTACTGCATGCTAATTTAAAAATTGGGGGGAAATGGGTAGGGCAAGATGCTTTGTGAACCTTATAATAGAGCAATGTTTGTTATTTTTATACAATTAGACCTCTCTCTCTTTTCTCCGGTGAGATTTTCACAGTGGTAGGACAAAGACTCAACATGGCAAAGGTAAACTTGGGCATGCGTTTTCTTTTGATGCCAGCATTTCCATGTGTGAACCTAAGAACTGAGGTATTAAGGAAGTCCACGTGCAGGGCATGGAGGGCAGCGGCTGGTGCTCAGAATTATGCTGGGGTTTCCACCACATATCTCAGATATGCAGCTTTGTATTTAAAATTATATGTACTACCCTGAAGGGTTTTTAGAAGAAAAAAGTGGAGTAAATAAGAAACATGAAGGGGAATTGATTTAGATTCAAAATTCAGGAATTTCCAAGTTTACGGTGGGGAAAACTGACTGCAGACTTTGATACAGAATTCTGTAGAAAGAAGGAGAGTTAGGTCACACCTCAAAAGTCCTGGAAAAGTGGTGAGGTCAGCTTTAGGGTTGTCAAGGAAACAGTAGAGTCAGCCTGCAAACTTAATTCATTTAAGAAATCTGGGTTGGGGTCTGGTCTGCATAAACCCATGCAGGCATCTTTTGGGGTGGGCTGTCTGATAGATCTTAGGTGAAAGTGCACGTGGACATGCAAAGGCATTTGTTATGAATGTTTCAAGGTATTTCAAAAACTGGGAAAACTTCAGCCACAGTGAAATAATCATGTCCTATATCCCCTACATCTTATTTCTCTATTCTGACAAATGCACACGCACACACACACACACGTATTTTGAATACATATTTTCATTTTACTTTCATATCAAATATTTTTCCCAAGATACATATTTCTAAACATATGCTATTCAAAAAACACGTAGTTTGTCTACATTTTAATTTTTAATGGGTAACCTTGCAAATGTCAGATGTTGAAATACGTCGAGATGGGTAGCAAAACCTTTAATAAATAAAAATAAATTAAAAATCTGATAAGTCCTGAAAATGTGGATCAAATTAAATGCTCAAGAATAGCTAGGGAATAAATGTAGGACCCAGAGGACTATCCTGAAAGGGAAAGAAAAAACAGATGCTTAGCCATTGCCCTCTAAACCCTAACATAATTTGTTTGCATATAGCATATTGGGTAAATATGGCCAATGGTGAATTATTCAGTAAACATGATTAAACGAACTATGACTTAGAATACTACAAGAACCCCATCTGAGTCTGGTAGTGTAACATTGCCAGATGACAATGTTCATTTATAGGATCTGGGGAAAAATGGGATAGCACAGCTGTCTTTCCAACCACTGTATGTCTTGACAGTTATTATAGTCTATCAACTGCTTGGTTTCTGTCTGGGAGACTGGAGATAAGGGGTTTCCATATATAATCCTTTATTTATTTATTTATTTATTTATTTATTTATTTATTTATTTATTTGCACTGCAAAAATGATACAGATACGTCTTTGGAGAAGGCATTACTTGTGTTCACACAAGTCCCTTTCCCATGGCTAGCATAATCCCATTTTTCTCCTTGTCTGAGTTTGCATGACATGTTGAGCCACTAGTTAATCAGATTTGCTGGGTTCACGCACAACTTGATAAGCTAAAGTTTGAGGTTTTTTTAAATTAGATTACAGGTGACCGTCTTATGTAAACATAACCCTTCTCTCTCCATCTAACAAAAAATGAAGAATTCCTGTGGTGGATAGACATATCCCAGTATGACAGCCTGACTGAATTAGAAGAAAGCAATGAATCAGAACAAGGATTCCATGCACTAAGGCCTCTGCCAAAGATAAACATGTTGACACTCAGTAATTTCACATATATCAACTTAACATCTGCCGCCTGTGAAGGAACTCTTATGGTATGTGCCAGCCAGGCCTCAGCTTCAGAGGTGGCACATACTCTTCACACTGGTGATTGGCATGAAGATGATTTCAACTGCCTGCTGTGTTCTCCAAACAATGCCTCTGTAAACAATGATCAGCCAATTTCATTCTAATTTTGAAAATTTCAGGGTAATTAAAGCTAGGCAATGGCTTGCAAACACTTTAATTAAGTCTGATTGGGGAAGATGGAAGGGGAGCAAGGGAGTAAGGGATGATTGGCAAAGCCAGAAATAATACAGAGTTCCAAGATGAATGTATAAACACTAATCACATAACTACCGATGTTGCTTTTAGGCCATATTTAGCATGACATGAAATATAGGTAGTCCTCAAATTACGATGACAACTGGGACCAGAATTTCCAGTGCTGTGCAAAGTGATTGTCAAGTGAGTTGCACCCTATTTTTCAATCTTTTTTTGGTTGTTAAGAAAATGGCTGCTGCTATTATTAAGCAATCATACAGTAGTTAAGGGAATCTGTCTTCCCTCATTGACTGCTTGTCAGAAGCTAGCTGGGAAGGTTGGAAATGATCAGTCTCATCATCCCAGAGCACTGCAATGGTCATAAATACATGCCGGTTGCCAAGTGCCCAAACTTCAATCATATGACAATGGGGATGTTGTGATGGACAAGTCATAAATAACATTTTTCAGTGCCATTGTAACTTTGAACAGTCGCTAAACAAATGGTTGGAAATTGACTATATCTGTAGAGACTGAAGCTGACCTCAAAGGACAGTTACAGAATTGCCAGATTGTTCTCCAAACTTCTGACAGCTGATGCTTGTCTAAATTTCTGTAAAACACATTTCCCCCCCATGAAAACCATGGGGGGGATGTAGAAATAAGGATTAAAAATCCCCATTGTGGGATGTGGCTGCTGAGATAAAGGTCCATAGCAAATGGAGCTTGTTCTCAGTTCCCTTAAGATCCCTCACTCCAAATAAAGATGCATGGAATTCATGATCATACTGTGTGAAATATTGATGCAATGCTCTGCTGCTCTAATACTATTGGACTGCAAAATGTCAAAAAAGCAAAGTGCACATACAAGAAATTCATAGTTGTGCAGTAGCAAATTACAGGCTCATTTCATCGGCAGCTTTGTCTCCATCTTTCCTCAGGAAAACTCCTACAGATCCAAGCTGACATTTGATTATCATTTTAAACTGAAAATGTTGGGGGTGAATTATTGGACCTATTGTTTGTAAAACAGGTATTTGACTTCAGATGCAGTACAAGAACTAGACCTACACTGCTTTGTATAGCAACACATTATTATCTCTGGGTCTGCAAAGATGAATGCAACACAGATTATTTTTTAAATGAATTATGCTAATTAAGAGAAAAGGCTGCACATTGTCTTAATTTAATTAATTTATGGCAGCTGCTACCTCATATATGCATACTCTTGAAGATGTATTTAAACAATAGAAACAGGAAAAAGTAAGTATAATTTTCACGGTCCAATGCTTGCCTTGACACAGATTTTGATCATTTGGCTGGCATATACTACATACAATAGGTGTTTCAGGTATTTTTTCCAGAAAGTTCAAAAAGTACTTTCTATTTCATTGATAAAATATTTTAAAACAGACTCTGTGAAGTTACTTTACACTGGGTAAGATCACCTTTCCATTCAACTCAGTGGACCCTAATCTATTCAGAAATGCCTTTCTCCAAGGTATGCTTTTTCTAATCTTGCTATCTGATTTTTTTTTTATCTAAATCTAAAAGCTTTAGAAGTACTAGTTTTGATCTAGCCTGATTCACCAAAAACATAAAATAAAATCTTGGAGTGTAATACCTGCTATCCCTTTCCCCTTAGATAGATATTTAATAAAACTACTTTTACCATTTCTTTTCATGATAATCTATTCTGGGATTCTTCAGCTATGCTTTAGCCTCTAGTTATTTTACATAAAAAGAGATAAAAGCACTGAATTATTAATACATTGACCAAAATGTAAAAATAAATTATTTTTGTAAGTATATCTATAATAGCAAAAAATAAATGTGAGGGGGATAGGTTGTGATTAACTTCAGAGATAAAATTTAAAATCTTACAATTATATGTCCTTCATCAGCTACTTGCAAACATGTTTTAGGAACATTTACTGTGTTGATCTGCTTGACTGCATTTATTCTGGCATAAGTTTTGATAGCATGTGAAATAATGTCCTCAGGCCGAATAGTTAAAGACTATTTAATTGTTAAAGCCTAACTATTCACTTTATGTAGTATTTAGTTAAAGACTAAATATATGCAAAACAAATCTAATAATCATTCATTAACAATCACTCTTAACCAGTGGTGGGATTCAAATTATTTAACAACTGGTTCTCTGCCCTAGTAATTTCTTCCAACAACCAGTCCACCAAACTGCTCAGAAAGTTAACAACCAGTTCTCCTGAAGTGGTGCAAACTGGCTGAATCCCACCACTGCTCTTAACAACTATAGATGCATTTAATGATGGTTGTAAAGTCACATAATAAATTTATTATTTTAAAGTATCATTTCCCCCCACATACAAATATGTTCCAACTCTAAAAATTCATTTGCCTAACTCTTACATATAGTGGCAAACTAAGTCCCCTTTTCTACTTCTCATATGAGAAGTAGAAGAAGTTTGATGGCCTGTTCAAGTTCTCTCCCATTTTGCCCCTCCTTGCTAAACAGGAATGATAAGCTGTCACTGGCAGGTTGTCTATTCAGCACTTTTCTTATTAATAGTCAGAAATTATTGACTTGAAAGAAGTTCCCTCGTTACCATTTACTACTTTACAATTTGAAGTGTCACATAATTAGCAATAATTTTTAACTTCCCAGTTCCCCATAATTAAACAAGAATATGACTTCTCCTATTCCTTAGTGGTTGTCCATCCAAGATCTGTTACAAGGCACAAATGCCCCCCCCCTCCATGCCCCCCATTCGAGGTCACTGTTTGTTTTGAGTCTGTATAAACTCAGAATGAGAAGTGCTAAGATGATTGGCTGCGAATTCCTATCCATTTTATAATTTTGAAAATGCCCTTTGCTTGTAATTGCTGTTTCCATCAGGTCTTTAATAAACATTTTTTCTATGTAATAATCAAGTCATATGTCCTGACGTCCTGCTGGAGTCTCAAGCTTATGACGTCCTTATGTAGCAGACAAATTGTACGCTTATCTTTGGGATAACATTTTTTAAAAAATAAAGACAATTATGGAATGGAATTTCAGGCAGGCCTAATCAGAAGTAAGTTATTCAGTTGAAGGAGGCTGTTGCCCCCCACCCCTCCATAATCAGTCTACTTAGAAATTTAACTTTAATTATACTGCTCTGATATGAGTTCCACATATGGCACTAGTTTTTTTTAAACTGGTTTGCATGTAACATTTTTCTGCATTCTCAGGTAGGTGAAAGATGTGAATAAAATTCTGGAAACATCAACAGCTTAAAGGGACAATGAGGAGTAATATTAAAAAAACTATTTCATTCAGAAGTAGGTACTGGTCCATTTAACCTGGTGCCAACTGACATGTTTATCAGCTTTCAACAGTGTAGACAAATATCCATAAACAGCTCCTGAAATAAACTATGAGTTTGTGACAGGCCTCATCCATTTGGCTTAATCCTAACCCAAAAAGTCATCTAGAGAAAAGAATCTAGATCAGCCCCATTAATGACACTGGGACCTATAAATCTAACCAAACAGATAAACAAAGAAACCCAGAACCCAGGATTAACACCTATCTCCCCATTGCACAAACAACAACAACAAAAAATCTGCCTGAGGACCCCTCCACCTCCAAAGATTATGACAACACAGAACCCAGTCATAAGACAAGCCACCTCCCTGACCCTTTGAAGACTCAGCCCAAATTTCTCCCCACTCCCAGCAGGGGTCTATGACAAGTCGCTGCAGCCAACTCACCACTGCCTACTTGCCATGGCTAACTCACCACAGCCAACTTGCCACAGGACAAATTGCTGCGGGACAAGAGTCACACTAATATTAAAGAAATGATGGAGTAAAGAAGGGATGCAAAAAAAAAAAAAAAAAGGGGACAGAATGAAATGTGAATGGCAAAAATTAAAATATATTTTAATTTATTTGAAATAATTATCAAGAAAATAGTTAAATTGTCCTGTGGCAAGTTGGCTGTGGTGAGTTGGCTGCAGCAAGTTGGCCATGGCAAGTTGTCTCATTCCCCCCAGCAGAAAGATAACTGCTTGAGACAAGTGTCCTGTATCTCCCTCCAACTACATCACTAAACCTTTCCCATTGTCTGTAGAAATTTTGACCCTTATATTGCAACAGCTAAATGAAATTGCAGCCAAGGTGGGCAGCTCCCAACAAGTCTTTGATCTGCAGATCCCCCATAGAAACCTGGGAATTAATACTGCAGCAGAAGCTGGCCACAGTCAGCATTCTGGCAGCCTTCTGGCATGCCTGGAGATATTTCTCCAGGCATCCAGAAGTAGTTAATTTAGCCAACCATGTCATGTGCTACAGAAAAAAAGATGACTCCTCCTAGAAATCCATGGGAATACCCACAGATAGAACAACCTCCCACTTATTGTGTTCTTATTTTAGATACTAAACTGCCAAAGCAGAACAATTGGCTTTCACTTGATTTTCACTATCTACCCAGTTTAAGAAACAGCAAATGTATCTTTTCAAGTTTTTTTTCTCAGCCCTTTCTCTCTTCCAGATTAATTCAAATGAACAAATTCCTAAGGCGGACTTATCACTTCTGAACCATCAGAGTGTCTTTAAGGAGACTTAGTCAGCAACCTCATCACTAGGAAACTGACAAAATGTCATGAACTTGCAGATAAGATCCATAAAAACACACACTTCCAAAAGCAATAAATCTGCCAAACTTGGCAGCAGCAAAGAGGTTAAGCAAACTTCAAAGGAGGAAGCTATAAACTCAGAACTCATTTATCTGAGGGGGAGAAAAAAACCTTGCTGACATCAAAACACTCTTGATGTGACCTCCCAGTGCTGGTAGTGATATGGAAGTCCAGCACAATAATTTAATTCAGTTGCTCAACCTCTAAACTACCTCACGTTATTGCCTCTCCTATGACCAAGACACATAGAAAGCTGTCAGCACATTACACTGATCCATCAATAACAGTGAAAATGACACTGACAGTGACTCCTCTGGAAGTTTTACACCAGCAATTCTCAAGAAACCCATGTAATCCGAAGCAGCTGTTACCCAAAAGAAACAGCTTGTAAATGTAACAACGCTCAGCCAAACAATACAGAAACCCAATCTGGAGATTTAACCTCATCTGCCTCCAAATCTAAGGCACCTCCCCTGGCCTATAGGAACCTGACTCTTAGAAGAAACATGCCCACTTAACACTGGACAACCCACAAAGAATGCTTGGGATTCCTCTTGCCAGTGATCCACATGTTACTGCACATGCTGCACTGATTCTCCCGATGGACATACATTTGGAAGAGAAGAATGTGAAGCCCATTGTGCCACTCCTCTTCCCTCACAGAAGGAGATTCAATCATAGTAGCCTCAACTATCAACTAATATGAACCTTCTACCCTTGCAAAAATCACCTACCCAGTCCCAAGTGCACAGCATCTCCACTTGACATTAAAGCTTTTATTCACCAGCATAATGTCATTCTTTCAACCTAGAATGTGGCTGGATGGTTTATATCCACCAGAGATCTCTGTTTTACTGACTTCCACTCCCACCATGACACCAGATTGCTCCAATATGGCCACCTCATCAAGGCAATTAGAACTGAGAAAGGCATAAAACAAGGCTGCATATTGGCCCCATTCCTAATTCCATATTTATATCAAGTGCATATTGGACCATTTTCTCAACCTGAAGTTTCACTCCCCCAAATTGGCTGGAAGACATATTTCTATTTTGTTTTTGGCAGACAATGTAGCAATGCTCTCAAGAATACCTGTTGACCTAAAAGAGTACTGAGTGCACTAGGGTGCTATTGCAAGGAAGAGCCGTTAGAACTCAAGTATAAGAAAAACAAGATTTGCAAAAAGTACTTGCCAAAGGTCCAAAAATCAACGGAGGATACATGGCCATGAGATTGAGCAGGTATACTGTTTCAAATATCTGGGAAATAGTCCCACATTCTGCCAACAGTAGGAAATCCCATTGAGACAACATCACTGAAAATACACAGATAAGCTCATTTACAACCCTCAAATCCTCCTTAAATTCCTCAAGATACAAGACGGCCACCATATACCAGTAATATTCAAATTATTCGAAGCCAAGCTAACAGCACAACTTCTTTATGATGCCCAGCTGATTCCCTTCTCCAGTTCTGCTCCATTAGAACTTTTTCAGTCTTAATTTCAAAGATTAACCCTTCAAACTCCAAACTATGTCTCTAATGCCACCCTGGGATTAAAACAGACCACATGAAAGTAGAAGCTAGAGTATAGGTGATGACATTCATCTATTGACTCAAATTACCCTTTATTCATCTTGGCCTTGCTCCACTATGAGGGATGGTTCTCAATTAACATGGAAAAAGACAGTGACAACTAAAATTTAATCCTTGAGCTTCTCTCCAGGCCTTCTGTTTAGTATGCAATATGTTCAGGCCATAGCACTCATTAAACAGTGTTTAGCAGACACAGAGCACCAACTGGACCTGGCCAGGTCTTCAGCCTTTTCTGCCAGTGAACCTAAGAGATGTTCTGTCTCTTTGTGGCATGCTTAACTAATCTTGAAATACCTAACCACCCGAGGGCTTTGCTTTGGCTTGATGTCACATTCTTCTCTTAGCTGTCATTCAAGATTTCCTACCTGGAGAGACAATGCCTCTGTGGCCCTGGGCACATAGAAACAACAGAACATGTAGCTCTCCAGTGTATTAGCCTCATCTTATCATTACTGTATAAATACCCAGGCAGCACAGGACAATTTTGCACTTCCCTGCTGTTCTCATATACCAACCATTCTACAACATGCAGTGTTGCCAGATTCTGTATGGTAACATTTTAAATCCATCTGATGATGGGTGATCTGTGCTGCAAACCAGTTTAATGAGCACCTAGGATGCTCTGTATTATAATCGATTTAGTTTTTCATGTTTGTTCTGTATTCTGTACAGTGGTAGATTTGTCTTCTGTACAGATGCAGATAGATAAACTCAACAAGACGTCCATAACAAAGTACTTTTATTGGTTCATCAGGTATCCTCATAACTCACATTTGTGATGAAGTTCTTCTTTAATGACCAATCCTTTGCATATCTGTCTTGTAGGTAAAAAGATGATTATCTGCTATCCTTTTCCTCTCATCTCGTAGTGGTAGAAATAGAACAGTTACCACGAGTCTGTGAGTTCAGCCAAGAGTGAGGAACCCCCCCCCAACCCATCGAGGGTCAATTTAGTGACCAATCAGGATTACAGATGTGGTCACGTGACATGGACTACATTTCCCAGGATAACTTAACTACATTTACCATGATGCATTCCCTTAAGGGGACAGCTCACAAGTGCTACCAAACTATCCAATTCCCATACACTGACTGGACAGCACAATGTTCTTTTATACCTCCTTTTATATTATTTTTAGAGTTTTGTTTTTATACTTTTTAGCTTTTTTGTATGCAGTCTTTATTCTGTTGTATCTTTTATGCTTTTTAATTTCCTGTACACCACTCTTCTTATGCTGCTTTTTGACTGTAATAAAGTTTGACTTCATTGGATTCAGTCTTCCTGTATGAAGAAAATAGAAATCAAGCACTCAGTTTCAGCAGTGAAGTCAGTCTGCTGAACATTTCCATTAGAAAAATATTCAGTAAATTAAATATGTTCCCAGTTTTATCTTCCTTCCATGTCATATAGCAAGTGAAGGTCTACTTATAAACAGTTGTGTTAAAAAAAAACCTGAGGTCCTTCCAGGGTTGAGGAAATTATTTTTTTACACCAACACCTGTTACTTATTCCTGAAGGCTAGAAACTTGCTATTCTTTTTTGATTTACATAAATTCTAGAGCCTTCTGAGTGTGATCTGCTTTGTTTATTGCTAGCCTTCCTTATATTATTGTCTTACTATTTTCTTCCAGAGAATTTGCTCGTTGGAAAGTCAATAACTTGGCATTAGAAAGAAAAGATTTCTTCAGTTTGCCTTTGCCTCTGGCTCCAGAATTCATCCGCAACATTCGTCTTCTGGGGCGTCGGCCCAGCCTTCAACAGATCACAGAGAACCTGATTAAAAAATACGGGACCCATTTCCTTCTCTCAGCAACTCTTGGAGGTAAATACTAAGCTTTCTGTTCATACATTAAACTCATAATTTTACTCACAGTTTTGAGCTGTATCAGCAAAGACTATATTATATTAAATATATTTCCTGAAGCATTTACATTTACAGTAGACAAAGCCTAACTGTAACAGCTCTTGCAGTTATTTATTATTTATTAAGATGAATATCATTTACTTCTTAAATAAGCTCAGGTGAGACAAAAAGACTCAATAGTAAGTTGCATGGAGTTATTTGGAAGCATTGTGCATAATATGTGGATCTTTTGAATATGTGTTTGGAAGCAGAGTCCCTGCCTTAGGTGGAGTTTATTCTCAATGCACGGGGTTGCAACTCTACGGCTCAATCCAGTTTTAATAATTGTTATGCCAAGCTAAAGCACAGATATGAACAGACCCAGGGTCCAATCAGAAAGATCAGTTGTCTAAATGGCAAGAATATATGAGGATTGCATAGAAACTGTAGTTCATAGTGATAGCCTATAGTGATAGTGCTTCTGTTCTACCTATTGCAGTGTCACATCCTGACAATATCTGTCATTGATCACACAATTGCCTTCCCCATCAGGGTACAACACTTGTCTCCAGGAAAGATGTGTCATGGCTCTGTGTCTTCATAAAATTTTCTCTGCAACCTCCCTCTGTGAGCCACAGTCACAGTCACTGAAGCCTCACAGCCATGTTGGCAAAGATTTCCATCACTGTCATCTCTTTAGAATCAGTTAGAGACAGAAGGATACGAAACATTAGAATAGTCTGAGGCAACTCCAATTTCTATTGCTGTCATCTTTTTAGAATTTTGAGGCAGAAGGATATGCAGCATTACAATATTCCTTTCAGGCGGTCTCCAACTGGTGCCACAACACTCTGTGCTCAAGAATACTCCTCCCCCTGCAGCTGACAGGTCCCTCTTTCCAGCTCAAGAATAGCAATTCAATAGACAGCATTACAGTTATGAAGAAACAGCCCCCTGTTCCAAAGCTATGGTTTGAATAAATTGTACTTCAGAAATGATTTCTCCTGTTATCCGTGCTACTTTTCTCCATTCTCGCCCCCAATAATTTGAGGAGAAGGACTTTAAATTATTAAAGTAAATCATTTTCAGATGAGTGGGTTCTAGAATTTAAAATAATACTTGCAATGATCCAAAGGATCCCCCATAGGTACATCTGTTCATTGCCCCCCAGAATGACCGTCACTCTAGATCGGGGTGTCAAACTCAAGGCCCATGAGTCGGATCCAGCCCACAGGATGCTTAGATCTGGCCTGTGGGGCCACCCTGGAAACAGTGAAGGACCGGCCCTCAGTGCCTCTGACAGCAAAATCGGCCTCCCAACCTCCCGTTTTCAGCTAGGACAGCCTCCTGCAAGCCTCTGTCAGTGAAAACAGAGCTCAGGAGGGTCGCATGCTCTGACCCAGCTGAAAATGGAGATTGGGAGCCCGTTTTTTCTGGTAGAGCACTTATGCCACCACAAATGCCCCTGACACAAGTGACGTTAAGCTGGCCACACCCACCCTGGCATGCCTCCCCCCTCCCCCCGAGGTCAAACACAATCCTGATGCGGCCCTCAATGAAATCGAGTTTGACACCCCTGCTCTAGATGGTCACTTAAAGGCTTCATGGCTCCAGTTGGAATGTGCATGACAACTAAGTAAGGTTGTCTAATATAAACTAAGGGAAACTTGGTTTTTAATGTATTAAAAATGTGTTTGTGGTGATGGGGGAGAAGGAGTTTAAAACATTAAGCCACCTTGTACATACTGAAATTGAAAATAACAACATGAAGTCAGTTGGGTAACTTTGAGCCAGTCACTCATTCTCAGCCATAGTAAACAGGCAATAACAATAGCAGAGTATAGACTTACAATGTCAGCATGTTGCCCCCCAACAATCTTGGTTCTCATTTTACCGACCTCAGAAGAATGGGAGGCTGAGTCAACCTTGAACCCCATCAGGATCGAACTCCAGACAGTGAGCAGAATTTTCCTGCAATACTGCATTCTAACGACTGCACAGTCAGGGCTCTCTGGGAATGGCAAACCCTTTCTGAAATCTTCCCACAAAAACTGTAGGTATTTCTCAACACTGAGTGGAAGGCACCTAAGTAAGTGAATGAATGAATGAATGAATGAATGAATGAATGATCCAGTGTTTTATCCATATAACATTCACTCCTCCCAATAATTTTTCTGGCCTGTGGGAAGATTTCCATAAATTTCTCTCCCCCATCCCCTTCCAATTGCTAATGTATAAAGAGCTAAAAAGAGAGTTGTAGGTTTGGACAAGATGTAGTTTTCTATCCAAAAATAGCTTTGAGGAGAGTGAAGATACATGGCCACTTCCTCAAAAGAAAAATAATTAATTCTAGCTTAAGGCTGTGTATAGCATGGTGGTCAGGAGAACTGCTGTAGAAAGCAGTAGGTGAAGCAGTTCACACTTTTCTCTAAGGATTTATCATACTAGGATTTATTGGTGTGGAGGATTTGTTATTGATTAAAGCCATAGTTCAAAGAAGAACTTAAAGCAGCAATATGGATTTTTTAAAAATCCATAAGTCACATCTAGTATTAGCAACAGAACAAGCTTGCCAAGAGTCTAAAAGACAATTAGTGATATTCCACTATGTGAGTGATTGCTTGGTTTAAATAATACCTTTGCCAGATTAACATCATTTCCCCCCTTTTGCTCACATTAACCATCCCTTTTAATGCTGTGGTGAGCCAAAGATTTCAAGGACTGGGGCAACTGAGTTTTTGTGTGCCATGTAAAATAATTCTCTGTTATTACTGAATCTGACTCTACTATGTAGTAAGACATTTCACAGAAGCAGAAGATCTTAGAATAGAGTTGGAAGAGACCTTGAAGGTCTTCTAGTCCAACCCCTTGCTCAAGCAGGAGACCCTATACCATTTCAGACAAGTGGCTGTCCAGTCTCTTCTTAAAAACCTCCAGTGATGAAACACCCACAACTTCTGAAGGCAAGCTGTTCATTTTTAAGGCTCATGTTTAAGTGATCATCCAATAGGACTGAAGGTCCCTCTCACAGATACTGTTTTTGAGCCAGGTTTCACTTAATCTGTACATGTACCTTTGGTTTTTCCTGCCTAGGTGTAACTTTAGTTATACTTTAGTTGCTTCTCAATAAAAAATGATTGCAACAGACATTCTAATAGAGGTATTTTGGCTAATGCTGAAAGTCATGCCGGGTATTCTATTTCTCAAAGAGGCTTCCTGTGGGTTAAAAGTTGATCCATTTTTATTTGTAACTCCAAGGATTTTGGTCCAAGAAAGAAACTGCAACGTGATTGAGTGTGATAATTGAAGAAGAGTCAGAATTTTCCACCTCCACAAATGCTGTTGACAATTCAAAGGCACATTAGATGCTAATGTCTGATAGGAAAGTTTCAAATCAAGATAACCTGTATTCCTGAGAGTAGACACCAGATTCATTATAAAAGAATCCTACATTTCTATCTCTGTTGTTTGAAATATAATTAAAAAATAAAACCACCTTAACCAACCTTATATAAATTAAAATCTGTTATTTAAACAAACACAAAAATGTTAATTTTTCAATTTAAAACGTTTGTGAAAAGACAATAAAGAGATCCCTTTCTTGAGTTTTACTTCCTCAGAGAAGAAATCCTACACTATGGGGACAATCAGAGTTGGCTCCAATGGTGGGATTCAAAACAATATACCACCAGTTCTGTGGGTGTGGCTTGGTGGGCGTGGCATGGCTTGGTAGGCATGACAGGGGAAGGTTACTGCAAAAACCCATTTCCTGCCCATCCCACTAACCTGCTTTCCAGCTCTGTTCTCCTGTGCAGGGCAACAAAAGAAGACCCAGCCAATCAGCTGGGACTTGGGAGGCAGAGAATAGATGGGAGTGGGGCCAGTCAGAGGTGGTATTTTCCGGTTCTCTGAACTACTCAAAATTTCCGCTACCAGTTCTCCAGAACTGGTGAGAACCTGCTGAATACCACCTCTGGTTGGCTCCCAATTCTTAAGGTTTGTTGCAAATGTAGAATAGACTGTTAGATCTTTTGGTGGTGCAATGGCTCAGCAATTAAGAAGCTGAGCTTGTTGGCTGGAAAGCTAACAGCCTGGATTTGAAATGCAATGGGGTGAGCTCCCATTCTTACTCCTGCTCCTACCAGCTAGCAGTTTGAAAGAATGCAAATCCCAAGTAGATAAATAGGTACCACTTTAATGGGAGGATTACAGCATTCTGGTTTTTTGCTTCATGCTCTATGCTGTGGCATGATGTCATGCTGGCCACATGACTGTGGAAACATCTTCGGACCATGCTGGGTCCCTCGGAAATTGAGATGAGCACCACTCCCTAGAGTCAGATACAGCTGCATAGGGGAAACTTTTATCTTTATTAGATTTATTTATTAGATTAGACTTGTTACAGAAAATACATTCATTAAAATATGAAATTCCCAGGCTTGGAAAGCTTTAAATTAAATTGTATTTGAAATATGACTATCAGATTTGGACTACAAAAATTTTGACAATTTTTAGATGGCAACAAAAATACTGAAAACAATTTGTCGTCCAGAAATTATCTGGGTTTTTCTAGCTCAATCTGATAAACCTAATCTGAAAGTGAATAGGCAATTAAGGCAATGATGCTAAACAGGTTGTTTTGATTTGCATTTTCCATAATTTTCTAGAAGATAGGCTATAATATTTTGGGTTCTTGAGTTTATAGTATCAGCTGCAAAGAACCAGAAATAACAAATGAGCTGATCTTTATGGTATCTTTATGGTGTCTAGAAGAGCTGCATTGGCACAGTGGTTAGAATGCAGTACTGCAGGCTATTTCTGCTGGCTGCCAGCAGTTTGGCAGCTGGAGTCTCACTGATTCAAGGTTGATTCAGCCTTCCATCCTTCTGAAGTCAGTAAAATGAGGGCCCAGATTGTTGGGGGCAATTTGCTGACTCTGTAAATTGCTTAGAGAGGGATGCGAAGTGGTATATAAGTCTAAGTCAGTGGTTCCCAAAGTGGGCGGTACCACCTGTCAGCTTCCATTGGAACATGATGAAACTTCACCAATAAACTACTTTACTCACATTCTGTTTATGGCAAGACTTGTTTATTGTGGTCTGTTTCCTCCAAAACTCAGCAACAAACGGTAATTCCCGAGCAAAGCCAGTGCTGAGAGCATCTGCCTCTCAGCGCTGTTTATAGTCCTTTTCCCTTAATTATCTAACATCTGCCCCTAGCTACCTTGCATGCCCCCACCCTGTGAAACTATCTCCAAGCTAAGCCCCGTGCCGAGCCCCATCCCACCCCACCGTGCATGCTGCCAATCCCAGAGTAACCCCAAAAGCTGCCAGTACGAAACATCTCCCGCCTGGTGGCACTGGAAAGAGGGAGGAATGCCCCCCGCCCAACAGCTGACAAGTCCATTCGAGAGCGGGTGGTGTGCCCGAAAGAACGCCCACCGCCAAACAGCTGATGGGTCCATTCGAAGGCGGGCGGCGGCGTGCCCAAAGGAACGCACACCGCCAAACAACTGACGAGTCCATGCAAAGCTCCCCAGCTGGTCGTGCCGACACGAGGCAAGGCGGGATCATCAAGACCATTCAGGGTAATGTGTCGGTCCGTGTGAAGCTTCCCAGCTGGTTGGCACGAGACAAGGTGTTGTGGCTGGGGCGTCTGGACCCGGGACCATCAGGAACCGCTAGGGTAATGTGTCAGGCGATATTGGCGGCATGGTTGGAGCCCGACATGCGGCCCCCTCTACCATGTGTCTCTCTGCAATAAATAATAGGCAATTATTATCTTGTATATACGGTTTCCCCCTCCCCACCTGCTTTTATGGTATGTGTATTTTGGTTCCACGCCAGGCAATATCATGTTTCATCTCTATTTGAGTTTTATTTTGTGTTAACCACTCATCAACTCCAGGCCACTATTTAACTTTCCAGTCTAACGTTTGTTCCATCGATTGGGGATTTCCCCCTTTAGGAACATAGCTCTGATCACTCAGCCGCACATCTCTGGTTGTTTTTTGTCTCACAGCTGGCCGCGCTGCCCCTGGGATAGACTCCTTCTTCTCCCTCATATACTCCTGTTTCTGCTTCTTCTTACTGCTGTCTTCACCATTCCCAGACTCCTCCTTCTCTACCCATTCTTTGTCTTTATCTTCTGCCATTATGCTCCAATAGCAGCCTCAATAATGTGAAAGGTGGTTTTCAGAGCGCTGGCTTTCTGTCAGCTTCCGTTGGGACACGATGAAACGTCACCAATAAACTACTTTACTCATGTTCTGTTTGTGGCAAGATTTGTTTATTGTGGTCTGTTTGCTCCAACACTCAGCAACAAATGGTAAATCCCGAGCAAAGCCAGCGCTGAGAGCATCTGCCTCTCAGCACTGTTTATAGTCCTTTTCCTTTAATTATCAAACATCTGCCCCTGGAAATGCTTAATTATCCAACATCTGCCCCTAGCTACCTTGCGCACCCCCACCCCACAAAACTATCTCTAAGCTAAGCCCCATGCCGAGCCCCATCCCACCCCGCCATTCGTGCCACCAATCCCACAGTAACCGCAAAAGCTGCCAGTGTGAAACGCCTCCCGCCTGGTGGCACTGAAAAGAGGAATGCCCAGCACCCAACAGCTGACAGGTCCATTCGAGAGTGGGCGGTGTGCCCGAAGGAACGCACACCGCCAAACAGATGATGAGTCCATGCAAAGCTCCCCAGCTGGTTGCGCCAACATGAGGCAAGGCGGGATCATCAGGACCATTCAGGGTAATGTGTCAGTTCATGTGAAGCTTCTCAGCTGGTGGGCACGAGGCAAGGCATTTCGGCTGGGGCGGCTGGACCCGGGACCATCAGGAACCGCTAGGGTAATGTGTCGGGCGATATTGGCGGTGTGGTTGAAGCCTGACACCAACCCCTGGGGGATGGTGGGATGCTTTAGGGGGGCACTAAGAGGCAAGGGGGCTGGCAGAGGGGTGCTAAGAGGCAGCAGTGGGGCGCTGGAGGTGGGCCCCTTGCAGGGTGCAATTCAGGAATGGGATTCTACCAGTTCATTACCGTTCCTGGTAGTTTGGAGAACTGGTAAAATGGCCCCCTGGCTGGCCCTGCTCCTCTCCGCCTGCTTCTCTGTTCCCTGCCCAGTCAGTCCTTATTGCACATGCGCAACATCGTGTGCATGCAGAACAATTGCTGACGGCCACAGCGGCACATTGGAGAAGCAGAGCAAGCAAAGCCGGAGGTCGGTAATTTTTGCTACAAAAAGCATCCAGATGCTATGTGGTTTTTTTGGGTGCTGCTGGAGTCCAACCACACCAAAAAGAAACATGCAGTGTCTGGAGGTTTTTTGCAGAAAAAATTACCAACCTCCAGCTTTGCTCTGCTTCTCCAATGTGCCACCAACCACCTCGTTCTAGGCACCAGCCATGCAAGCCCACCACTCTGCTCGGACTTGCTTGGGCAAGTCCCTCCGCTGCAGCAGGCTCAATGGGGTGGACCTGTGGGGCTGGTGTCTAGAATCTGGCCACAGTGGCGTGTTGGAGAAGCAGAGCAAAGCTGGAGGTCGGTAATTTTCGCTACAAAAAATCTGCAGACGCCACATGTATTTTTTCAGTGAGGCTGCAGTCCATCCGCACTAAAAAAAAAAAAAAAAAAAACACGCAATGGCTGTAGGCATTTGTGACAAGGGCGACATGGGCTGGAGGGGAGCCCAGCTACAACAATGGCTCAGCCCTGGTTTGATTTCCCTGGCAGCCAGCCACGGGAGGGAAGATGACGAAAGAGATGGTCGTGTGGGAGGAAATGGGGAGATTAAGGGCCCGGGCCTCTGAAAGGGGAAACAGGGTGATGGAGGATTAGTCCAGAACTTTGACAGATTAGGCCATGCCTGCCTGGGCAGAAAACAGATAGAGGTTAAGGAAGGGATAGAGAGAGAGAGAGAGAGAGAGAGAAAGAGAGAGAGAGAGAAGAAAAGAGAGAGAGAAAGAGGAGGAAAGAGAGGGAAGAGAAATATAGAGAGAGAGAAAGAGAGGGGAAAGAGAAAGAGAGGAAAGAGGGAAGGAACAGACAAGAAAGTAAAGAAAGAAAAAGGGAGAAATGGAGAAAGGAAGGGATAGACAAAGAAAGAGGGGATGGAAGGAAGGGAGAAAGAAAGAGAGAGGAGGGAAGAGAGAGAAGAAGAGACAAGAAAGAAAAAGAGAGAAAAAAAAAGGGAGGGAGAGAAAGGAATGGGATATGGAGGAGGGAGGAGAGAGAAAAGAGGGGAGAGAGAGAAGGAAAGGAACAGAAAGAAAAAGAAAGGGAAAAAAAAAAGAAGAGAAAGAAAGACAAAGAAACAGGGAGATGGAAGGAAGAAAGAAAGAAAGAAAGAAAGAAAAAGAGAGAGAGAGAAGAGAGAGAGAGAGAAGAGGGAGGGAGGGAGGGAGGAGGGAGGGAGGGAGGAGAAAGTGAATGAGACATCTAGTCCAACCACCTGCTCCAGCAGGGTTAGAAGGGAATATGTGTGTGTGCGTGTGTGTGCGCGCGCACGCATGGCTGTCAAAACTCTCAAAAACAGGTCAAGTAGCTCTGGGGAGGTCAGTCTTAAATTAGAACACTTATTAAGCAACTGGCCATTAAGTGAGGACCACTTATATTTGGTTTGCCAGTCACATGACCACCAAACCATGCCCATCCAGTCACATGACCACCAAGCCACGCCCAGCCAGCAAGCCACGCCCAGCCAGTCACATGACCACCAAGCCACACCCAAAGATTAGGCCACGCCAGAGAACCAGTTGTTAAGAAATTTGAATCCTACCCCTGGGTGGGGGGCACTGAGGATGAGTTTGTAGCATGAAGGGGCGGTGGACTGAAAAAGTTTGGGAACCACTGATCTAAGTGCTATTGCTATTGCTATCTTTACTGTTGCTCACCTATAGATAGGAATGTTGCTAGGCTAAAGCACACACTGCTTAACTACTACATACATTCTTCAAAGTTTTAGGAAGGATCATCCTTCAGCGTCTTCCTCCCTAAAGAGACTCAAGGCTATTCAGCCCTTTCACTCCCCCACCACAAAAAAAATCAGTGCCAGATTCCAACACATATACCTCTTTTTCAAGACAGCCTTAACCATAACATACTGTATTTTGAATGAATGAAGAATGAATGAATGAATGAATGTGCAATGGATAAATAAAGCAAGTTCAGAATTGTCTAATGGTAGGGGCTGGGGCATGGGATAGGGAAAAAATTAAATAATTAAAGTGGAAGAAAATAATATCTAGTAACTCATGGAAGCCAAATCTCAAGAATCAACATCATGGCCAGGAGATTCCGAGACATTCTCATCTAATTACCGATTTGATCGTAGAGACAATAATAATGGATAGACCAATCTCTTCCAAGCAACAACCAGCCCCTCCCAATATCACCTTCCTGGTCTCCATGTATTCTTTGCTCTCTGTCCATTCTTGAGTCAGATTATTTTACAAAAAATGTGCTGGGTTCAACACATTATAGTCCCAATTCAAGATGATTAAGTTTGGGGTGTGAAGTATGCCTACCAGAAGTTGTGCTATGATTCTTATTAAATGGTGGCTTATGACTGATGAAGATGAAGATGATGATGGTAGTAAATAATTAATCTTGACCAAATGTGTCCTAGAAACTATATACATGTAGTCCTTGACTTACGACCACAATTGAGCTCAAAATTTATATTGGTGAGACCTTTGTTAAGTGAGTTTTGCCTCATTTTACAACCTATTTTATCACAGTTGTTAAGTGAATTATTGCAATTTTTAAGTTAGTAACATGGTAGTTAATCTGATTTACCCATTGATTTTGCTTGTCAGAAGGCCACAAAAGCTGATCACATAATCCTGCGACACTGCAACTGTCATAAATATTAATCAATTACCAACTGTCTGAATTTTGGTCACATGACTGTGGGGATGCCTGTAACATCCATAAGTATGAAAAGTGGTCATAAGTCACTTTTTTCAATTATGTTGCAACTTTCAAGGTCAGTAAATGATCTGTTGTTAAGTCGAACTGTTGTAAGTTGCATTTTTTCTTTTCTTCATTATTCCCTTTTGTGACTAAATTTATCCATTGCCTCAATGCTTCTGAATCCTGGTGTTGAACCAACTCAGCATAAAGCCTCATGTTTTCACAGGGGAAGAATCCTTGACCATTTTTGTGGACAAACGGAAGCTCAGTCGGAAGGCAGAAGCTGGTAGCCTCTCCGGGAGTGGGGGAAGTAACACCACCGTCTCCTTGGAAACACTGCATCAGCTGGCAGCCTCATATTTCATCGATCGGGAGAGCACCCTGAGACGTCTCCATCATATCCAGATAGCAACTGCTGCAATCAAGGTAAATCTAGAGGCACATAAGTAAGGGTTATTTAGAGTGCCCTTGAGAAAGAGCTCTGTGCAAAACCATTTCTCTGAACAATAACCGAAACCTTGAAGTTGCAAAATTGGGAATGATGGTTAAAAAAGCAAGAGACCTGTAGAAAAACAACCGTAGCTTTGCAACAGATGAAGAAGCTGTTAAAAAAGACCTTTTACACTTGGCCACACTTAGCCTTTTGTTTTGTTTTATTTTGTTTTTCCTGGTACTAGGTGCCCTCAGGCATGATAGAAAAGTGAGAAATAAAAAGAATTTAAACTCAAGAATTCCAAAACAGAGCAATGACAAAACACAAGTACACAGAGACCTAAAATGCCACTTTCCTGTTGCATCTTTACTGTAAATAAGGGGGAGAGAGATGAAGGGGCTGCCCAGGGGTGGGCTACTACCGGTTCACACTGGTTCAGGTGAACCCCATGTTAATTTTACATCTGGTTCACTGAATCGGTAGTTGCAGCGACTGGCTGGCCCTCCCCTCCCCTCCCCTCCCAGGAGTCTCCATGCAGCCCATTTTGGATCCCAGGTAAGTGCAGGGCCCACACAGAGGCTCGTGGATGGCCCTCCTGGAAGTTCTGGAAGGATGGAAACAGGCCCGTTTCTGGCCTCCAGAGGGCCTCCAGAGCCATGGGAGGTTTCACCCTCCTGGAGCCTTGAGGAAAGCCTCCAGAGCCAGGGGAGGGTGCAGGAGGCCAACTAGGCCATGCCTACCATGGCCACACCCATCCAGCAACCGGGCAGAGAACTGGCTGCTAAATTTTTTGAAGCCCACCCCTTGGGCTGCCCAAGGGATGCATGTATGCAGGGGTGAGATTCAAAAATTTTAACAACTGGTTCTATGCGCGTGGCTTAGGTAATGGGCGTGGCTTGGTGGTCATGTAACTAGGTGGACATGGCTTGGTGGTCATGTTATTGGCTGGGTGTGGCCCACTCAATATCACATCGAGGCACGCATCTCTTCATCTGGCCTCTCATGGCTGTGGGGATGCTGCAACAGTCGTAAGTGTGAAAAATGATCATAAGTCATTTTTTTCAGTGCCATTGTAACTTTGAATGGTCATTCCACACAAGCAAAGTACTAGCAAAGGAGGGGGGAAAAAACTCCAGAGACGTTCCTGAGACAGGAAGTCTATTCCTTCCAAGAATGTAATAAGAGTTAATGGAGAGGCAGTTTCTGTAAGCAACACCAGAATGTTTCCTTCCTGCCTTCCTTATAGGATTAGGCCAGTAATTTCTTCTAACAACCAATTATCTGAACTGCTTAGAATGTTAACAACCGGTTCTAGCGAATAGGTACAAACTGGTAGAATCCCACCCCCTGCATGTATGTACTGTAAGTTCCTGTCTGTCTGAGTTATAGACAAAGAAATGGATTTGGATTTGGTAGAGCTGACAAATTCCATTCATTGGATAAGCTTATAGCAATCAGTATATACACTTAAGCTGAGTTAGATTCCTGGTCCATCTATTCCCCATTTTTTCAGCCTTGCCAGCTAATCCCCTTTTCAGCTCAATGTGCTAAGAAGGAGACGGTTTTAGTTTGGAATGGAACCCTGCAATTTCTCCCAGAGTATACTGTAAATATTGGATTCCAGTTCCTTTGCTTTTTCTTCTGCATTTGACAGAACACATCTCAATTTATTTTTCTCCCCATCAACTTCTCTGTGTTGCCTGGACTATAATTTTCAGGTTGCTTAATCAGAACTTCCATCCCTGAGATTTCCACAATTATAAACCTTTCCTCTTAGTCATCTATTTCTATTCCTCCACCCTTCCAAAGAATCAGGAGGAATAGCAAACAAAAGTCAGGCCGTAACTGTTGACTGTATGCTATTTATGGGAAATTGGTTTTGCTAATTATGCTGAATTTTGGAGAAGGAAGTACAGGTGGGGGATCTTCTCTCTCAACAAGCCAATTACTATACATTTATTTTCTTTTTTTAGAAGCAGTGCTGCCTCTTGCACTGTCATAAACTTGATGTACTTCACTCTTGCTTATACAACCCATTTTCCAGCCTTACTATTTCAAAGTACTTTTATGTTTAATTTCATTATGCATGAAGTGGCGGGGAGTTTTCTCATTTTTTACTGCAACTTTTAAGTTTTGGAGTTGATAGATATATTTGTGCAAATGTTCCCTGTTCCTGTTCTGGCAATGTTAACATTGGGAATATTCTCGTGGAAGATTTCTCTGCACAAGCTTCACGAAAACAATTCTAGGTTGTGCAGGAAGGACTTATATTCATGTGCAACTTTCTTGTTAGGAAGGAAAAATCAGATTCAGTCTCGCCAGGGATAGAATCTGTCTTTCTCCTGTATACCATTAATGTCCTCCAAAGCATGATGCTATGTTATCTTTATTTTATACAGACTTTTTTTTTCTGGGTGTAAAATGTGTGGACTTATTTAGTAGACTTATTTAGTAGAAATACATTGTAATATATTGAGAGTAACCTCAAAATACATTTGAAGATACTTTTAGAGATTTAAAATTATTTTGACCAATTAGAATATAAGTACTATACTCTGTTGCATTTTTATGCTGACTTTATTAATATATCTTTATTTTTATACTGCCTTTCTGTATAAGTAGCCATGATGGTCTATATGTTATATGCCACCCAGAATCACTTTGAATCGTAGCCAAATAAATGTGACAAAATAAATAAGAAATAAAAACAAAATAAACAGCATTAACACCATAAAAACCAGTCAGAGAACTGTAATAAATATAAAAAGTAATAGTAGAGCAACTTCAAATGCTGTTATTTTGTTTTAATTATATTTCAATATGACTCTACACCATGTCAGCTTCAAAAGCAATTATCTTTAATTCATTTTCACACCTACTCCAATTTAGAATGATTTCTAGTTCCATGTATATCTCATTATCGTATCTTATTATCAAAATTGTTTTGAATCAGGTGTTCAGTTTTTGTTTCCATCATGGATGATTGGAATTGATGAAAGACAATCATATCAATGACCAGGACTTTTCACTAGTTTTTGATGCTGTCAGTTATGATATTCTTCTGAACTAACTGATAGGCAGTTGAGTTAGAGGTGCAGTTAGAGGGTTCAGTCTAAACCAATGAATGGCTATTTTTTCAGCTATCTCTTCATTTTTAAAAGGATTAATTGACTGAAATTAATCAGTCAATTTTAGGATGTTCTTGCACAAAGTCTCACAATATGGTGACTTCATGACAATCTTACATTTTTAAAATAAATGTTATTGATTTTGCCTTAATTTTGAGATTATTCTGGAGGTACTTCAGGATGCTAACCTCTTAAAAGTCAAAATAGTAGTGATTCCTGAAATATGTGGTAGTTTTGTATCAGTTTTGTTTGTTTAGGGCTAGGGTAAGATCTCAATCTGACCAAAGCAGTCCAGAATAGTAAATCCTTTTCTTGGAAACCAGTTTTTAGAAAAATAAATATTCTCTCTCCTTCACTCTCAAATACATTCCTAGGTTCACAACAACCTAGGTTTGGAACAATTACGAAAGGCAAATGGCAGTTTGAAAGAAAAATATGTAGCTGCCTCTGAGCATTGCCTAAGATAAATCCAGAGACTCCCTGTCTCCCTGCTATTGATATTTTAATTGTGGTGACACTTTATGTATTGCCTATGATATAGCCAGTGTCGATTCTATACTACTTCATAATGCATAGTTTCTACTAGGAATAAATTATGTTATCTGGTAAATTTTATACTTATGTACTTGCTATACATAACTTATTGCAATGATATATGGAATTTTACAAGTGATGTTGATAAAGACTGATGTTTTTCAAAAGCAGAATGACATTGGAAGAAAAGGGAATGTTGTTTCATGTTGGCAATGAGAATAGACAAGAGGCAAGACCCTGCTTTTCAGAAAGGAATGGTTTCATTCAGAAAGGAATGTCTCTTTAGCTTTCTTTAGCTTTTTTGCAATTATGAATTTCCAGTATTGAATAGCAGAACACATACTGAAATAAGACTCTCGAGATCCAGTTATAACTTGATCCAGTTAGATACCAGTTAGGTCTACACTAATGCAGGCCCATTTAAGCAGGATCAGATGAAGAATGAAGCTTTTGTAGACAACATATGCTAGCAGGTGAAAATCTTTGGAGAATCAATGAGTTGTTGATTTTGCACATAACATAGTCCAGGGGAAGAAGATGGAATTCAGAAATAGGATCTGAATGGACTCTTCTGAAGCAGAGGGTGTGTGTATATACATGAGGGCACCATCCTAGCAGGATGGTGTACATGGAGGAGAGGAGACAATGGCATGATGGCACCAATTTTATGGTCCACATCTAACTTTATGACACCATATAAGGCAGCTTCCCTCAAAACCTGTCCTCCAGGTGTGCTGTTCTCCATTACCCATAATCTTTTAATAAGCACACCCTTTGGCTGGTACCTTCAGCCATGTGAAGCATTTGGTTGAACCACTGAAATCTAAAGGCTGCACTGTTTTTCTGCCTCCCATTCCAGCTTTTTCATCAATCAAAAGTACCTCCTGCCAGTCCAAGTAACTCCTTGGATCAGAATGGGTTACTTTCTATTTGTTTTACTTAGGTTTTACTTACTTACATTAAAACTATATGCTTCCCATCTTTAGGTTACTGAAACCAGGACGGGCCCACTTGGCTGCAGTAATTATGACAACCTTGACTCTGTGAGTTCAGTTCTTGTGCAGAGCCCAGAAAACAAGGTTCAGCTACTTGGTAAGGGTGTTTCTCTTTTCCCCTACTCTGTTTATCTGCATTAGTTACTGGACACTCTCTTTGTAATGCTTGTGTGTCATTGTAATATACTGCTACAAAGAATATTAAAATGCATTTAATGCAAAGTATTGCTCTTCTGTCTGAAACAACTTTGCTTTCTTTTTAGGAAACTATGTGGCAATGGGCTTAAAAATGGGATATGCAGTTCCATACCAGCATCTTTTCCCAACACTGATTGCAATTTAAATTATGGTTTCTATGATTATAACTCTTACTGTCCCAAGAGAATTTCCACACAAAAACCTCCCTGATGCATTCTATCATATACATTATTTATTTATTTATTTACTTGATAGATGTAACCTCCCATTTCACTTTTATGTGATTTTAGGTGGCTTACAATAAAACAAGTCAAAACACCAAACATGATATAAAATAAAAATAAAAGAACCCACATAGCAGCCAGGCAGGATCTAATCTATCATCCAGACATCAGATTCCAACCCATGCCCAGGCATCCAGGCACAAAGTACAAAGCAAAATTCTTAAGGCCTTATGAAAGGCCAACAGGGACAGAACCAATCAAGAGAAATCTCAAGGGAAATGAACCAACTATCTGGCTGTGGAATATAACTGCATCACACATTCAGGAACAAAATCAAAAAATATCTTTGTGCATGTGTGGTTATACACATACACATATAGACATATAGACATATACCGTACAATATTTCATTAGCATGTAATACATTCACAAACAAATATACATACACAAGAATATGCTAGTCCATCAGAGAAAATAATTTAAAATTTTAGGTTCTTAGAATTTTCCTTGGGCTGCGAGATAAATAAATAGACCCCCTTGTCCTCACTAGATTAGATATTGTGGATGTAAGTTGCAGTTTAGACTCAAAATGGTTAAAGAACTAAATCAAGACTATGACTACATTTTAGCAGTGGCTTCCCCGTCTCATCCCATTCCCTAATTTCAGAAAATCTAAAAACTGCTCTGAACAAAAAGCATAGATCCTGGATTAGTACAGAACAGAAATAAAAAATTTTTAATTGCCCTTATATTAGCAAAAGTAGAAATTAATTATAAATAATTAGACAAAAAAGACAGTTGAAGAAATTGTGTAATGACATTTTGGTTGGTCCTAATTAATTTGTCTAAGCAGTTGCCTGGAGCCAAAGCTGACTCCAAGGCACAACAATAAATAAATAAATAACATATTGCCCAATTACATTTTTTGGCTTTTGTATATATTACAGATAAATTAGGATTACTAAAATTTAAGTGCTCAGATGCACAGTCCTGGGAATTATGTATACTCCCTTGCAGAGATGTTCAAAAATTAGCAGAAATGAGAGAGATTCTAATATTACCCATTCGGTATTAATAATTACTAATGGCTACAGCAGAGTGTGGATTGATCAGAGGTGTTATTTACAGTGTCTGCCTAAAACGTCTTCATATGGCTATAAATTTGTTGATTGCAAATACATGGTCTACAATGGAAGAAAACGTGCTTTGAAAATGTGTGCATTACTTAAGTGATATTCTCAATATTGCCAGTATAATTTAGAATGCTGTGTCCAATTGCCAGCACATATTATTGGATACGAATGTATTCAATATTATTATTGCATATGAATTTATCTTGTTTTTGAGTGGAGGAGGATAAAGATGACCAGAAAGACAGCATACTCAGATTATGAGAAAAACGTGTTCTTGTAATTCCCAATTTTCTTCACTGAAGAAAAGACGAAATCAATAAGAAAGCCAAACTGCTAAATGCAATCACAGCAAAATGAGCAACAAATTATACTGAGGCATGTCTTCTCTTCCAGCGCTATGAGATGTTTCAGTTTTTTCCTCAATTTGCAGGCAGCAAATACTATTTCTCTTTTCCCACAATTGGTGGAAATAACATCAACCTGGACCAAGTCAAAATAAATGTATTACTGTACAAAAACCTAACTGACCTGTTCTACCAGTCCTATTTTCACTTGATTTGTCAGCATTGTTTTCTGAAATCAACTCAATACTCAAGAATAGTAAAAGCCAAAAATGTCTCCTATGACCATATGATAGAGCTCATTTGCAAAGGAATGATCTAAGTTTAGGCTTTTCCTTTGAGAAGGGTTTCTGGGCAAGACTTAATCTATGGTCTACTTATGAAGAAACTGGTTTCAAAAATAAAATCCACCATCCTTAAGACTATTGCATTCAGTATAGTTAACCTAACTACAGTATGCTTCACTGGAGACCTTGCAATAGGAGGTTGGATCCTGTAGCTCTAGTGTGGCAATCATAATCTTAGGAAGCCTTCTTCTCTAATGCAAAATAATTCAGAAATTATCAACAGAAAACACTATATTCAGTACATTCTACATTCACATTCAGCAATCTACAGAGCATCAGACCAATTCCGATCTTATCAATCTTATCAATCCCTAGCTTGCAGGAAGCACAGCCGCCAACACACTATTGTGATGCTGATAATGCTCCTTTCTGGATGTGAGATACAAGAAGCCAAACATGGAGCCCGGTGTGCAAGGGGGGCGTTTAGGATTTTTAAGGCACCAAATAAACTTGGAAAGAATCAAGAGTCAAGAATCATTTTCAGGCCAAGCTTCATGAAAATATGGATGCCGCATTAATCCAAGGGTCTTCAAACTTGGCAAGTTTGAGAAGATGGCGGCAGCCAACTAGGAAGGTGAAGCTCTAGCTCCTGGAGCTCTATCTCCCTATAAAGCTACCGCCTGTGCCAGTAACTGTGAGTAAACCGGAGCCCAAAAAACAAGCCCAAAAAAGGCTGGATTCCGAAGCCCTGGAGCCCTAATCACGCCGGCGGAGCTCCTGCTAACCAATCCGGAGCCCTCTTCTCCTTCCCCGGAGAAGTTCTTTCCATCGAGCCCTATTGGCCACACCGGTGGATCTCTTGAACTAGATCACTTGGAGCCAGCGGAGCGCAAACAACCTACCTTTATTTAAATCCCCCACACAGCTGATCAAAGTATCTTCCACGCCAGACAACGTGTCTCCATTAATATCCCCCACACAATTTCCCCGGAGCCACATTGGACAGCTGGCAGGGAGAAACAAGGAGGGAGGGTAGAGAGACCAAGTCTTTAAGGAGTTTTTCAGTCCTTTCTTGATCAGATTCAGCTGCGTGTATTGCTCTTATTTCAGCGTGTTCAAAACTTACAGTTTTTACAATGAGTGTCCCCAGCGGATCAGATAACAGCAGCAATAAATCAAAGCAAGGTTATAAGTAATCAGATTGCCCAAATCCTCTCCCTGAATTATTTTCTCTCTCTGGGCCACAAACTTTTTTTTTAAATTCAAAGAGAAGGGGCCAGAGATCCCCCCCTTCAGCATCTTTGCATCTTTACTATCTCAAAAACTCAATCTACAAAACAAGAAAGAGAGTATAAACCCTTGCTCACTGAGCAAGAGGAAAACAGCTTGAGTAGGACTTGAAAATGTTTCCTCTGTTCATGTTTTAAAACCTGTTTGACACAAAAGAAACTGCTGTTTCTCCAGCCCAGGAAAAGAGGCCTCCTGCCAGTTTATTGGGGGTTATAAACCTATTCTCAGATATCAGCAACAGCTAAGCAAAGCAATAATTCTTTACTTACTTACTCTCAATACTACTTCATTACTTTCATTATCTCAAAACTTATAACTTTCTACCTCAAGACCTATATGATGTCTCCATCATTAAATTCAAAGAGAAGGGGCCAGAGATCCCCCGCTTCAGCATCTTTGCATCTTTACTATCTCAAAAACTCAATCTACAAAACAAGAAAGAGAGTATAAACCCTTGCTCACTGAGCAAGAGGAAAACAGCTTGTGTAGGATACACAATAATTAATTTTTATCAAATGATTAATTGATTTATTGTTTTTATTGATTAGTATGATTGAGTGTTTAGTGCATATAGTGTGATTACTGAATATCTGATTAGTAAAATCAGTGATTTAGTGAATTTAATTGACCAGTGTGTTTAGTTATTACTGTAATAAATTAGGCTGTTAGTTGCTTAGCAAAATTATTTGATTAGAGTGATTTGAATAATCAATTGATTGATTGATTTTTAGTAATAAGTAACCTTACTTTTGATTTGTTCTCTAACATATCAATTTACATTTATTAATTACCAACATTCATTAAGTAACTGTCTACCTATCACATTAACTAGGTATTGTAATTGTTTAGTGTACTATTGCCATTGACCATGCCAGCCAAAAACTCCAAACCAAAACAAAAGAAAAATATCTCTACCAATGACCTCCCAGACTCCTGCACATGTTTCAGATGCCTTGAAACCATCAACGAAGGGGAAATTTACATCAAATGCCGCCTATGCGACAATCAAGCCCACTCTGCCTGCTTAAACGCAAACAAAAGCCTAGCTGATATGGTTAACAATTCAGATACATTCTTTTATCTATGTCCATCATCTTCTCCTAAGCTAAACAAACTGAGTACCCTACCTGACAGAGTTGAAAGCATAGAATCACTCATTCATTAAATAGAAGAACACTTAGCAACAAGTTTTGAAACAACTATACAAGCAAGCCCAATCTCTCTTGAAAAAAAAATACAGCACAGATAAGTGAGTACCTATCAGCTCAAAATCAAATCCCACAACAACCACAACCACTACCTCAATTACAATCACAACTACAACCAAAAATAACCACCAAATCACATCCACAAACAATTACTATCCCATCAAATAATTCCACAAATAATATTCCCTTACTCATCAAAGACATCATGGAATGTGAACAGAAACGTCCAAATGCCATCTTATTTGCCAACAAATGAGATGACATCACCAAGGTTCGCAACTCAAATACAACAAACATATCTCCTGAAAATATCATTGAAATAACCAGAGATGGCCCTGAGTTCAAATGCAATGACAGCTCTGTGGCCCCAAGATTTTGTAGAGTTGTATGCAAAAATGAGTCCAGCAAACGCATATTCATTCATATAATAAATGCAATTGCAAAAACCAATCCCAACCACAAAAAACTTAGCTCAAGACCAGACTTATCCATACTGTAGAGAATCCACTCCCGTGAACTCCATGAAGAACTCAAAAACTGTCTAGACAATGGAGAAAAGGACCTATACATTGACTACCAAGCTGATTGCATCAAAAGAAAGTCATACAACCCACAACTCCACATCCAACCCCACCCCATCCAATCCCACATCACTCAAAACTAGGCACGCATGCTCCAACTACCTCTATTCCAACCACAACTGGCCTTAAATGCAAGCTACTCAATGCAAGAAGCCTTGTAAATAAAATACCTGAATTTCTCCTCTTACTAAATACAGCTAAATTCGACATTATATTTGTCTGTGAAACATGGCTCAACGCATCTCTCCCTGACTCCATTACCACAGTAATAGACTATCATGTTTACCGATCAGATCGTGAAATCCGTAGAGGAGGTGGTATTGCTATCTTCTATAAATGTCCCTACATCTAAAAAACATCCAAGTTACCCAGGAGCTTGCTATTCCTGAGACCATCATCTGTGAACTGTCCTTAAATATCACATTTCGGTTCTTACTATGTTACAGAGCCACTGATTATGACATCGAACATGCAAACAAGCTAAATACACTACTAACATGGGCAGCATCCTGCCCACACGCTTTTATCTTTCTTGGTGACTTCAATCTACCTCATATTAACTGGACCCTTAACGAATGTACAACTGAACCCACACATGCAACCTTCTACAATGTAGTAACAAATCTGGGACTAGAACAACTAGTAACCAACAACACTAGACTTAACAACTGCCTCAATCTCATCTTTTGCAATAGTTTGAATTTATGGAATACAAATTAAAGAACTCGTTTCCAACAGTGACCACAGCATGATTGACTTTTGTCTCAACATACGTCCACACAAAAATCATCACAACAATGGAATCTCCAATTATAACTTCAAAAAAGGCAACAATGATCTTATAAACAGTGATCTCTCATCCCTTGATTGGCAATTTCTATTCTCTGGATGCAATACTGTAGAAGACCATTACAACATATTTTTACTTGAAGTCAAAAGAGCCATCAAACTATATTTACCAATAACAACTCCCAAAACCAGAAAAAAACAAATTACCCATAACAATAAGGAAGCTTCAATCCAAAAAGAAATCACTTTGGTGGAAAAACAAATCTGGTCACGTTGCCAACTTCAAAAGCTGATACAAAAATTTATGCCACCAGATAAAGACTGAATGCACCAATTATCACATTAAACAAGAAGAAAACCTTCTATGCACAAATTCCACCCACGCTTTCTCCAATTTTGTAAACAACAAACTAAAAGACTCAAGGTCCATCCCACCCCTGAAAGGGCCTAATGGTAAAGACTGCAACGGCGACACTATTAAAGCCAACCTCTTTAACACATTGTTTCGCTCAGTATTTGTAAACAGCAATGGATCATGCCCAGTATTTCCTAGTCGAACCACAGACAACTACAATCATCTAATACATATCGATTTTACAGAAGACAATGTTGAAAAAGCACTATGCAATCTAAAACCATCTCTATCTATTGGACCGGACAGAATATGTGCCTACTTCTTAAAAAAGCTATCCACTGCCATAGCCAAACCTCTAAGCATAATCTTTGAAAAATCTTTCAGACCAGCTCCTTGCCAAAACTATGGTCACTATCTTCAAAAAGGGAGACCCCAGCCTAGTTGAAAATTACAGACCAATCTCTTTATGCTGCATCACCTGTGAAGTCATGGAATCAATTATTAACCAATCCATCATCCTCCACTTAGAAACAAACAACCTACTTTCCAACCTACTTGTCCTATTGTTTCTTTTATTTTTCTTATATGTATCCATGTATTCATAACTATGTTTTTACTTATATCTATTATTTTGTAAGCAATTGACAAAAATAAATAAAATAAAAAAATAAAAAATTTCAGTCCAATCAACTGATCTTCAGAACAATTCTGCATTAAGATCCCTTCCATAGAGTCATTTACTATTCCGAACATATTTGTGTTTCAGCTGTGGTGAGCAAAAAATTGAGTTTTAAGCTTTTCTTATCAATCTATCTTTAGCTATTCAGTTTTTCATCAACATGTGATTGTAGCTTTGGTTGTACTGCCTATCTATTCATGGTAATGCATTCTAAGTTTGAGAATCAATATTGGAAAGAATGTGGAAATATTATGTATATTTTCCTCTAGAACTGTTTTATATCAGCAGGAAGATAAGTTTTCAGATCCCACTCCAATAATTTCATTGCTTGGGCTATTTGTTTCTTTGTTTATTATTTTATGTTCAAAAAGAGAAACAAAAAGAAGGAAAAAATAGGAAAAACATAAAACATTATTTTCAATGTGT
This sequence comes from Notechis scutatus, assembly GCF_049901735.1. Lineage (NCBI taxonomy): Eukaryota > Metazoa > Chordata > Lepidosauria > Squamata > Elapidae > Notechis > Notechis scutatus. The sequence goes on along the minus strand of NC_142011.1, from coordinate 106,376,076 downwards.
CAAATAAAACTTGTGCATATACATGTCTCATGCAATTAAGTTATTAACACTGAAGTCATTTTACTTAATGAGAAACAAATGAAAAGTTAAACATGTAAACATATCATTTGATATATGCAGTTTAGATTTCTAAATAAATCCTAATTGGAATTTATAGCTGTAGAGAGAAATCTAATCTCTTTATGCTGCTGCATACTTAATTGTGAATGGGTAGTCTTCCAATGTTATAGTATCATTTTTGCTATCATAAAATATACTGTATTCATATCTGTTACCTATTAATTTTCAGAAGATCAGTATATAATTTTAAGAGTTGAACTTCTCTAAGTAATCAGCCTTCCAAAACAAAATTAATGTGAAGTATTTTTTGTCTAAAAACAATCCTCTGAAAAGATCAGTGTTACCTCCGAAATACCACTTTGCCAACAATTAGCCTGAACTTACAATTTTTTGCCTCATTTTTCTTTTTACATTTAAAAATTTGAAAGATTCATTAGTGATATTTATTCTCCTGAAAAGAACTATGAGGGCAGCAGTCTGATTTCCAGAATACTCATTTATTCACAATGTAGATATCATTGTACTGAGGTTGTGACTACTCTGTATTCCTTTGGTAGGTCTTCAGGCAGTACTACCTGAGTACTTGCGAGAACGCTTTGTTGTTGCTGCTCTAAGTTACATCACCTGCAATTCAGAGGGGGAGCTGCTGTGCCGAGATAATGACTGCTGGTGCCAATGTGGGTTTAATTACCCACAATGCAATTGTCCTGAGACTGACATCCAGAGTATGGAAGACAGCCTTCTCCAGATTCAGGAAATCTGGGAGAGTCACAACCAACAGTTTCGGGAATCAGGTGAGATGGGGGGAGATGGATTTTCAAACATTGACTTTAGGAGATGATAGATGCTACATTTTTTTGCCATTAATAGTGCCAGCAATATATTCAGCAACAATCAGAACTCTTTCCAGTTTCAGAAAATTATTTGTTTCCAGCATGTTTAGTTTGAAATGAGGAAATGATGGCTGAGTTAGTTACCATCAGCTGGTTAGTCTTTTGACATCTTCCTTAGTACCTAAAATATTATGTCATGTTTAAATCCTAGGTTACACAAATTAGAAGCCTATTGTGACTGTGTTTAATCAATCTGTGTAAATGGCCTCATTGTTATTTGAAGAAATAAGTTGCGTCACCAGTTCTAATACTTCTTTGAAGCAGATATCAGTGTAATTTCTTTTGTGAGAATGACTAATTTTTGTAACTGATTGTCACTTAGGAAGGGATAGCCATATTGGTCTGCTGTGTAATCAGTGAGATTACATGGCTGTAATGTAATGTAACACAGTACATGTTTAACTGCTTGTGACTATATTCTTGCTGTTTATTGTGTGTGTTGGTCTTCCCTTCCTAAAGCCTATTGTTTTCATTTTACTTTAGAAAGATATTACAAAGAATTAAGGGTCTGAATCGGGTTGTAGGATGGACAACCAAAGCTTATAGGCTACACATAGCCTCCAAGAATCATTTTTCTAGTCCCTAGAACTGCCTAAGATTGTAGACAGTTTTCAGCAGCTCAGCCTTGGAGGAAAAAATTCAAGACAAATAATTTGATGGAGTTAAGATGATTATTTTCCTTTTACTTCTTAAAAGCTAGCAATTCTTACTTCTTAAAAGCTAACAATTTCAGATTATTATCATGCCCTTGCATTCCTCAAGGGTAGCATTAATGAAATAATGACAGTATGATCCTGGCTACAACAGTTATTTCAATCCTATCCTAGTGTGGCAGCTCATTAGGAGGAAGATGTTGATTTTCTCTTGAACTTCAGGTAGTGGCATTTCAACTGAATTCCCCCCTCTCTTTCTCTCTCTCTCTCTCTCTCCCTCCCTCTTTCTTCCTATATCAGCATCCTTCCTGTATTTTGCAGATTATATGGATGTTTTTAGAGCAGATCACATCATGAGCTTGAAGTCAGAAAGAGTGAGAAGTGTGCCAAAATGTTGCTTTTTGATATATTTGAATCCTCCACCTCTGACTTCAAGGAGTTTGGCCTGTATATAGATAGCTCCATTCCATCTCCAATTCTCTTCAAACTGACCTTTTGAGGAAACTCAGGGTGAGAGTTTCAGTGATCCAAACTGGCCATTCACACAAAAAGTCTCTGGTATTTCAGCTCTATACTTTTAATCCAAGTCACTGCGACCCATAATAAATAGCTTAGCACATCTATTCTTCCTTTATTATTTAATCATGCTTAATTCCAGGAAATTCAATGCAGTCTGGAAATGCCCTTAAAAAGAAATGTGTTAATTTTAGATTAGGTGTAGACAGTGCGATGCCCTCTAGATGATTTGGATTGCAACTTCCATTGTCCTTTTGTAGAACTGGTGGGAATTAAAATGAAATATTTTTGAAGGGCATTAGATCATCAGTTTCTCTACTAGATACCCTAGAAAGAAATATAGGTACTGTATAACCTTCCAATTGCAAGAGCTTATAGCAGCCTAAGCTACATAGTTGGAGCATGGTCATATAATCAGTAATAATAAGCTTTGGGAGAAGAGGGACTGTCTGAGTGTCAGTTCTACAGCCAATTAACTACTGAGACTTGTTACAGTTGATGTGACCGGCAACAGAATCAGGTTTGTAAGAGCACTAAGAATTACCCATAAAACATCAGGTTGAGGGAGGGATTACTTTCATTCATTCAGAAATAGAAATCTGATTCCTGTTCCACATGCTTGAGGGGAGAATGAAATAGTGTTTTGACATATATGGGTAGGCCTAGATTTTTTTTAGATATTCTGTGTTTGGAACATGAATGAAATTATGCTTCACATTCAAATTTACAATACTCAAGCACTCTCATTTGCTGAATTAAAACAGGAGATAATAGAAGAGTCCAACTATGGGAGTTAACATTATATACACTTAGAGGAATAATATTCAATGGATTGAATTTTTAGAATGTTTTCTCAAGGATGAGCAATTCAACTACTTATCTGCATAAGAACTTTCTACAATTTATCTGTGCATTAGATAATTTTTTCCCTCTAACTCAAACTTATTTGAAAAATATGATTATTATAAAACTTTCAACAAATCATTTTGACATTCTCTGATATATTTATTAATTTATAATTTAAGTTTGTGTCTTACTTTCCACCCCTGGGGACGGGGTACTCAAAGCAGCTATGGATTGGGTTTTTTTTTAAAAAAAGTAATACAAACAGTTTAAATCTAATTATCTATACATAAATAGCAGTTGAAATAGATGAAGGTTTACGGAAGATTTCATTAGTGTCTTAAACTTTTAGAAAAGTAATGTATACACAATAGTTCTTAAACTGAACATCATTTTGAATTTTACATTTCAGTTAAAAGCCTTTTTTTGTTTACTCATAAATAATCATATTTATTTATCAAACTTCTTAACAGCTCATATCCCTCACAGAGGGGCTCTTTATATAATTTTATATAGTTCCACTAATATGCATAGCACATTTTTACAGAGTAACAGTCTGAAGACTTTTCTTTGAATAATCTAAAAACTCAAGATAAGTAGAAGATAGAAAGAGAGATGGAAAGAAGGATATGTATGTGTTCTGTTCAGTTGAATGTTGTTTAGCTTATACTGAGTAGAGAATAAAGACATTTTTATTCAGTTTAAAATATGAGTTTATATAAAAAGAAAGGTGGTCAATACTATTACATCAAATACAGGATACTTACTGGGTTTATACAATGTATATGGCCATCATAGCTCTTAAAACAAGACACAAAATATTGGATTCAGCTTCAATAACATCTATCCAACTAAAATTGCTTTTCCTATAATTTATTTCCCAGTACTGTATGAATTTCCAAAGAATGTCAAGGTGGAGATTTTGAAAATATATGTATTGAATTCTTCCCTCTCTAAATCGAATATAGTATGTCCGCTTCAATAAATCTGTGATAAGCCAGTGCTTATTTAACAAGTGAGGAATGGAGGTTAGAGATTAAGGGCTGGAATCCTTCTCCTATCATTGACTCCAAGATTTCTAAGTTACTAATCAGAGACCAAACAAGCTGTAGTTGAGTAAGATGGCAGCCCAGCTATTTATTTCCATCCTTGTTAATAATTTTTCTTGAGTTGTGTTACCCCTCTGACTTTAAGATGGGGACAGGTTCCAAGTAAACCCACACATATTTCCCTCCTTCTCTCAAATATCTGAATTGCAACTGGTCATTGTATGAATTTTAAACACGGATCCTGACAAAGGTACATACAATGAACATGGGCTTAAAGCAGGGGTGGGATTCTACCAGTTCGCACCTATTCGCTAGAAGCAGTTGTTAACATTCTAAGCAGTTCGGAAACCGGTTGTTAGAAGAAATTACTGGCCTAATCCTGTAAGGAAGGCAGGAAGGAAACATTCGGGTGTTGCTTACAGAAATTGCCTCTCCATTAACCCTTATTACATTCTTGGCAGGACTAGACTTCCTGTTTCAGGAACTTCTCTGGAGTTTTTCCCCCTCCTTTGCTGGTACTTTGCTTGTGTGGAGTGACTATTCAAAGTTACAATGGCACTGAAAAAAGTGACTTATGACCATTTTTTCACACTTACAACTGTTGCAGCATCCCCACAGTCATGAGAGGCCAGGCGAGTGGATGCATGTCTTGATGTGAGTGATATTGAGTTGGCCATGCCCAGCCAATAACATGACCACCAAGCCATGCCCACCAACTAAGCCACACCCACAGAACCTGTTGTTAAAAAATTTGAATCCCACCCCTGGCTTAAAGTGGCTACCCATTTAATTTATAGCCCCATTCTCAAATTACAAAATTGAAATGAGAGACTTGGAACTTTCTTATTTGTAGGATGTACACTTCATTTGAAAAATAGATTTCAGAGAAGTATCATCAGAATTCTGACAATTTGTTAGCTATAAAATAGGAGGAGGAATTTCTGTTGATTGGAACTGTGGAGTTCTCCCAGTAAATATCAGCACCTCTATCCCAAAAATATGAAGGAAGGAAGATACTATTAGCTCAGTGGGTTCAGGATAAATTGTCCTTTCTCAGTGTTGTTCTCCGTTGTTTGGTCCCCTACCTCTCCTGTAAGTTAAATGTACCCATTAGAGAGAAATACAATAGCTGAATCCTGTTAGGCACAAATGTAAATTAATTAATCATTCCCCAATGTATTTTACAGGTAGAATAATCCAGTTAAATTACCCAAAGTTATTAGACATCATTTAAGAAGAAGAAACCTATCACCAGAAAGAAGACATGGGAGAATGTAAAACTGTATAAATACACAGACCATTTTATATATACACTGCTCAAAAAAATAAAGGGAACACAAAAATAAGACATCCTAGATCTGAATGAATGAAATATTCTTATTAAATACTTTGTTCATTACATGGTTGAATGTGCTGACAACAAAATCACACAAAAATTATCAATGGAAATCAAATTTAGCAACCCATGGAGGTCTGGATTTGGAGTTACACTCAAAATTAAAATGGAAAAATACACTACAGGCTAATCCAACTTTGATGTAATGTCCTTAAAACAAGTCAAAATGAGGCTCAGTAGTGTGTATGGCCTCCACATGCCTGTATGACCTCCCTACAATGCCTGGGCATGCTCCTGATGAGGTGGCGGATGGTGTCCTGAGGGATCTCCTCCCACATCTGGACTAAAGCATCCCCCAACTCCTGGACAGTCTGTGGTGCAATGTGGCATTGGTGGATGGAGCGAGACATGATGTCCCAGATGTGCTCAATTGGATTCAGGCCTGGGGAACGGGTGGGCCAGTCCATAGCATCAATGCCTTTGTCTTGCAGGAACTGCTGACACACTCCAGCCACATGAGGTCTAGCATTGTCTTGCATTAGGAGGAACCCAGGGCCAACTGCACCAGCATACGGTCTCACAAGGGGTCTGAGGATCTCATCTCGGTACCTAATGGCAGTCAGGCTACCTCTGGCGAGCACATGGAGGGCTGTGCGACCCCCTAAAGAAATACCACCCTACACCATTACTGACCCACTGCCAAACCGGTCATGCTGGAGGATGTTGCAGGCAGAAGAACGTTCTCCACGGCGTCTCCAGACCCTGTCACGTCTGTCACATGTGCTCAGTGTGAACCTGCTTTCATCTGTGAAGAACACAGGGTGCCAGTAGTGAATTTGCCAATCTTGGTGTTCTCTGGCAAATGCCAAACGTCCTGCACAGTGTTGGGCTGTAAGCCCAACCCCCACCTGTGGACGTCGGGCCCTCATACCACCCTCATGGAGTCTGATTCTGACCATTTAAGCAGCCACATGCACATTTGTGGCCCGCTGGAGATCAATTTGCAGGGCTCTGGCAGTGCTCCTCCTGTCCCTCCTTGCACAAAGGCGGAGGTAGCGGTCCTGATGCTGGGTTGTTGCCCTCCTACAGCCTCCTCCACGTCTCCTGATGTACTGGCCTGTCTCCTGGTAGCACCTCCATGCTCTGGACACTACGCTGACAGACACAGCAAACCTTCTTGCCACAGCTCGCATTGATGTGCCATCCTGGATGAGCTGCACTACCTGAGCCACTTGTGTGGGTTGTAGACTCCGTCTCATGTTACCACTAGAGTGAAAGCACTGCCAGCATTCAGAAGTGACCAAACCATCAGCCAGAAAGCATAGGAACTGAGAAGTGGTCTGTGGTCACCACCTGCAGAACCACTCCTTTATTGGGGATGTCTTGCTAACTGCCTATGCTTTCCACCTGTTGTCTATTCCATTTGCACAACAGTATGTGAAATTGTCAATCAGTGTTGCTACCTAAGTGGACAGTTTGATTTCACAGAAGTGTGATTGACTTGGAGTTACATTGTGTTGTTCAAATGTTCCCTTTATTTTTTTGAGCAGTGTGTGTATGTATGTATGTATGTATGTATATGTATGTGTGTGTGTGTGTGTGTATATATATATATATATTCTTAAGTTTTGGGTATTACATGTATGGCATCAGCTTTGTCGGTATTTCCACGCATAGTAGTGGTCCCACTACTATGACGTGGGAAAATACCGAACAAAGCTGAATGCCATATATATATATGTGTGTGTGTGTGTGTGTGTGTGTGTGTGTGTGTGTGTGTGTGTCAGATGAGATTCTGCCGAAACGTTGCTACAACTTTAAAAGCACAACTATAGTGACGTGGGAAAATACCCGAACAAAGCTGAATTATGTGTGTGTGTGTGTGTGTGTGTGTGTGTGTGTGTGTATGTGTATGTGTATGTGTATGTGTATATTTTCTGAGGTTTTCGCGGGTATTTGTATGTGGATCTTTGATTATTCGGGTTTTCTCCTGCGTAAAATTGGAAGTATCTTGGCAACGTTTCGACGAAATCTCATTCGTCATCTTCAGGCTTGTGTCTTCGGCTTTGTGCTTCTTGGAGATGCTTTGTGCTAACCCTAACCCTAACCCTATAGTCAGCAAGACCTAGCAGAGTAAAATCTGCAGGCACTCCTTAGCCATGAATGCCTGCTGGGTGACTTTGGAGCAATCATCTCTCAGCCCAACTCACACCAAAGGGTTGTTGTTGTGGGCAAAATAGGAGGAGGAAGTTGCATTGGATATGTTTGCTGCTTTGAGTTATTTATAAAAACAATAAAGGCAAAATATAAATAAATAATAAGTAGCATAGTCCAAGGCTCAATTAATTCCATGGTCCTCTGATTATTGAAACAAACTATAGTAACTTTGTGGTGTTTTCTATTCTTTTCTTGTAGCTGACATTTTGTTTTGTTTTCCCAGAGGAACTACAGTCGCTTGTGAAGAAGCTGCCAGTGGATCGCTTCCTGAACATAACTGCCATCTCCCAATATTGGGCAGCAGATGTTGATATTCAGCATCGCTATCAAAAATTGGGCATGACTTTGAAGATGCTAGAAAAGAAAAGCCATCGGATTGTCCGACGCCTTTTCAATCTGGCTAAACGCTGCCCCAGGCAACCTCACTTCAAACTCTTAAAGGAGAGGTTAGTTAAATTATGGAACAAATGTGATAGTTGCATTTTAAATTTAATCCTCCAGACCAGAGGTCTCATTCTCGCGGCCCACGGGCCAATTGCGGCCCGCAGGACGATATCCTGTGGCCCCCACCGTGATATGAAAGTATAATATTAGTGTATAATATAAATATAAAGTATAATATAAAGTATAATATTATGCGGCCCAGCCTCACCCAGCCTCTGCCTCCAGCGGCCCCCAGATAAATTGTGTTTGAGACCCCTGCTCCAGACCTACACATTTCTAGTCAAGGAGAATATTCAGGGAAAAGGTAGTTGTAAGTGAAAATTAGGGAATGATTCATTTGGAAGTATGCTATACTAAACCCATTCATGAAGCGTTTTGAAATCTAGGTGGACTTGACTTTGGAAATATTTCTGGATATAATTTTTGTATAATTGCTGCAATCTACCACAGAATTTCAGATAAGCTTCAGCATATTAGCTACTCAGCACTAGAAGGAAAAGCCATGGAATTATAGTCAACAATCTCTTACTTTCAGTCTCTACCACCTGATTTTGCATAGCAGGGGAATATCAAGTGTATTACATATACAAATCTGTGCAGGCATTTCTAAAACTGCCCCACATAAAAGGTAAACATTTCCTTGTACATTGCACCAGCACATGGGCAACTGCTTTCATTTCCTCTAGGGAAGCCAGTGATCTGTATATTGTGATAGGAAGAACCAATTAAAGTATGAAATGAAAAAAAAACAAACCCCTGCTATCTTTCTCCTGGCTTTTTATATCATGTACATGCTAAAACAAAGTGCTGGAGTGTTTTACTAGGAGGCAAACTGAAGTGACTGTCTCAGGTGCCAGACTGTGGAGGGCGTTGCTACTTAGATCCAGAATGTAGAAAATTGTTGCTGGAGAAATGTATTATTTCTACTCTAGATACAAGAGGTACAAGAAAGTATGGTGCTGAGGAAAGTAAGGCACAAGAAATATAACAAGAAAAAGTGAGGAGAAATAATAAAAAGGATAAACTTAGGGAGAGAGCAAGGAGAAAGATCCTTTTATATAGTTCTCCAGCACCCCCAGGATCATAGATTGATGAGTAAAAGCTTCTCAGAAAGTTGCTCCTTTGAATCCACTTGAGGAGAATGGACAGTCAATTGTTCAGCAACAAAGTAAGAGATATTGGTAGAGGGCACTTGTCCTTAAAACACTAACATCATTCTATTTTAGCCCTGCTACCACTCTGCTTATTATTTTTAGTCTTGAGAGGCACCATAGTTGGCACAGAACAACAACCATGAATGAAAGGGGATGGGGGGAATCTGAGATAATGTTCAAAAAGAGGCAAAAAGCAAAGGAAGCCTTTTAATTCTTGAGATACAGAGGCAGAAATGTTCATGACCCTTCTAGTTAGTCCAAGTGCAGTTGACCTAACAACTGCTTTCAAATGGATATAACTAAGTACATTTCTGAAGAAAAGTGCAGGTCAGGGAAGAGTTGGTGAGGACACAAGAAACAGCTACTGTTAAATTAAATTTCTTAAATCTACAGTAAAGTAATCAGGACTGTAGGCTCGTCTGAGCAATCATCGTGTATTTCATGGGTTAGAACAATTTCATGCTCCTCCAAAACAATAAAAATAAGATGTTTCAGTTTGTCCTAATATGAAATTCCTTGCAGTGGCAAAGTGTAGATGCTGTGGTTTTTGTTGCAAATACAACAGCCACAAAGGAATGGAAAAATCTGGAATACAAATTTGGTGTGCCATGAAAAGTCAATAAATCACCAAAGAGTTTTCCATAGGTGGAAGCAGTTTAAGTAGACACTAAGATTAAAGATCGCCATAGGTTATCAGCATCAAGAGAAAATTTCATCAGCCTGTCCCAGAGACAAAATTTACAGATTAACAGAGTTGGAAGGGACCTTGTAGATCATCTAGTCCAACCCCCTGCCCAAGCTGGAGACCCCACACCATTTCTGACAGATGGCAGTCCAGTCTCTTCTTGAAAGCTTCCAGTAATGAAACTCCCACAACTTCTTAAGGAAAACTGTTCCTTTGGTTGATTGCTTTCACTGTCAGAAATTTTTTCCTTATTTTCTGGTTGAATTTCTCCTTGTTCAGGTTCCATCCACTATTCCTTGTCTGGCCTTCAGGTGCTTTGGAAAATAGCTTGACCCCTTCCTCTCTGTGGCAGCCCCTCAAATACTGGAACACTGCTATCATGTCTCCCTTCTCTTCACTAGATTAGTCATGCCCAGTTCCTGCAACCTTTCTTCATATGTTTTAATCTCCAATCCCCTGCTCATCTTGGTTGCTCTTTTCTGCACTCTTTCTAGAGTCTTAACATCTTTTTATAGTGTGGTGACCAAAACTGGATGCAATACTGTAGTTGTGGTCTTACTAAGGCTTTATAGAGTAGTATTAGTACCTCATCTCTGAAAAATGTTCTGAAAAGATTCATTACAATTGTGCAAATGTTTGCTTTCTCAAAGCTAGCACTGTGACATATCACATCAGTTGTATGCTCCAAATGGTGGACATTTTCTTTTCTTTTCTTTTTTATAAATTTGTATTGGTTTTTAAAACAAACATAAACAAACAAAACATAAAAACATCAGGCCATCTTCTATATATGTACATACAGTGTGCCGGTTGGTTTACAAATTGTTTTGTGCTTCCATTTCGTAGTCTTCAATTACAATTGCATTGTATATGATCTCATATTTTCAATCCAATATTAAATACATTGGTATCATTATTAATCAATAATTTGACTATACTTTTATTCATTCATGCTTTGTGAAATAATCATATTTTACTTAATTTGTTTTGTGACAATTCATATTATCACCCCAAATCTATCCTAAAAACATTTTGTAGATATAATAAGAAAAGAATACATCTTTATATATTTAGTATTTTCTAAAAGTCTACATATTTCATTACTATACTTTATTGTCTAACCATTGATAGAATAGATCCCAAACTTTATAAAATTGTTTATAATCCTGTTCTCTAATTTCAAATGTCAACCTGCTCATTTCAGCACATTCCAATATTTTCTTAATAATTTCCTCCTGTGATGGTATTTTCTCATTTTTCCAGTTTTTAGCAAATACAATCCTAGCCGCTGTTAATACATTTACAATCAGGTATTTCAAATCTTTACTATATATTTCAGGTAAAATTCCCAATAAAAATATCTCTGGTTTCAAATCTATATGTTTTTTTGTCATTTTTTCCAACCACGTGTGGATTTTATTCCAGTATTTTTTAGCATCCGCACAAGTCCACCACATATGGTAATATGAGCCAGGTGTCTGATGACATTTCCAACATTTTTCGGATTTATTCTTGAACATTCTTGCTATTCTTGTCGGGGGAAAGTGCCACCTGTAAAACATTTTATACAAATTTTCTTTATATGCTGTTGACATTGCCATTTTATAATTTTGAGACCACAATTTTTGCCATTTCTCTAGATCAATCCCATATCCAAAATTCTTCCCCCCAAGCAATCATAGTTTCTTTAACTTGTTCTTCTTCTAGTTTAATTTCTAATAAATATCCATGCAATTTTCATCAGTACCTGTCAAAATCTTATCTAAGTCAGTCAGTTTATCATAGAAACCTTCTGTTTTAGAATCTTTATCATACCTTGAATATGAAAACTAATTCATCTTTATACCTTGTTCCTCTAGTTTTTGTATAGATTTAAGTTCACCCTTTTCATTCAATATTTCACCATATCTAACTGTTTGTTCCTTTTTGTATATTATAGGATAAGAAAATGCTTCAATAGTCGATAACCAGACTGGAATTTTCAAATAACATTGTCTTTTAATCTTCTCCCAGTTAAACCATAGAGACTCCCGTATATAATGTCTTCTAAAGTACCCCTGTGTTTTAGTTCCTTTATACCATAAAAAAGCATGCCACCCCAACAACAGATCATGTCCTTCTAATGTCAACAATCTAGTATTTCTTAATATTATCCATTCCTTAACCCACATCAAATTTGTAGCTTGGTAATACAACTCCCAATTAGGCAAAGCAAATCCTCCTCTTATTCTAGCATCTTGCAAAAGTTTTAACTTTATTCTCGCTTTCTTACCTTGCCATATAAATTTCAACACAATTTTATTTAAATCTTCAAAATAGTCTTTTCCAAGCCTAATTGGAATTGTTTGAAACAAATATAAAATTCTGGGTAATATATTCATCTTGATTGTTGATATTCTCCCTATTAATGACAGTTGTAAATTTTCCCATTTCGCCAAATCTAGCGCTATCTGCTGTTTAAGTTTGATATAATTATTCTCTTTTAGTGTACTGCATCTTGCTGTCAAGTATATCTCCAAGTACTTGATCTTATTCGTGACCTGAATTTTCAATAAGTCTGCCAGTTCTTCCTTTTGTCTTGATAGCATATTCTTTGTCAAGATCTTTGTCTTATCTTTATTTATTTTCAAACTCTATCTTTTCTATCAATTTTGATGCTGTTTCTAGTGGGTCCTCTAGAACAGGGGTCCCCAACCACCGGTCCGCGGACCGGTACTGGTCCGTGGAACAAGTCCTACCGGGCCGCTGGCTTGCTGGGCGATCTTTTGATGAAAAGTGCTTCCTCTTTTTGCTCATGAAAAGTGCTTCCGGTGAGCTTTTCGGGCAGAAAGCCATTTCTACCCGAAAAGCTCACCGGAAGCGCAGCGCCGCCATCTTTTTGATGAAAAAGTGCTTCCGGTGACATCACCGGAAGCACTTTTTCATCAAAAAGATGGCGCCCAGCTAATGCTGTACCGGGCTGCGCCATAAAAAGGTTGGGGATACCGGGCTGCGGCGTAAAAAGGTTGGGGATCACTGTTCTAGAATAAAAACCAGATCATCTGCAAATGCTTGCAACTTAAATTCTTCCTTTTTAATTTTCATCCCTTTTATATTCTTTTCATCTCTAATATTTCTATTTAGCACTTCCAAAGTTAACACAAACAACAGAGGTGATAGTGGGCACCCTTGTCTTGTTCCTTTTCTTATATCAATAGAGTCTGTCAGTTCTCCCTCTATCATTACCTTTGCCATTTGCTTATGATATATAGCTTCTATTGCTTGAATAAATTTTCTAGCAAAGCCCATCTGTTCCAGCAGTAACAACATGAATCACCAATTCACATTATCAAATGCCTTCTGTGCATCTAGAAATATCAAAGCCATTTGTTTTTCAGGATGTGCCTCGTAATATTCCAAAGTGTCCAAGATTACTCTCATATTGTCTTTAATTTGTCTCTTTGGCAGAAATCCATTTTGATCAGGATGAATAAAATTATTTAAGTATTTTTTAAGTCTTTCTGCCAATATTGAAGCAAAAATTTTATAATCTGCGTTTAATAGGGAAATAGGTCTATAGTTCTTGATTTGTAATGGATCGGCCTCCTCTTTTGGAACAAGTGTAATATAAGCTTCTGACCATGATTTAGGTATCCTCTTCTTTAACATAACTTCATTCATAACTTCTAGCAATGGAAGATTCAACGATTCTTGTAATGTTTTGTAAAATTCTGCTGGAAGTCCATCTGGGCCTGGTGCCTTTCCATTATTTTGCTTCTTAAGTGCTTCAGTTAACTCCATCATTGTTATATTGCTTTCTAACATTGTTTCAATCTCTTTAGGTATTTTGGGTAACTTAGCATTCTGTAGGTACTGTTTGACTCTTTCCTCATCGATATTCTCTTGTGTGTATAGTTTCCCATAATGGTCTCGAATGATTTCCTTCTTCTCATTACTACCATAGCAAACTTGGCCTTGATCATCTATTAATTGCAATATTTTCCTTGACTCTTTCTCCTTTCTCAATTTATATAAATTTATATAATTTATATAAACCATCTACCTGGTTTATTTGCATCTTCAAAATAATTCTGTTTAGCACCTCTAATTTTCTGTGCTAATTCTTCTTTTTCTATTAGACCCATTTTATGTTTAATTATATCCATTTTTAACTTAATGTCCTTTTTCTGTGGCATTTTCTGTAGCTCTTTTTCAAGTCCTTTAATGCCTTTTTTCAAGTCCTCTAATGCCTTAGAGGCTAATCTTTTCATGGTATTTCTTTTCCTTGTATAGTCTATTATCAAGCCTCTGGCATATGCCTTCATTGTATCCCATACATTCTGGATTGATTTATCTTCTTTTTTGTTTTCTCTAAAGAAAAAAGCCAGTTCTTTCTCCATCCACTGTGTGAAGTCTTTTTCCTTTAAAATAGTATTATTTAGCGTCCATCTAGATCTTCTTCTTTGTCCTTTCCATTTAATTGTCATTGGATTGTGATCTGCCCAAGTACTTGTTTCAATATTCATTTCTTGGATATTAGTTAACAATTCTGCTGACATGCATATCATATCTATTCTGGACCATGATAAGTGTCTATTTGAGTAGAAGGTGTATTGTTTAATTTTAGGATTTCTTTCTGTCCATGTATCTTTTAAGTTTATTTCATCTACCATATTAAAAAAAGATTTAGGGAGAGTCTTTCTGTTTTGCTTTATTGTTTTATGTGCTGTATAGTCCAGTTTGTTGTCTACAATTCCATTAAAATCTCCCATCATAACTATATTAGCATAGTCCAGTTCAATTATTTTGATATGTAATTTTTTATAAAATTCTTCTTGTTTATCATTCAGAGCATAGATTGCAATCAGGAGTGTTTTTGTATTATTATCCATTATTTCCACCATTAGTATTCTTCCGTCGTCATCAATATAAATCAATTTCACTGGAATAGTCTCTTTAATATATAAAACCACTCCTCTTTTCTTGCATTGCGTCAAGGAGGTAAATATTTTCCCTAGTTTTGGCTGTACCAACAATTGTTCATATTGCTTTTTAATATGTACTTCTTGTAGGCAGATTATATCAAATTTTAATTTCTCTAATTTATGGAAAGTTTTCCTTCTTTTAACGGCTGAATTAAGTCCATTTATATTAATTGTAATCAGTTTTTTCTCTTCCATGGTTATATTTTATAATTAGGATTGGCAGCTCTCGTGGATCTTGGTTCACGTTCTTCTTTGGCTTCCTCCTTTCCACCTACTGCACCTTCTTCTTTTTCAGTCGTCATTTGGGAGTCCTCTTGGAATTCAATTAGTGAAATTTCTTTTTCTGCCTCTTCCTCTTTCCCTCTGAAAAATTCTGTATAAAATGATTCAGCTTTCTCAATTGAATCAATTCTGTATCTCTGTTCTTGCCATGTGAACATTAAACCTTCTGGAATCAGCCATCTATAATTCACCTCTTTTTAAAGTAGGAATTTGGTCAAGAATCGGTATTCTCTTCTCATCTCTCTCACTCTTCTGGGTACTTGTTTCAAAACCACAATCTCCTTATCTTTATATTTGAATGTTTTCTCTCTTGCCACTTGCAATATTTGCATTTTAATGGCTTTCTTTGTAAATCTGATGTGAACTTCTCTTGGTAGGCTATTTCTCATTGCGTATCTTGTGAAGACTCAATAAACCTCATCTATTCCATCCATCATCTTCTCTTCCATTATTTCCAAAGCTTCAGCCAATATTTCTATCATTATCTCAGCTAGATTTTGTCCTTTTTCTTCATCTATGTTTTGGAATCTGAGATAAAATTCTGATCTGTCCATCTCCCATCTCAGCTTTTATCTTGTTCAACCACAGTTAATCTGTTATCAATGTCTCCAATCTTCTTATCTCTTTGTTTATCTTCTTCTTCAATTTTTAGTAGTCTCTCATCATACTTCATCATCATTTGTTGGATGTTCTCGACTTTTTCATCGGTTTTCCCTGTTCTTTGTTCGATGTTCTCTATTCTCTTTTCAATATTCTCTGATCTTGTTTGAATGTTTTGAATTCCTTGCATAATCATCTGCAGGGTCACTTTTTCTTTTTCTTGTTCTTTCTCTTGCTTTAACATTGTCTGTATTAAACTTTGTCCTCCAGATGGTGGAGAGGAGGAAGTAGAAGTTGATGAGCCAGTAGCTGTTAATTTCCTACTCATTTCAAACAATTCAAAATCTTCAGGTTCTTCTAGACCTTAATCCGATTGTAAAGTAACCAATTGCAATTCCAAATAAAAATAGTAGGAAAAAAGAAGCCAAATAATAATAATAATAAAAAAGGAAAAAAGAATTTCTTCAGGTTCTTGTATACCTTAATCCAATTGATTAATTAGATAACAATGAAAATTCAAAAATGAAGGAAAAAACCATAAACATACACAAAGGAGAAAAAGTTGTAAAATCCTAAAAAAGATGGAAAAGTGAAGAATAAAAAGCTTTAAAAAAAGGAAAAATTCTTCAGGTTCTTCAACACCTTAATCCAATTAAGAGGTCTCAAATATAAAAGACTGCATAAGAGAAAAAGAAAAAAAAAGCCAGGAAGATAAAAAGAAAGAAAAAACCAGTATTGGAGGTAGATGGAAAAACAAAAATACCAGAAAATCAAAAAGAGAAAAAGAAACAAAAAAGGCTATGCTGGCTGGAGAACTCTGGGAGTTGAAGTCCACAAGTCTTAAAGTTGCCAAGTTTGAGGGCCTCTGGTTTAAGGAGAATAATCTTTAATAGGAATTATTTATGGGAAAACAGTGGGAATCAGCAGAAACATCTAACTTCATATTTCTTTATGGCTTAATGATTGAAGTAAATGTGAACAAGGGATTCCAACATGCTAACTCTGAAAGAAAGAAAAAGATGGGATAACTGGTGAATATATAGTCATACCTATAATTTTACCAGTCAGATGATGACTGCATAGAAGTTCCCACTCAAGTATACAACAATCACTGGAAAAAAAATCATTATCAGACATGGGATAATTTCATTAAAATCCCTAAACACAAGTAGAAATTTTAACCATATACTAGATTGTGTGATTTTCATTCTGCTGAAAAACATTTCCTGTAGCTCAAAGAGTTTTAACAATATATTTGAGATGATAAATGACACTGTAAAATTCCTCTTGGTATCTGAAAAAACATACACAAACAATGCAAGGGACATTGCTAACAATATTGAGACAGGACATGTTCAATATTGAAGAAAGTGATTTGGGAGATAAATTGAAAGCCTTTTCAAGATTGAATCAATAAATAAAAGTTGCTTGATCAGTGCCATACCCTCCTTTATTGCTCATTCACCATCCATGTATGCAGAGGTGTCCAACAACGCACTATGAAGATCTTTGGCAAGATAACAACACTATCTCCCCAGATAATGTTAGTCAGCCATTAGTCAGTTACCCATTAGCCCCTGAAGAAATTTTCAGAACACTTAACTGGGGAGATGAAGGTATCAGCACTGGTGGCAAGAAAGTAAACTTTTCAGATTTGCCAATGACATTGTGATCACCAGGTTCCAAGAGGAAGACCTAAGGAAGTGGGCAGGGATATCAGAGCTGAGATTTTAGCCACCTCTTGTTCAATCAGTACTCTTCTGCTAGCCAAGAGTTCTCCTATTCTATTCTGTTCTGTTCTGTTCTGTTCTGTTCTGCTCTGCTCTGCTCTGCTCTGCTCTGCTCCATTCTATTATTTCTCATATTTCAGAACCACCCATGTCCCTCAGAGATAAACTTATGGTTTGGTCTAGGCATATGTCTGTGAGAGAGATGAGCTGGTCCAGTGATGCTTAAGTAGTAGTCTATTGCTTCCTCAAGAAGTCATCATTGAACCCAACCATTTTGGATAATTTTGTTCTGTTTTCAACCTTCCCTTTTTAAGGAAGATTGTCGAAATGGAAGTTGCACTGCAGCTACACAGAACCCTGGAGAAAGTGGACCTATTTTAATCATGTTTCAGGCAGCACTTGCCTTTTAGAACACCATCTCAGATTGGCTCCAATCCTCCTGGCCTTTTGGAAAGCTTTTAAGAGCTGGCTGTTTTCCTGGGCGTGGGAATTGGGAAGTTTCCTTTAGTTGCCTTTTTTTTTTTGCTTAGCTTTCACTCCATGAAACCAGTCCTCCAAGAAATGAAAAATACTGAAGCAGGAGCCAAGTGCTATAGTACTATGAGAAATGCAGCATAGCTATTAAGTGTGGAACCTCAAAAAATTGAAAGCACATAAGCTTTGAGTAATACAGCAAATGATGTAAAGGCAAATACTAACAATTTCATTTGTAGAGACCAAATCTGAAATATAAAAAACCACCATCGACCCAACATTAATGTTATCATCAAAATGGCATAAATAAGTGGTGTACCATGTTTTACACATGGAAGACAATTAATGGGTGTGAAAGACATGTTAGTGGACCTACAACTTTAGATACTCACAAGGTTGACCATCTATGAGTTGTAGTGATGAAAATATGGAAAAACCTTGTACTCGGTGCAATATAGCATTAGACTGTATGCACTGCAAACATCAGATGGTATTGTGCTTTGGGCAATGAACCTAATTGAATGAATACAGCCACCAAAGTAGCAAAGTTCTGGAATGTTTCTCTTTCTCTTTCCAAATGCTGTTCCTCTGCCCAGACTAAAGTTGCCCAGGAGAGAATGGCAACTTCTCCAAGTAAAGTTAAACAACACACCGCATAATTACAAAGAGTCGGGATGGCCTTGTTTTTTCTCAATACAGTCCTTGACTTACAACCATTTATTTAGTGACCATTGGAAGTTACAACAGCACTGAAAAAGTGACTTACAACAGCTTTTCATACTTATGGCCATTGCAGCATCCTTGTTGTCATATGATCAAAATTTGGATGTTTGGCAACTGGAATGTTTTTATGATGGTTGCAGGGTCCAAGGGTCATGTGACTACCTTTTGCAACCTTCTGACAAGCCAAGTCAATGTGGAAGCCACTTAACAGCCCTGTTGCTAACTTAACAACTGCAGTGATTCACTTAACAACTGTGGCAAGAAAGTTTGTAAAATGGGGCAAAACTCACTCAAGACCTGTCTTGCTTGGCAATGGATATTTTGGACTCAGTTGTGATCATAACTTGATGACTTCCTATAAAGCACAAATTGCCCAGATTGCAGATTTTCAGAAGGATTTCAAATCTTTGCACCCAAGAAGCCACAGAAAGCATAGTTTTGATTATTCAAATAGATAAAATCCCAGCGCTTCATCTGAGAAAAAGAAAGAAAACACGAAGATTTATGTTTGCTCTTCAGTCATTTAAAAGTGACTTGGAATGTTTGAACAAGAAATTTTAGGTAGTTCATTCTCCTCTACTATTGTAGTTGCAGAAGACTTCCATGAGAAAAAGAAAATAGGATGAAGGATAATTGAGAATTTCCTGGGTTTTGGCCCAAGCAAGGAGCACAGGAATGTAGTCTGAGCAATTCCCAACCTTAGAAACTAAAATATTGGGGCCAAGCTGGCTAAAACAGACTTGCTGCTGTTTGCATTGGGATACAAACAGGATAAATAACAGGAGAGGAATTAAAGAATTAGAACTGAAATAAGACTAAATATTTAGAGTAAGTAGATGTGCAAATAAATGCACAATTTATTTTTATTAACTTTTACGCAGTAATTTCCAAAAATGTGGTTGTATGTTTGTCTTTTAATGTACATAACCAGAAAAGCAGGTCTGTTCAATACTGAAGCCACTTTCTCTAACAATTCTGTAGACATCAGAATAGATTTGGAACCAAGGTCGACACGTGTTGGGATGACATCTTCCAGCTAATCCTACCATAAGGATTTCCACTAATTGCATATGACTGTTGTTTTTAATGCTTTTTTTTTAAAAAAAAAAAAGTATTGAAACTCGTCATCTCTACCAATTTATTTGACGTGTAATTGTTGACTTGGCTCTTTAGCTTTCATTAAATAGAGGTGGCGGTGAGCGAGTGAAGAGTCGGGGAGAATATTTCCTAGTAATGATTGATGTCGAAAGTACTAAGACAATCAAGGCTGTGGGCACAGTTCTTCTGTCTCCTGCTGCACACTCACGCACATCCTTCATCAGTCTGACTAATGATCTAGAATGCACACACACTTTTTTGTATCTATGCCTTTGAATCAGTTTTTGATTTCTGGCAACCGCCTAGGCAAATCCCAGCAGTTTTCTTGGCAAGATTTCAGAAGTGATTTGCCGTTGCTTCCACCCTATGACTAGAAAGGGGGACTGGCCCAAGGTCACCCAGCTGGCTTTGAGTCCAAGGTTGGACTAGAACTCACAGTCTCCTGGTTTCCAGCCTGATGACTTAATCACTGACTGGGCCTCCAGACTATATCGCAGGCTTTTATATAATCATGTAAATACATTATTTACTGGAATTATCTTTAAAGCTGGAAAACCCATGTTTCTTGTTGCTCACAATTTTTCCTAATGTACATTTATTTATTTATTTATTTTTATTTATTTATTTGATTTGCCAATTGTTTACAAGATAATAAGTATAAGTGTATACATAGTTGTGAATACATGAAATGGGTACATATAAGAAAAATAAAAGAATAAGAGAAACAATAGGACAGGGACGGTAGGCACATTGGTGCGCTTATGCACGCCCCCTACAGACCTCTTAGGAAAGGGGTGAGGTCAATAGTAGACAGTCTAAGGTTAAAGTTTTTGGGGTTTGGGGAAGAGACTACAGAGTCGGGTAGAGTATTCCAGACATTGACCACTCTATTGCTGAAGTCGTATTTCCTGCAATCAAGTTTGGTGCGGTTTACTTTGAGTTTGTATCTATTGTGTGCTCTTGTGTTGTTATGGTTGAAGCTGAAGTATTCATTGACAGGTAGGACATTGCAATGTATGATTTTATATACCATGCTTAAGTCAGACCGAAGACGGCGTAATTCAAGGTTTTCTAGTTCTAGAATTTCAAGTCTGGTGGCATAAGGTATTCTACAACGAGTAGAAGAGTGGAGAACTCTTCTTGTGAAATATTTCTGGACTTTCTCAATTGTGCTAATATCAGATACGTAATGAGGGTTCCAGACTGATGAACTGTATTCGAGTATTGGTCTAGCAAATGTTTTGTATGCTCTGGTTAGTAGTGTGATATTACCAGAGAAAAAGCTACGTAGGATTAGGTTAACAACTCTTAATGCCTTTTTGGCTATGTAGTTGCAGTGGGCTCTAGCACTTAGATCATTAGAGGTGAGTATTCCAAGTATTCCTTTATTCCTTTATTCCAAGTATTCCTTTACAGAGCTTGGGTCATCAACAAGATCTTGACTATTCAGCTTGTATTTTATTTTCTGATTTTTTTTGCCAATATGTAAGACAGAGCATTTATTTGTTGAGATTTGAAGTTGCCATTTGTTTGACCATTCAGATACATAGTCAAGATCTTTTGTAGGGTAGCAGTATTGTCTGTGGTATTGAACAGCTTTACATCATCAGCGAAGAGAACGCAATTGCTCTTAATATGATCACAGAGGTCGTTTATGTAGAGTATGAAGAGAGTTGGTCCTAGAACACTGCCCTGGGGGACACCACTATTGACAGGTACTGGATTTGATAGGACGCCCTCGATTTTGACCATTTGTTGTCTGTTTGACAGGAATGCTTCTATCCAGTTATTCAGTTGTCCAGAGATATGGAATACATATGGAATTTTGTCATCAGCTTTTCTAATATGGACTTGTCAAAACACAATTATACTTAATAGAGGCTTTTTTGCATGCAGCTGTCAGAAATATATATTCTAGATTAGGATGCATCTTTCTTAAAAGTGCTTTTGTTGAAGGAGAGGGATGTATCTGTGTGTTTGTGCACACCATGTTTTGCTGGCTGTTCATCACCACAATGATGAATCTGCTTGGACACTATACCATTTTGCTCCCACTAAAATTTGTGGCAGTGGTATTTCCTGGAAAACTCTCTTTTATCCTCATTCCAAAAATGGCTAAAAAAATTCCTACCCTATTTCTCATGCCTAATCTTTAGATGCTTAGGGGTACCAATTTGTTTTTTTCTTGGTTTTAACTTAGAGAATTGAAATGTTGGAATTGATTCAGAGTCTGCTACACTGTTTACATTGTCTTTTTAATTAAATCATAGCTCATAAATGAATCTTGATGCAATGATGTGATCATATAATATTTTTTTTATTGAGACTTAAAGTGCATGTTAATGAGTGCATTAGTAACCTTAAGAAAGTGAAAAGTGAAAATTGAGAAATATAGCACACAGCCAAATATGTAAAGAGAAAAATAGAGTTTTAGTTGATTACAGTAGTATAAATATAGTAAAGGCAGACACAAGGACTCTATTAGGCACTCCTTTATCTCCCATTCCTTATCTTACATCAGTGATGACTAACCTTGTCACCACCGAGTGCCCAAAGCATGTGTGTGTGCTTGCACCCCCAAAATGCAATGTGTGTACATCCCCTGTGCATTATTTAGTTCATTTTAATTTAAGTCATTATATTTGTATCTTTTGTCCATTCTTTATTGTCCATTTGTCTCATTCCCTATAGTAAAAAGGAAAAAGAATTTCTCCTGAAATCACTAATCAGAGTATGATGCCTTTCTATCATCCCCCTAAATTAACATTTAAAATAACACCTAATACCCAATCTGATTCTGCTTGGTACATTCTATCTACTAATTTTTTTAAAAAATAATAATAAATCCAAAATGATTAAATACATAGTTAAATAATAAATCTAAATATTGAATCTTATAACATTCCAATTATCTTTTCCAAAAACAAATGCTACAATAATAAGTTTATAATAACATCAACACCATAGTCAATTAGACTCTTTAATTAAAACTCAATATTCTAAACATTCCCTTTAATATTTTATTAGGTTTTAAAATCAATCATTACTAAACATTTCAATATTTTAATCTCTTATTAATTCTTATAACATTCTAATTTTCTATTTCTAATACAAATGCTACAGTACCATCTTATGTACCTTGCAGAATCTTTTTTAAAGAAATTATACATTACCCTTTGTCCCTAAAAAAAAATCCTCTTTCCCCATCTTGTTTCAAAGCTTTGTGGCTTTTTTCCACCTTTTCCCTTCCTTTCTTCTCCCACCAGGCCTTCTTACCCCCCTTCTCCTAGCCTCTGCCTTGTTAGCTTCCCTTCTCTGTTGTATTCCTTTTTTCTTTTGTTTTCTAACATTATATTGATTTTGCATCTTATTTTTCTCTTTCTTGGGTGTTTTTTTAAGTCTTAAGTCCTTCATTTTCCTTCCTCTCTTTCTCCTTTCTTTCTTAATTAAATTTTGAGATTCATTAAAGATGGCATCTTCTTCTTCTTCTTCTTCTTCTTCTTCTTCTTCTTCTTCTTCTTCTTCTTCTTCTTCTTCTTCTTCTTCTTCTTCTTCTTCTTCTTCTTCTTCTTCTTTTCTTCTTCTTCTTCTTCTTCTTCTTCTTCTTCTTCTTCTTCTGCTGCTGCCTCCATCTGTTGTAGTATTTGTTGATAGATAGCAAGCGCCATTTCTAAAAAGAGAAAAGCTTCTTTCACAGCGTCCTTGCCATCTTTTTTTGTTTGTTCATATTCTTTTCTCAGTTCATCAACAGATAAAGCCATTATAAATCTTTTCTTTTCTTTTTTTCCTCTTTCTTCTTAAAACAACCAAGATGTTTCAAAAGTTAGAACAGTCCCAAAGTCCCAAAGTCATCAATCAGTCCAAGCCAAAACAAAGTTCTCACTTTCTCTTCCTGGGGTAATATCAATTAAGAAAAAAAAAGAAAAACCCAATCTGTATTTTAAAGCCTTATTGCAATAAATTTCAGTCTTCAAATCCTTAAGGCATCTCCTCCAACAAGATCTTTTATTATATATATATATATATATATATATATATATATATATATATATATATATATATATATATATATATATATTGTCCTCTCCCTTCCCACTTATCACAAAAAGCAAGTTTTTACCTTCTATAAAAAGACAGGTTTCTCAATATCAATTTGTTGATTCCATAGGGAAGGAGAGTAAACTTTCCTTTTCAGCACCTCAAAATTGCCGCTTATAATTCTCTTCTGGAAAGTATCATTCAAAAAGTCATATTTTTCAGGATGTTAAATGTATCTTAAAGTCCTGGGTCAACCAAGAAAAACTTTCACTTCAAAAACTTTCTCCTCTTCCTCCTGCACATTCTTACCCAGCTGCCAGCTTCTTTGTGGCGGCCATTACGGACCGCTGCTGCACCGTCTTGAGAAAAGGGGGTTTTGCCGGCCAGGGAAGGGGTCTGCAACACCCCCAAACCCCTCTCCGGATCCCCCCTATCTTCAGCCGCCCCTGCAGGGCAGCCTTAGCTTCCAAACCCATCCGGATCGGAGGCACCAAAATGGCTAGCGCCGCAGGGATCGCGCAGTATTGCGAATCCCTGCCGCTAGCGAAGCCGACAAACCGGAAGTCAAGTGGTCCTCACTTAATGACCAGGTGCTCGCTTAGTGGCCAATTGCTTAGCAAGTGCTTTTTGCCAGTTTCCAAGGCCTGGGGAGGCCCTGGCAAGGCCCAGGCAGGTGGCCATGTGGCTGGCAACCCAAACTTAAGTGGTCCTCACTTAATGACCAGGTGCTCACTTAGTGGCCAATTGCTTAGCAAGTGCTTTTTGCCTGTTTCCAAGGCCTGGCAAAGAAGAAACATCAAGATGAATAGTAAAATAATTTTTATTTATGTGTTTATTTATTTCTTTAGTACCTGTTTTGTTTTTATGATTAATAAAAACAAAAACAGATAGTAAAAAAATATATATAAATACATAAAGAAAGAAAAGCAACTTACCAAAAGGGAGACAGGCAACTTTTTGCTACCTTGATGTTATACATTGTATACAGCAACATCAATGTAAAAAGAAGTTGCCTGTCTCCCTTTTGGTAAGTTGCTTTTCTTTATTTACGTATTTATATATATTTCTTCTTTGCTTAAAGAAACATCAAGATGAATAGTAGAATAATTTTTATTTATGTGTTTATTTATTTCTTTAGTATCTGTTTTGTTTTTATGATTAATAAAAACAAAAACAGATAGTAAAGAAATAAATAAATATAAAAAAGCAACTTACCCAAAAGGAGACGGGGTCTTCCTCAGTCTTCTAGCTTGCTGTGGCGAGGATGGCCGGCCCAGGAGTCGGCTGTCGACCTGGCTGGTGGTGGCGGCAGGAGGAGGTAGGGGACTGGACCGGCAGGACTTGCTGCTTTGCCTCCTCACTACCAATTGGTGGTGGGAAGGCAAGGCAGCAACTGTTGGGCCGTGGTGGGCGAGGGAAGGTGGCGGGCAGGCGCCGGAGGCCAAGCCAAGATGGCAGCCACCATGTGGGCGAGGCAGCAGTGCCGGGCCTGGGAGTTGGCTGGTGGCGGCAGCGGCAAGAGGAGGTAGGGGACCGGGCCAGCAGGAGCTGCTGCTTTGCCTCCTCACTACCAATCAGTGGTGGGAAGGCAAGGCAGCAACAATGGAGGGCCGCGGGCAAGGGAAGATGGGGGCGGGCAACAGGGACTGGAGGCGGAAGGTAGACGACTGGGTTGGAAGATCATACTTACCGATCTGCGTCTTCGGAGGCCGGCGGTGGGGGGGAGGCAGGCAGGGCAAGGCAGGCCAGCCAGCCGAGGACGGTTAGTGGCGGTGGCAACTGGGGCTTGCAGCTTGCCCTCACTCAGCAGGGCGGCAGAAGGTAGGCAGGGACGGACAGCTGGTTGGCTAGCCGGCTGGCTGACTCGGCTGCTGCTACTGCTGCTGCTGCTGCTGCTGGTGGTGGTGTGAGTGATGGCACCTTTTTGTAATTAGCGCACATGCGCTATAAGTAGGGGTGGGGGAGGGCGGGGAGAATGAGAAAGGGATTTTTGTGCCTGCACAGTAAAAAAAACAACCAGTTTTTTTTAATGAGTTTTTAAACTTTGGAGTGGCGGATAGGGGCGGGGGCTGGGGCAGCAAAGGGAGAGGTGGGCGAGGAGAATGCGGAAGGGATTTTCACGCATGCGCAGTAAAAAAAACCTTTTATATAGTTTTTCTACTTTGGAGCAGCGGATAGAGGCGGGGGAGAATGTGGAAGGGATTTTCGCACGTGCGCAGTAAAAAAAACCATTTTTTAAACAATAGTTTTTTTTACTTTGGAGCAGCGTATAGGGGGGGCGGGGGCAGTGAAAGGAGGGGCAGGCGAGAATGCAGAAGGGATTTTCGCACGTGCGCAGTAAAAAAAACAACCTGGTTTTTGGCCCATAGGAGCGGCGGAGAGGGGCAGGGCCAAGCAGGGGTCGGTTTTACCGGTTCTTAGAACTACCGGTGACGTTAACAACCGGTTCTGTAGAACCGGTGCGAACCGATAGAAACCCACCCCTGCCCTTCCCTGAATATGAATATGGGAGTGGTCTGAATCTTCTACTGCCTGAAGGCTCCCAGTTCCTCTGGCTTTGAATTCTCACCTTATATTTGTTGGATTGCATTTGCCCATCCCTTGAAACGCAACGGAAAATATTTCTATTTAGCTTATGGACTGAAACTTCTGGTCTGCAATTTCCCCATTCCTTTATCAAATCTATATGCCACCCACCTCACTATCAAACGACTCTGGGCATCATAAAATAACAATGTAAAACAATTAGAGTGTTATAAACGTAAAAAAGCCAGTGAGCATTTAGTCAGATTTCAGATATTGCTCATTTATTTTTGTTTCAACTTGAATGAATAATTAGAATTCCATGAAGGATACTGCAATATAAGATTTTCCTTTAGGGGGGAAAAACATTTCCTTTTTCTTTGGGGAGTGAGTTGGTGAAGCATAAAATCTGGCTGAATCAAATGGTGCGTTTCTGAAGTATATTTCCAGATCTCACATTTCTCTCTGTTTACCTTATTCCTCTAGGCCTTTGACCTACTGGTGGAGCCACGTTCAGTCCCACCTTTACTGCAATGAGGCCTCTGTGCTGGGGACATTTTTTGAAGAAAGCCGTGGCTGCATCTGCCCGAATGATCAGCCCTCTTGTCAGGTCACCATCCCTTGCGCTGTAGGAGAAGGGTCAGAATGTGCTGCCTGTGCAGAGGATAACATCACCCAGTGTGGATCCTGCAACCCTGGCTACATCCTCACTTTAGGGTTGTGTCGCCCAGAGGTGGCAGACTCCCTTGAGCATTACTTGGGGCTAGAAACAGACCTGCAGGACTTGGAGCTCAAATATCTTCTGCAAAAACGGGACAGCCGCATTGAAGTACGGTCAATCTTCATTAGCAATGATATGCGCCTGGGGACTTGGTTTGACCCTTCCTGGAGGAAGAGGATGCTGGTAACACTGAAAAGCAACAAGTACAAGCCAAATTTGATCCACCTCATGCTGGCCCTCTCCCTCCAGATCTGCCTCACCAAGAATAGCACCTTGGAACCAGTCATGGCCATCTACGTCAACCCCTTTGGGGGCAGCCATTCCGAGAGCTGGTTTATGCCTACCAATGAGACTGGCTTCCCTGACTGGGAAAGGACTAATGTAGATGCCTCTGGCCAATGCCAAAACTGGACTCTCACTTTAGGTAGCAAGTGGAAGACTTTTTTTGAAACAGTCCATGTCTATTTGCGGAGCCGCATCAAATCTCTTAATGACAGCTCTAATGAAACCATCTTTTATGAGCCTTTGGAAACGGATCCTTCTAAGAACTTGGGGTACATGAGAATCAATAGCTTGCAGGTCTTTGGCTACAGCCTGCCATTTGAGTCTGATGCAATTCGGGACCTTGTCCTTCAGCTAGATTACCCCTATACACAAGGCTCGCAGGACTCTGCTATATTGCAACTGATTGAGATCAGGGACCGAGTGAACCGTCTCTCTCCACCCGGGAAAAGCCGCATTGATCTTTTCTCTTGCTTGCTTCGGCATAGGCTCAAGCTGGCCAACAATGAAGTAAGTCGGATCCAGTCTACCCTGCAGGCCTTCAATGCCAAGCTGCCAAACCCAGTGGAATATGAGACTGGAAAACTCTGCAGCTAGCCTTAGGAGTGGGTGGGGCTACTCCTGTAACCCTGGAGAGGAAAAGAAACTGCAACAATCAAAGGCCTTACTTTCATGCCAGCCATTCAATTCCATGAGACAGCCAACAGATGATTGCAGGCTCTGTGAACTTTGGAAATAAGTTATGGCACATCAATCTTTGGAATAGCTTACCTAAGAGGAGGCCACAAGACAGTGCTACTGCAAATGTCCTACTCAAAACACTGAACAGGTTATCTTTTCCCCTTTCCTGCTGACTACATGCAAGAAACTGTGAAGGAACCTGTAGACTGGGAAAAAGAAAGTGACAAGTGAAAGCAGCATGACAGGAATGGCAATAAAGCCTTTTGCTCTGTGTCTGGAAATTTTGGCTAGTAAGCCCTTAAAAAGTTGAAAAAGAGTGAAACACGATTCTTGCAGGGCTTTCAAGAAAGCCTAGTTTGAAAACCTCTTTAGTCCTTGCTTTCCTTGATACTGTTTACTTTTGTATTATTTTTATGGGTGTTTCTAACAATGGCATGGGCTTGATATTCTCTATGTTCCCTTCTAAAGCCACCATCCTAAGCACATCTTTCTCGGAAGGTAGCTCCATCTCTGTCAGTTGGAAAAATGCCTTTCAAAGAAAGAAGTTTAGGAATCAAGTTTCAACTGACTCCCCATGTCCCTGTTTCACTTTTTCATTTGATTCCTGGAGCCATTACATTAGAGTGCAAGCATTTAACTGGCTAATATCATTTGGGATATGAAAAGTGTGCCTAAATTATCTCTTTTTCTCTCTCCTTACCATGAAACATATCACACTCTTCTGTCCCTTTTAATCACTTGCTTCTCTCATATGTGGCTGATTTCATGGGAAATTACAAAATTTCCATCCAGGAAAAGTGATGCAGATGCCATTGTTCTTAAATATACAGTATATTTGGAACCTGTTTGGTTTGGCAAACAGTATATTGTGTCCAAATATATAACAATATATATTGTTTCCAAATACATAGTTGGAAGTTGTTGTTAAATACGGTATATATTTGGAAATATATATATTTAGAAATTTACTTATGTATTTGTTTAAAATGATTGGCTTTTTAAAAAGCATTTGATTTTGCAATTTAAAAATAAATTGGAATGGAACATTCCATTTCATTGTGTATACTGCTGCACACATCTTAATCAAATGTATGTTTTATCGTATTTTATGAAAGGGAAAGGAGAGATAATCTCTTTCTCTGTCTCTCTCTCTCTCTTGAAGAAAAAAAGGAAAGCAGTAAACAATCAAAATACTTTACATTATCTCTTCAATAGTCTGCAATTTGTGCAATGTGTGAATGTGTTCTCCATTCGTAAATGCAAGGAAGAAGACCTTTGACTCCAGAGTAACAGCTAAATTTACTTCAGCAATAACTTCAGTGATTAAACTTCCCATTTGTGTACTTAATTTCTCCTGAACTTGCAAAGCCGACACTATAGAAGTGAAGTTATTGCTGCAATAAACTACTGTTGTTGGAGAGTGTAAACATGTCCCTACTGAGGTCAGGAAATGGAAAGGTAGTTTTGTGAACAGAATGAGAGATGCCAAGAAGGAATTCAGATAAATACAGTTTTCTAGTGTAGACCCCTGTCCCTCTCTTTCTTCGATTTCTGTGGTACTGGTTAATGTGGCAGTTGACTTCTCCAATAGCCATCCAACAATCTTGTACCAAGTCAAAGGTGCTATTGTCCGAAGCACCTGCCTTATTTTAATGGTATCACACATTCTAGAGGTAAGCACATATCAGGGTCATTAATTGTTAGGATTTAATTATCCAGGGTTGGGCACTGAAACTGCTGTGAAAGGCTCCTCTCATTTTCTTCCTACCATTCACAAAGAGGTTGCAATTTCTCCTTTATTTTCATCCTGTTTCCTTGCCAGTTGCAATAATCTGGCTTCCTATGGACAGTGTAGCTAACCTGCTTCTAATCAATGGTGATGTTCACTTGACCTACACTCCGTATGTTCCCCAATACTGGCCTCATTACATGGGATAGCCATATTGACCCCTCCTGCTTAATGCCCTTCCTTTCATCCCTGATACCTTTTCTCAAGGGAATAATGTGCCAAATAAAAACAGAAAAATCTGATAGCTGCTGCAGCAATACCATCTCATTCTTGTTTCCCTCCCTCCTCCCTACACATATATACACTTCTTAGTATCTTTCTGATAGCTGATCCTTTGCAATCCTTTGCAATCCCAGAAGTATTGACAATGGAACTTTAAAGTTCAGAACCTGGATACTTCTAGATAAAGCTTTTCTTATCCAATTGTCCTGCTTCATTCATAAAATATGTCACAGGAGTCCAGAACATTATATTATTATGCCACTTTTGTAACACACACATGGCCATTTTCCCATTGGGTTTTGTTGCACCTTTTTTCTAATAAAAACAACAAGGAGAGGAAAACAAAATAGCTGCAGGAAGTCTTTTGATTGGTAGCACTAAGAGCTGTCTGTCTGGAAGCATCAATAGCATACTCTGAATATCAGCTAGAAGAGGTAGGCAAGAAAAGAAGGACTAACTGCTTGCATGCCTTCCCTGCAATTTTCCCAGCAGTGCCAGGAGACTGTCTTGGAACACAAGCTGTCCTAATGTTGTGATATTTGGAATATAACTTTATGTGATGAGCTGCTCTTCCTGATCCTGGTCTGCCTAAAGATCGCACTATGCAGCATTAGGCAGATTTGAAACCAAGCCTCTTCTCAGATTAGTTTGCTTGCTGTAACATGATACCACACCTTCTTTGATCTGCAATTTGAGAATTTTGAGAGATGCTGAAATTAGCAGTTAAGTTGCCCTCTTGAAGGATGTTAGAGTTTCCAAACATTTTACTGGAAAGGATACTTAGACTTTTGCTGTAAATCCCACAGATTCCCCCCCCCCGCCCCGTTTCACATCTGCTACCATGTTTGTATGCCAAGAACAACCCATTAGTGTGACTCTGCCAGGTAGCTGCACACTCTGGTTACATTCTTGTAATACATACTTGGTGCTTGTTCCAGCTGCACCCCAGGAGAACTCACCTGCCTGCCATGAAATTAAATACACAACAGTGTGCTCAGCTGCACTTGGGGAAAAAGTCCTAAGTATGATATTGATAGAATATGCTTTAATTAACAATCCAAAGGAATCATAAGGAATCTAGGAGAAAAACACAGTCAATGCATTTTCTTTAGTGCATAATTCAACTTCACTTAGCAGCTACTTTGCCTTTCCTTGGAAAACTCCAATATAAAGGATTGGACAGTCTCTTTTAATAGCTTCCTCGCTCTTCTGATCTTTTAGATTAGAGATACTAATAGCTTGATTGCTCTTCTGATCTTTTAGATTAGAGATACTGAGGTGACAATCTATGGGATTCTTGCATTCCCATCTCAAAGCAACCTGGCTCCCTACCACCTGTTTCATCTTGAAAGCACAAAGCACCCTTCTAAGCAGGAAGCCAGAGATTATCCCCAAGCCTTTCCTGCCAGACAGCATAAGTTCTCAAGCACTTCTGGGTAATTGTTTCCAGGAAACATGCCAAGAGGAAATAGATATCATGGCAGCTGAGTAACTTGACTGGATCCCAGTGACAACACACAGAGAGTATTTTCCTGTGTGAATTAGATAGCAGTAGTCATGACCTCAGAACTGTGCAAGGTTTAATTAGCCAACAACTGGTCTTTACTTGAAAGGTTCAGGCAGAGATTTAGATTGTGCCCTACCATCCAACTCTGGGCAGAGGAGAAACTATCAGGAGACCAGCCATATCAAACCTCATATACATAGGGCAGAATGGGTCAAACGAACCCTTCTAAAAGCTTTCAGGTCAGGTCTGAAAAGATCTATCTGCCTGCAAGGACAATCTGATAATAGAGGAAAATATGTTTTGGATCTATCTGCCTACAAGGACAATCTGAAAATAGACAAAAATATGTTTTGGATGGTCTCACAAGCACAGTTATGTTTTAGAAACAAAGACTGAATAATCTATGTAAATCTGTATTTTGGGATGTCCCTTCTGTCTCATATTAAATCTTAAGGTTGTTTATGGGTAGGTGTTTGTGGTTTCTGCTCCACTGAAACAGGACTTGGATTTGATTTCTGTTAATGTTTATGCCATATTTATTTTAATCAAAGTGAACAAGCAGCTTAATAATACAGATAGTCCTAATTTACAATAATTCTTTTAATACTACTTGAAGTTACAACAACACTGACAAAAAGGGACATACAACCGGTCCTCACAGTTATGACATTGCAGCATCCCAATAGTCACGTGGTCAAAATTCAGATGCTTGGCAACCAATATATATGTACAGCGTTGCAGGAACATGTGAATGCCATTTGCAAGCTTCCCAACTGGCTTTCAACAAGCAAAGTCAATGAGAGAAGCCAGATTTACTTAACAATCATGTGTTTCACTTAAAATGTTCAGTGATTCACTTAACCACTGTGGCAAAAAGGTCATAATATTGGGTGTGACTCACTTAACAACTGCCTTATTTAGCAAATGAAATTCTGGTCCCAATTGTGGTCATAAATCAAAGATTAACTGTAGATAAAGCCTATGACAATTCATTGCAGCCAACTTCCAACTGGTTTGGACCAACATGCCATGGGACAAGAGTACCTAATATCAAAGGAATACTTGAATAGAATCTTTAAAGGATGCCAAAGGAGGACAAAATGAAATCTGAATGGCAAAAATTAAAATATTTTAAAAATTATTTTAAATAATTAAACTGAATTATTGAATTGTCCCACAGCGAGTTGTCCTACGGCAAATTGGCCATGGCGAGTTGACCATGGTGAGTTGCCTGAGGCAAGTTGTCCCATTCTGCTGTAGATATAACACTAAATTAAATTAGTATACTGTAGTATACTGTAACATATCTATGATAAGACATCACAAAACAGATGTAAGGCGCTAGATTTAAAAGTCCAAAATATTTCACTCAAAATCAGGAAAAGAAGCCTCTAAATCCTCTTCTTAGAAAGGCCAAGAAGGTTTGCCTTGTGAAGTTGTCCTTCAACTGCAAATGAGTTGTTCAGAATGCAACAGTCTTTCCCTTTCATTGAAGGCAAGACTCCCTTCAGAAAATATCAGTAGCAAGAGCTTTCATCAAGTTGCAATCATTTCTTTTGTGGTGGGAAAGCTCCATACCACAGCCTGCCAGAGGTTGTGACCACTCTGCCAAACACTGAGAATACAAATGGCACCGAACAAGTTTTCAAGAGACAGAGAAATTGACCTGAAGCAGAAATTCAAGAGCAGATACAAGTACTCTGTTGCCCTTAGATGTGTTATGGAAATGATGAAATGGAAATTATGAGTGTTGTGAGTAAAATAATTTAGAGGACGTACAGTACAATCTACAAAGTGAAGTAAAGATTGCAGATGATGAAGATCAAGTTTCTACAAGAGATTACATTAATTAGATATGAATTCCCATGAATTCAATTTTGAATAGGTTTGGTAATGAATTATGGCCCCCTTCCATTGGAATTTAAAATTCACTTATAATTGTCATTCACTGTACCTGATAGAAATTACTACAGCTTATTTTCCTCCCCAGAGAGACATTTCCATAGTGACCCTCGCGTAGATAATATAATCAATTTTGTTTTTTCTTCATTTTTAATGTTTCACTGTAATTTTCTATAGTACTTCTATAGTAAAAATGCTTAATTTTAACTGCTTATATTTTATCTTACATTACAGCATCTAAACATTGTAGCCTTTCATTGGGCAAAGCTGGATTTTGAAGTGACACCTCTATGTATGATTGCAAGAACACACATTCTTCTTCTTGGTGAAAGAGAATAATATTGAGACTACACACAATGTCCTTTATTGCTTTGGTATTGGTTTCAAAACAAAATCAAGATCTGAATTAGGAAATACAGAATATTCTTTTTGAAAAAAACAGTCAACCAATATGTTCCCCAAATTTTCATCTTAAAATGAAAAATATATTTTTGTGTTCCAGCTAGAATCATACATTGGCTACTACATGGGTCAATTATTGAGAAATCCACTCATCCACCCCAACATAATGTTGTGAACCTTGCAACTACACAATTTAAGCTCCTGCTGCACAACAGACATGCTTGTTGGAAGATAGGGGTTGTATTCAGGAGTGGGATTCTACTGGTTTGGACCAGTTCACGTGAATCCTTTGCTCTGAAGACCAGCTGTCAATGAACCAGTTTGCTGCGACGAGCATGTGGGACCACCCGCCTGCCCCTGCTCTTTCCTGTGCTTTATTTCCTTTGTTTAGAGCACAGCTGATTCACGTGGCAGAGCAGTTTGCCGCACCTCAGCTGTTTTTTTCACAGGGACTGCTGTGTATTAAAGTATTAAAGCTTTTCTAAATGCGGAGCGCGCACGTGTAACCGAACTGATTGTTATACCAGTGGAATCCATCCCTGGTTGTATTCTAACATAGCCATAACAGGTCAAAGGAGGGCTTTTTATACTCATTGACCCACAAAAGTATTGAATTATTCATTAACGCCTCTTCCTGAGCAGTGCAGAGGAAAGGCTGGTCATTTTATTTTCATTCTACATTCTGATTATTTTCTCTATGGAAAAGAAATTGAAGCCAATGGATACATGGCTCATGTCACACTTTCCTGACTCTGTTTTCATGTGTGTGTGTGTATATATATATATATATATATATATATATATATATATATATATATATATATATATATATATATATATATATATATATATATATATAATATATAATATATATATATATATATATATATATAATATACATATACATATACATATACATATACATATACATATACATATACATATACATATACATATACATATACATATACATATACATATACATATATATATATATATATATATATATATATATATATATATATATATATATTCTAGGAGCACTTTCTCACAATTCTGTTGAAAGGCTTGCCTGCATTTAATGAGCCAACAGAAAAGTAACACAGCACATTTTTGCTCTTCCCATTGTTAATCTCAGTTGAATCTGCTCTGTCTTGCAGTTAGAGGATAGTGTCCTCATTAAAAGCTCTCATCTCCCCACTTTCTGAATGTCACCAAGCGGAGAAACCCTTCACCAAGGATGGGACTGTTGAAGACAAATAGCAGACAACCTAAAAACAGCTCTTAGATATGGGATCCGGGGTGTCCCTCTGCCGTTTCATAATACACAACCTACTTCCACTGGTCAGCTGCTATTCTAGCTGATTTTGAACATAGGTTTAGTGCTATACTAGAGAAACCAGTGTTCATCAGAATAGAGTTTGGTTCTCTTCTTTCTAGAAGGTATTGAAATTATAATTCCCAGCATTCATCACTATTGACCATGCTGGAATTCAACAGTATCTGATGAGAGCAGCAGTTTAACAACATTTTGGAGATCCAAATGTTTAATCATAAACTTTGGCTACTCACTGTTGCATTTTCCCTGCTCTTTCAAAGCAAACTGCTTTTCATTTTATGCACTAGAGAGTTCAGAGTAGCTTTTCTCAAGAAATGAAAGTTCTGTGATCAAATATGACCAACCACTCAATCCAATTAATTCTTTTTTACATTGGCTTTCTTCTTCTTTTCTCCAATAAAGTTGCAAAATTAGACCACTTTATGAAGCCTATATTATGTTATATAATATACATTTCAAAATACTAATACATTGCTAACATTTTTTAATGAAGCCATTTTTGTTTTGCTTAAAGAACACTGAATTCTACATCCGTGTAAACTGTGCCAACTGACCATCTTAACAAAATCATTCTCTTTCTCTCCCTTTTTCTCTCTCATTTTGCACAGAGGCAAGGAGCTCACATTTTGCTCTTCCCATTGTTAATCTCAATTAAATGAGAAATCCCATTAAGATATCCTTCTCTCTCCCACAGGTTCAGAAAGCATTGGCTATATATTTACAATATTTTTATAGATAATATAAAGACTGGACATGTAGTCTTCTTGGAAGGTGAATTTTTTTGTTGCATACCATATTCATTTGTTTTGCTTTGTTTCAGCATCACTGTGTGCACAGCTTGTCAATATTTTTAAGAGAGGAAAGCGATCACTATTACTATGGTAGATCAATGACTATTTCACACCACTATCAATTTTACCCTCGGTCCTGGAGAAATAATAAGGGAGAGCTGCAAGAGTTCTAATTTCATCCAACCTCAGAACACTGAGAATCTCAAAACAAGAAAACAGCCTTTGCTCCCTTTTATGCTTCATTCAGGGTTTCTGGATGCTTTCTAAAACAAATCATCCTGGCTGCTACTGGTATGAACATGAGGAATGACAAAATGACACGACATCCAGCTCCTGTTTGCTGCGTCATTAAAGACCTGTGCCACTCTAAAGATCAATGAAGTGCTGGAGGAGATCAGAGTGGGGGCATCACTGGGACCATGGTTTCCTGCATGTAAGAAAACTTCTTTCCTCTGAGCTCTGCAGAACTTATAATACTGCAAGCCGGGACTAGACTTCTTCTGATTTTTGATTGAGTTAGAAGTAAAACTGCTTAGCTACTCAATCGCAACTAGTTTGTGACTATGGGTATAAAGTGCTGATGCACTGTAAAGTCCCCTATATGATATTGCTGTTAGAGAAAACACACTATTAAAATGAAAGCATCCCAAGGAAAATACTGTTTTTTATATATTTTGTGGAGAAAAGGCTATTAAAGTAGGTAAAATATCTTTAAAACATTCATCTAAAGTCAGGAGGACTAGGGATTGCAAGTACAGGAAGCAGAAGATGTATTTTGAAAGTTCAAATTTAGTGCTGCATTTACATTACTATTTGTAAAAATCCATAAAATCATAATATTTGGGGGACATTCCCTATCCTGGTACTCTTCATCCCTGGTTGAAACGTCCACTTTAGTCAAACAGAAAGGATCTGCCTTATCATCTGCTATTTCCTCCCTTCTGTTGCACACTCATGGAGCACTGGTACTGGCACAAGAGCAATTTGTTGGAGAATGAGGGAGCAACGTCCCTTTTCTTTGCATTTTATTGGCTGTGTTCTGGACCAGAATATATAAAAGTGACATATAAAGCATTTCCTATAACTGTCCATCTATGTCAGGAAAAGGTTGAGTTGAACAAGATCTCCTAACAGATGAACTATAA
Organism: Notechis scutatus; assembly: GCF_049901735.1. NCBI lineage: Eukaryota > Metazoa > Chordata > Lepidosauria > Squamata > Elapidae > Notechis > Notechis scutatus. The sequence goes on along the minus strand of NC_142011.1, from coordinate 106,339,013 downwards.
GAAGTGAAGGCTTAATGGCTCTTTATACTGAAAAGTAGTTAAATCATGACAGATATGCCTCTAATTATCCTTATTCTATGGAAGAGCAGAAGGACTGATCTGTATACAGAAACAGGATAATTATAACCAGAAGCACAAGCAGCCGTAGAATCTCGGAGTTATTGCAAAATAAACCTTGATTCATTGGTTTACAGTCCAAGTCCAAGTCAAACTGTTTAAAAATACTACATATAATTAATACCTGCATAGGTAATTATATAGAGAGAGTACATACGTATATGAAAGAAAGTAACTGTGTAAAGTTAAGATATTATTAAAGAGACCAAATGATTTCTATAAGCTAAGACTAAAAATAACAGTTTTGCTGCTGCCTTCAAAACAGCTGGATATTAGTAAGAATATTCAGGGTTTCTGGATGCTTTCTAAAACAAATCATCCTGGCTGCTGCATGTTCAGTAAGGATATTAATAAGAATATCTCAAATCTCCTCATTATGAGTGAGTTTATCAGACTAAAGAGTAGGTATATTAGCTCTGATCCTTTTCTCTAGTAAAAACAGGGAAGAGAAGAACTCTGCCACTTTTCCTAGAGCCATCATCTATCAAAGAATGTGATCAAATCTGCACCAAACATTTAGAAAGAACTGATTAATCTGTGCTTAAAGAAATTTCATAATACTGCAAGAATGCTATATTTTCTGCATATATCCTCAGTTGTAGGAAAGTGATGGTGACATAATGGTAGCAATAGCACTTAGACTTATATACTGCTTCATGGTGCTTTACAGCCTTCTCTAAGCAGTTTACAGAGTCAGCATATTGTTCCCAACAATCCAGATTTTTATTTTACTGACCTCGGAAGGATGGAAGGATGAGTCAACCTTGAGCCAGTCAGGATCAAACTGCTGGCAGTGGGCAGAATTAGCCTGCAATACTGCATTCTAACCACTGTGCCACCATGGATATCACCTGCAGGTCCATTATGGGGTTACTGAAGGGCGACTGCTTGTGTTAAAGCTTGAGAACACTCAATTTGCCCTGAAGGCAAATAAGATAAGAAGATAGAAAGATAAGAAGCAACAGCCCAAATCGTGGGGTTTATTATTATTATCTCTTTTATTCATTAAACATGAAACTCAGTCAACTGAACATTTAAAAATGTATCACAAATACCAGCTAATGGTTGATACAGGTTGCTGCCAGCGTCCTAGGTATCAACCAAGTATCTTCTTAAAATATACGATGTTCCAAGTAGTATAGTTTTTTTGCAGTTCCGCTGGTGTTATTGCAGGAAGCTGCAATTTCTTCATGTGTTTTGTAAAATTCTTGGACGTGGTACCAAGTGCCCCGATGACAATGGGTATCACTGTTACATGTTTCATCCATAACTGTGTAGTTTTGATGGCCAGGTAGCAATATTTCATGATTTTTCCAGTTCTTTTTCTTTGACTCTGGTGTCTCCTGGTACAGCGATATCAATAAAT